>NC_061111.1:89516280-89553209 GCF_002878395.1 Capsicum annuum
GATAATGTAAGACCCCGCAAAATCCTAAGTTTAATTATGTCCTTTAGGCATGTCAGGGGGTCCCAGACTTAGAATATTTTATCTAAGTACTAAAACTTAGTGTCATTTTAACCTACAAAGGTTGGAAATCTTATTTTACAACCTTTACATCCATTAAATGTTGATGTTTAGGTAGATTCTTGATCAAGAATGTCTGTAGGTGTTTCTGGACAAGTTTTGGATTTTTCGGACTTCGTTTGAAGCTCCTTTAAAATCCCAAAATAGTGAATCAATGTGATCTTAATATGCCGCATTGAATATCACATTGATTATTATTTTCCCCAGCTACCAGCGTCTAATTCCAGTGAATTGACACGAATATGGGGTAACGCGTTGGGTATTGCGTTGATGCCATCGACGTGCTGCGTCGACCTGCACGTTTGTAACCTAGTTTTTATTTATTAAAAGACCGCATTATTGAGGGTATTTGGGTCTTTTTTCCTCGACCCTCAGCCCCCAAAACACGAAATTAAACTCCCTATAGAGCAAATATATTTATTTTTTCTCAAATTTGCTCAAGAACAAAACCCTAGAAGATCCAATTTCAAATCAAGAACTCAAGATTCAACCATAAGCTTTCCAAAATTCTTCAACAAAGGTATGTGAAGTGTTCATCCAAGGGTTCCTTCCACCCTTGGAGTCCAAGAATATCTTTTTAACTTCAAGTAATTGATTTTATGATTTCAACAATTGGAATTAAAGTGTATCCATGATTGCTATTTGGATTAAGTTCCTAATTCATGATTTTATATATATATATATATATATATATATATATATATATCATGTTAACTTGATCATTATGTGTTTAGATTCATGTGAATCTATGATAAACCCTTGACTTGTGAAATTAGAGATGAATTATGATGCTCACTTGTTGTTCAATACTATGTGCATATACTATGCTCACCAAGTGTTTGATAAATTATCCATGTGAACTATTACGAGAATGAAATCATGTCAAGTTAGCTTATGTGCAAGTTATATCATGCAAGTGTTTGTCAAAATGCCCCCACGAATGAATAATGATCAAGTTCATAGTTTACACGTTTTATGTTATACCATGTCTCTTAATTTATGTTATCGAGTCCTGGGGGTACTTGTATCTAATAATTTAGCTGATTACCTAGAGCCATGGTCAGTCATAGAACAGTATCAGTTACGACCCGATCAGTAGAACTCTCAGTCAGTTACAGAACTCAGGAAAACTCAGTAAAATCCATACTAGTCCGGTCTAATTCAGTATCCAGTTTAGACCTCAGTAAACTCAATCAGCTAACAGAATTCAGTAGTCTTTTATCAGTCAACAGAACTCAGTTCAGTTCATCTAAGCTGTAATCTCAGTAACCGTTTAGTCTAGCCTAGTACAGACTAAAAATTAGTTCAGTGTCTATTTAGTTGGGAGTAGTATTCAGCATCGATTTAACCCAGGGATGGGGCTATTCCTGTCAGCAGAGGGTTTGAACCTTACTAGCAATCCCTGTATTACAGAACTATGTAGCCAGTGTAGGTTGAGGTATTTTCCTGCCAAACATTATGAGGGTTGATACTTCTCATCTAAGTTATCCTGCCAGCGAGGGTTAACGGAAGAGCTTCCTGTCAGAGAGGGTTAGCTCACAGCTTGTCTTTACCCGTAGCACGATATTGACACCCTTCCAACTGGGGTTACAGGTTGGACCCCAAATCAGTTAGAGAAGAGGTATGTTGGTTAGATGATTACCTCTCACAGTTTTAGTTCCAGTCTCAGTCTCAGAATAGAACTCAGTTTAAAACTATCAGACATAGTCACTCAATTCAGTACAAAACTCAGTATGGTTCCACAGTATTCAAAACTGTCAGATAAAGTCATTCAAATAATCAGTAATATAGTATTCGTAAACACAGATATCGGTTATCAGTATTCCACATCAGTACTCAGTATTAGCACGGTCTCAGTTACAGTCTATGTATTCATGCATGTACTCTTACTTAGTCATACTCATATTATTCAGTTATTATTGTGAATACATATGAACCCATTCTTATCAGCCTACCTCACTGAGCATACTAGTACATTCAAAGTAATGACGCATGCTTTTGTTTGCGCTATGATGTCTTATATCATAGGTTCAGACGCACGAGCTCTAGAGCATCCTTAGCAGTTCAGATTTTCAGCTTTCAAAGTAGTGGTGAGTTCTCATAGTTCGAGGACATGCTTATTATTTACAGTACTTCAGTTTTATTTTAGTAGATGGAGTTAGTTGGGGGTTTGTCCCATCAACTCCATAGTTCAGATAGTTAGAGGCTTTTTCAAACTAGAGTATTTTTAGACAGTTATTTAGTTTTTTAGTATTTATATTTATTTTTGGTATTTTGATACCGCATTTAGATTTATTTATAGATTTGAACCTTATGGCATATGTTTTCACCTATTTTCGCATAATTATAGTATTTATTACTCAGTTATTGCAGCAAGTACCAGTCATGGGTTAGCTTGTGGTCCTTCGGTATTATGGGCACCGTGTAGCATCCGGGGTACAGACTCGGGGCATTACAGATATTGATAAAAAAATTTCAAGTGTTGGTCAACTAATGGAAGAAGGATTTAAACTATTGTTTGGAGATAACTATTATCGAAACTTTGATTTCACTAATCTTGAGATTTTACAAATTGATATGAGAGGCAAAAGTTTCTTATTTAATCCAACAGAAGATGCACATAAGTCATGCAAGAACAAAGACGAATTGACAGATTTATTCAAGAGGTCAAATTCAGCCAAAGCCAAGACAATTTCTGATCCAAGGAGGAGTGTTGAAAATACGTCTCAGAAATAAAGTAGGAATAAATATTTATGGTAGTTTTTAATTATTAGAGTCCTATGTGACTTAGGAATTAGTTGTCCCTTTATTATTTGAATAGGAATTAGCTATCCCAATTTAAATTGGAATGTATTTAGAAATTTAGCTATAAATATATGTTTTGAGTTATTAATAACATAATTCCCTTTGACAATACTATTGCAGTATTTTATTTCTCTCTAAATCTTTCTCTGTTATTTCTCAAATTTCAAAGCTAAAAAAGCCAACAATTTCCATACATCCTTTTAGTAACCCCAAATGTAACTTATAATAGCTAAATGAAAAAATATTTTATTACTAATTACAACAACACACCCAGTGTATTCCCACACAGTGGGGTCTGGGGAGGATAATATATAACGAGATCATGCTAATGAAGCTTCAAATTTTGTTTCATGTTCCATAGATATAACTTTAAAATCAAATAATAAAAAATGTAAAGATTGCAAATTTATATAAAAAAAATGTCAAATGAACAACAAATAGAGGCAAAAAAATACCAAAAGTGGTTGTACCTATAGACTCCACAAACAGAACAAAACTTTAACATATGCAAAATTGGCATAGCTAATGTCATCTAACTTGTCAACACGAAGAGCAAATTATTTTCTATGTTTTACCTTCACTTACATAGTGTAAAAACTCCTTTTCCTTGGATGTGCGGGAAATTTATTTTCATCAGGACGATAGATAGTGCATCCGTTATTAAAATGAGCAACATGAACCAAGACCAACAAAGATGATGCCACAAAAAATAGTAAATATCACTACCGCATCAAATGTGGGACAAAAAGAGATTTAGAAAACTTTTGAAAGAGATCAATCCAAATAAGTAGGTATACCTGAAAAGTTTTGAAAGAAAAATGTTCCTTTACTAATCAATTCCATTCTTTTTTGTCTACTCCATTTGGATTATTCTTCGGAGCTTGTTAAAGTCATTTATTCTTCACATGTGTGACATATAAGTATCCTCTCCATTTATTCCATAATTTATTCATCCATCTCAAAATATATTCACGATGATCATTAGTTCAACACCCTCAAATTTATCCTACAATAATCAAAAGATAGGTTAAGTTAATGCATTGCAAGTATTATCAAACTTTTTTACCAAGAAAGGATCAGAATATGAACAACATGGTAATCCAAGGTTTTATAAGAATAAGCAGAGTTTTAATAGTAAACAAAAAAGTCTGAATCAGATATAGATATGTTAATTACCTCAACAGCTTTCCACATTTGATTCATTTTTTCTTGGATAATAGCACTCCGTGATGATACTCCTAGCGGATATATATTACGATCACAAATAATTTTTCTCAAATACCTAAATAATAGTTTTCCATTTTTTCAATCGTTCGATTATCGTAAAAGGTTAATTTTAGCTTTTGTCTGATTTCAAGTGCAGCAACTTCTTTGCACGTATTGCTACCTCGTACTATTTTTACCTTTTCGAGATTAGATAAACTTATAGTTGTACAGTTTGATAAAAATTACAGCAATCAAATTTATTTTAACATAATAATAACCTATGAATCAAGGGATCTTTATCCATTCTTTGTATTTCTTGACTAGAAGGCATGATTGAAGTTAAACTTATGATTATAGATGGAGTTTGCACAAGTTAGTTAGCATCGAGGGTGATCTTGTTGAAAGATTTCACCTTTTTTTCTGAAATTCCTAAAGAGGAGTTCAAAGATCTAGGTCTTTGCTCTAGTCCCTTTTTTATAGCACCTGAAATCAAGAAACATTTCATTAAAGTTCATCAAATACATATTATATTTGAAAAAAACACAACATATTTGAACAAAAAACTTACTTGTTTCAAATTCTTGGGTGTATTTCTTAACTTGATTAGTAGATGTAGGATATGGAGTATTATTTTTCATGTACTCTTTCTTAATAAGCATGAAATTCTTACCAATGCTTTTGATTCCATGACAAGCAGACATGGTGAAGTATTTAAGCCCTTGTTCTCGACCCTTCCCTATAGAACCTAGACAAACAAATCATATTCTATACTTTAGCATTTAAATTCATATAAATATATGGCACAGAATTTTACCACATGTGTGATCATTGAAAACCTCTTTATTTCACAGCCTAGAATATCAATAGTAACCTTATTTTTGGTATATAAAATATCTTACTTGTTTCAAAATTTTAGAGGTATTGCTTTCAAAATTACTAGATTGAGGAAATAAATTCTTAGTTGACATTTTATCTTTATCAACTAAATATCTAAGCCCTCGTCCTTATCATTTTCCTATACCACCTTGAGGGACTAATGTATACTTGATAGTACTCTTCACAGTTGATCCTACCTCATTTTCATTGTTCAATCGTTTCATCTTGAACCTGTAAAACAAACAAAAATGAAAAAAATAATATGAAAAGAATGTGTGACAATGTAGTAATATAGTAAATTGGCATGTCATAAGAATGTCTAACAATATAATTATTATTTGCGATAATCAAAACATTACCTCATTAGTTATTTTTCATATTTTTTTTGTGACGGACTTCCTAACTCTACAGTATCATCCACTTGAATATCATCTTCCTTTTTTCCCAATATCTCATAGGAATCACGAGGTTGAGTCTTCCTCACTACTTGTCAATCTTTGTTGGAATTATCATTAGCATAAAATACTTGATATGCTTGGTTCACTAAAACAAATAGCTCATTTATTTTTAAAAATCTACTCGGGTTAACACTCACGTAGCCATACTCATATTTTTTGACTCTCTTTATTTCATCATACACATCAAATCAATTACATCAAAATAAGATCACTCTTCTATCCGGTACAAATTACAATTCAATAACCTTTGTTAAAACTCCATAGTAATCAATGTTCTCACTAGGAGTACCATTATCGCCAACTATAACAATACTACATTTTTGAGTTCTTAAATTTTTATCATAATCTTCTACATGAAATATCTATCCATTAACAATATAACCATTGCAATGTGTTGAATATTTTGTAGGACCGCGTGAAAGTGAAAGTAGATCATCCATGATCCGACTATCATCTCCTTTATCCAATTGTGCGACCTATGAATAAGATTGCACTGAATACTTTAGAATGAGTAATATAATATTAAAATATTTAATTTCATGTTTATGCATTACTTACCCTATCTTTTAACCATTTAATAGATTGCCAGTTCCATTCTACATCAGACAAGTGTCGAACAGTAACCTTATGAGTTTGTGCAAATTCTCTACAAAATTAAAGTGAATTATAAATCTCATATAGAAAAGAAACTACCCTAAAGAAAATAATATAAATGAGACTAAATGAGTGCTCTCTATACTTAAGATACGGAAGACTTCATCACAATTCTTCAATATGTATATATATGCTTGTTTCAATTCATCGGCCTCAATCTCACATAGATCTTTAGCTCCCAAAGGTTTTCAAGTTTGATACAATATAGATAAACCTCCATTATATTCTTTTAAACCCCCATAATAATTTTATTTTGGCCGATTTAATTTTGTGTCAATCTTATGCAAATACCTTGAACACAAGGTCTTATACTCATTTGCAATGTAGTCCTCTATAATAGAATCTTCTGGACATTCCCTATTACCAATAAGAGATTTCAAAAAATATAGCCATCATTCCACAGGATACATCCACCTATAGTGAATAGGCTCGAAAATCTTAGCTTCAGTAGCTAAATAAATTGGCAAGTACACCATGATATCAAAAAATGAAGGAGGAAAGACCTTTTTCTAACTTGCAAAGTATTATAGGAATTTTTACTTCAAGATGTTCTAAATCATCAATTCTTAACTCCTTGGATCCAAGCACACTAAAAAATTACGATAACTCAATAATTAGTTCACATACTTCTTTGGACAATATACCATGAAGAGTAAATTCCTATAACACTTTACCATGTTCTTCTATAACATTAGGCACACAATATAAGGCATTCATGACTTTTCAATCCAGATATCTTGTGATTTTTAAGTTCAGACGTTGAAATATTAGATGAAAAAAACATTAGACACTTTCATATTCTTTAAGACAAGACAAAATTTATGTTTATCTTTAGGAGGCAATGTGTAGTATTGTAACACCCCGTATTCAAGTACGTGTATTGGTCTTATTTATATGAAATTAATTTTTTTATTTTATTTATACCAGAATTTGCCCGTCGATGGTTCCATGCGAAGGTTATTGAATTAGCTTTCCAAAGATATAAAGATTTCTAAAAATGGATAGGTTTCGGATATAATCGAGCACGTTTGAAACTATAAAACGGTGGTCGGGATATTTGGGAATAGTAAATATGCAGGAAAATTTCCTGCACACAAACTGCTGAGGCCAGCTGAATTTTTGGGTCAACTTCAAACGATCATAACTCCCTTAATATAATGAACTGGGAGAGCTGCGACCTATGAAAATAAATATCTTTGAGTCTTCTTTCCAATTCAATTAGTTTCATCCAAATCCAACATTTGACTAAGGAGTTATACTCATTTTACTTCAGCCTATCAAAATAGATTTTTAGGTTCAACTTCAAACAACCATAACTCTTTGTACAGGACGAACTGGTGGCCTACTTTATATGAAATGAAAGCCCTTTGAATTATCCTTCCAATGATACCAATTTCACCCAAATCCGATATCGGAGCAAAGAGTCATGGTCGATCTACTTTAGCTTATCAAAATAGTCCACCAAAGGACAGATTTGACATTATTTAAATTTTAAAGGAATTTTGGTCATTTCCTATTATATTATGGACGGGAATATGTGTATATATACATGTATATGAGTTCAAAAACTCATTTTCATCATCAATCATTGAGAAAGACCAAACCCTAGCCAAATTTGACCTTTAAATTACTTTTGATTCAACCGTAGAAATTCCAAAGTAATCCAATAACTGCGTTTGTCATCTCGAGAGCTTTGAATGACACCTATTATTTGTGCAAATAGGATTGAATAATCAAGAGGTGAATTCTAAGGTATGAATATTATTTGCCTTTGTTCTTTTCCATATGTATATGTGTGATAGAGGATTATATGTATTAGTTGTTATTGAAAGGTGATGAAAATAGGGTTATGGACTATTTTACATGATTTGGTTGTATTGAATTATGGAATGTGGCTATGGTAATTGAGTTATAGAAGGTGGATATGGTGATATACTATTGAATTGATGATTATCTATGTCTATGGCTCAATTTGGTTTAATGGATTGGTTGGAAGGATAAATGAATCCAAACTTGATATTGGAGGATGTTGTATGAATATGCATGGAATGTGAATGTAATTGGAGTATAAGAGGGTTAAAGTGATACCCTTTATGGTGTAATTAAGGCTTACTACTTAACCACTAGTTTGGTGAATTCAAATAATTAAATTGTGATGTTTGGTCGCTAATACTAGATTGTTATATATGTTCATTGTAGATAAGTAATCCGAAAAGATGGGAAGTCCATTTGGTACTAGTATTGAAGGTTGACAGTCAGGTATGTAAAGCATACTCTATACAATATCTTTGGCATGAAAGTGAACAATTGTTCTATTAAGAAAGTTTCCAAAGTTATTCAATAACATGTGATCCATAATGGTTTTGTATGATGTCCTACGTTACCAATGAACTTGTTTCCACCCTACAAGATGTCAAGACATTCCAATACTTACTTGTCTTCCAAATCTTACATGTTTATTGCACTAATGAATGTTAGAAGGTATCCGGTTACTCAAACAAGATCCATGTGCTATTAATGACTCCAAAACATTTCATTGATATACCAATAAGTTCCTACTTCATTGTTATGGCATTGATGACTCCAAAACACTTCATTGATGTGCCAATGAGTTCTTAATTCATTATTATTGCATTGATGGTCTATTTATATGTCTCTTATTGATGTATCATTGTTTCAAAGTATCAAAAATGCGGCGGCGACCGAAATAATAATCTCAAAGATTAATTGAACTAAGTGATGGAAGTTCTCTCTTATCGGGTGGTATACCAGGGGCATAAGCCTATCATGGGTTGATCCCTATTTATGTGTTTATGGGTGGTATCCCAAGGGCATAAGCCTATCATGGGTCGATCCCAGTTGATATGTACTGGAGGCAACCTAATGGTCACAGTACAGTACAGTAATGATTACAAAGATGATAAGAACGAAGGTAAAGTGATTGAATAAATACAATGTACAAGTTGTCACAAGTTCTAGTAAGTGTGGTCCACTCCTATTATGATTTATTCTTTTGTTTCTGATTTTTATTGAGCTCCTATATCATATGTGATTATCTACTACTTTACATAGTCAGTACATATGGACCTGCATTTCATGCTGCAGGCATAGGTACCTCAGCTCATACACTGCACAAGTAGGAGCTAGGATATCCAGCTACTTTTGGTGAGCTCTAATTTGCTTTGGGGCTTTTCGTGTCATATCCAGTCACTTTTGGTATTGTATAGAAGTTAGTTATATGGCGGGGTGTGTCTCGACCTTAGTTAAACTCTGTGTATTATCTAGAGGCTTTGTAGACCTAATGTACAGTCATGGTGATGTTTTGTTAATAGACGTGATGGCTCCAACGGCCAAGTATTGTATATACATATATGTGTGTGCTCGATCTTATACAAGTGATTATTTCCTTTTATATGCGACATGATGCTGTTCGAATTTTGAGTTGTCATAGAGGTATTCATGGGAAGTATAAGGTTATGAGCTGGTTCTCCCGGGCCTCCTCGGTTACGGGTGCCAGTCCTCCCCAATAGGATTTGAGGCGTGACAAAAATGGTATCAGAGAAGTTCGTCCTAGTGAGTCTACAAAGCCATGTCTATGTAGAGTCTTGTTTATCGGTGTGTCGTGCATCGCATCAATAAACAAGAGGCTATGGACATTTAGGAATTGTTTTTTTTCTTCATGTCTTAGATCGTGCGATAGAGCCTATATTGTATATGAAGTCATAGTTGACCACTGAATCCGTTTGTTTCTCTTATTATAGTAATGATGCCGATTACCAGAAGCAAGAATACCGGTAACCAAGTAGATGTGGCTACCGGAGAGGGAACTAGTAAGTGACCCACTATACCAGCTAATCAAAGTGAGGCTCCCACTGAGCATGCATCAGAAACTTCTTCCACTTCGGAAGAAATAAGGGGGAGGAGAACTATATCCCCAGAGCCACCTATTAATATTGTTGATCAAGATCTTAGAAATGCAGTGCAACTTTTGACTCGTATAGTTTCTGGGCAAGCTCATGGGCAAGTCATTCCTACCATGGGTCCTAGTGGTACAGATAAGGCGGCTAGCCTTCGAACACAGGATTTTCTTAAGATGGATCCTCCTAGTTTTACTGGATCAGATCTTAACGAGGACCCACAGGACTTTATTGATCAAATTCAAAGGGCCTTAGATATTACGCATATAATGGGTAGAGAGACAGTGAAGTTTGCGACGTATAGATTTAAAGGGGAGGCTATATATTGGTACGAGGACTGGAAACGATCTAGGGGTATTGATGCACCCCCAACTACTTGGAAAGAGTTCAAAGAGGAATTTCTTAATCATTATCTTCCATTCGAGATTCGTCGGGCCCGTGCAGATCAGTTTTTATATCTTCGTTAGAGGAATATGAGCATGAGGGAGTACAATCTCCGATTTAATTCCTTGTCGAGATATGCTCTTAATGTTGTAGCTACTATGGATAACAAAGTTCATCAATTTATGGATAAGATAGATCCATATCTGATTAAAGATTGTACTATTGCTGCTTTGAACAAAGATATGGACATAGCGAGGATCCAAGCTTTTGCACAGAAAATGGAAGATCTGAGGCAGAGGAGAAGAACACAGGAATTAGAAAGAGGATATTCCAAGAGGGCTAGATCTACAGGGCAGTTCATGGCATCCCAAAGAGGGTTCAGACCACAGTTTTTTGCTAGACCACCTAGGCTATTATCTTCTTATTCTACAGCTAGTGCCCCACCACAGTTCTAAGGGTCCAGAGAAAATCAATTTGGGCACAGAAGTGAGAGTAAGAGTTCACAGACAGTGGAGTACCAAGGGCAAGGGAATATGATCCAATCGAGACCTCCTCGAGAGCCATGCAATAAATATGGAAGGTATTATTTGGGCGTATATCGGTTGGGGACCAATTTGCTTTTGGTGCGGTATGTCGGGGCATATGATGAGAGAATGCCCATGAAGGGGCGTAGGGGGTATGGCACAACCTACGGGGTCATTTGTTGTATCATCATCATCGATGCGTTATTCAAAAAGGGGTGCACAACCAATGGGTCATGTTAGAGGTGATAGAGGAGCCACGAGTTCTAATGGGGCTCAAAATCTACGTATGCTCTAGCGGATCGACAGAATTTAGAGGCTTCCCCAGATGTGGTTATGGGTTCATTGTCTATATTTTCATTCGATTTATATGCCTTAATTGATCCTGGTTCTACATTATCTTATGTTACTCCATTGGTTGCTGGAAAGTTCGAAAGAATACCCACACTATTAGTTAATCTATTTGAAGTGTCCACACCGGTTGGGGAATCTATTATAGCTAGAAGGGTTTACCAAAATTGCATAGTAACTGTTTATAGTCGTGATACGATGGCTGATCTTGTGGAGTTAGAAATAGTAGATTTTGATGTTATAATGGGTATGAACTGGTTGGCGTCTTGTTATGCCACAATTGATTGTTGCACGAAAATGGTATATTTCCATTTTCCAAATGAATCAGTCCTTGAATGGAAAGGTGAAATTAGTGCGCTAAGAGGTAGATTTATTTCTTATTTTAAGGCAAGAAGAATAATTTCCAAGGGATACATATATTATTTAGTTAGAGTAAGGGATACAGAAGCGGAGCCACCAACTCTTCACGCTGTTCCGGTGGTAAATGAATTTTCTGATGTATTTCCTGAAGATCTTCCAGGTTTGCCTCCTGAACGAGAAGTAGAGTTTGGTATTGATGTAATACCAGGCACCCAACCAATCTCCATTCCTCCGTATAGAATGGCCCCAGCAGAATTACGAGAATTGAAAGAGCAATTGAAAGATTTGCTAGAGAAGGGATTCATAAGGCCTAGTATGTCCCCCTGGGGAGCACCAGTGTTATTTGTGCGCAAAAAGGATGGCTCACTGAGGATGTATATTGATTATCGGCAATTGAATAAGGTGACTATTAAGAATAAATATCTAGTTATGTCATTTGGGCTAACAAATGCACCCGCAGCTTTTATGGATTTGATGAATAGGGTGTTTAGCCATTCCGGGATGTATTTGTGATAGTTTTTATAGATGATATTCTAGTTTATTCTAGATCAGAAGAGGACCATGCCAATCACTTACGACAGGCATTGCAGACTCTTTATGATTGTAAGCTTTATGCAAAGTTCTCTAAATGTGAGTTTTGGTTAAAGTCGGTGGCATTTTTGGGTCATATTGTATCTAGTGAAGGGATAAAGGTTGATGCTCAAAAGATAGAAGCTGTGAAGAACTGGCCAAGGCCCACAACGCCTACGGAGATTTGTAGTTTTCTCGGGTTGGCCGGTTATTATAGAAGGTTTGTTAAAGGCTTTTCTTCTATTTCAGCACCCTTAACCAAGCTAACCCATAAAGCATCAAATTCCAATGGAATGATGCCTGTGAGAAGAGTTTTGGAGATTTAACGAACAAGTTGATTTCTATACCCGTGTTGGTACTTCTAGAAGGCATCAAAGGGTATACAGTGTATTGTGATGCTTCCAAAATTGGTTTAGGATATGTATTGATGCATCATGGTAAGGTAATAGCATATGCTTTTAGACAATTGCGGCCTCATGAGAAAAATTATCCTACACACGATCTTGAGCTGGCAGAAGTTATTTTTTCTTTAAATATATGGTGCCACTACTTATATGGGGTTCATGTTGATATATATACTGATCATAAGAGCTTACAATATATTTTTAATCAGAAGGATCTAAATTTAAGGCAGCGGAGATGGCTTGAACTATTAAAGGACTACGATGTTGATATCTTGTACCATCCAGGGAAAGCAAATGTGGTAGCTGATGCGTTAAGTCTTAAGGCTATGATGGCACCTATATAAAGGCAAGGGATTATTAAAGATCTTCACCAGCTAGCTAGTTTGGGAGTTCGCCTTCTTGAAACTCCGGATAAAGAGCTTATCATACATAATGCTGCGGAATCTTCATTAGTAGCTAAAGTGAAAGAGAAGTAATATGCAGATCCTATTTTATTATAGCTTAAGAAGAACGTTCAGAGTGGTGCGACCAAGGCATTTGATCTTACAAAAGAAGGAGTACTTTAGTGCCAAAACCAATTGTGTGTGCCGGATGTAGACGGGCTAAGAAAGAAGATTATGACAGAGGCACATTGTTTAAGATATTTCATTCATCTAGGATCAACCAAAATGTATCAAGATTTGAAAGATATGTATTGGTGGAATGACATGAAGAAGAGCATTGCAGAATTTGTAGTTGAATGTCCAAATTGTCAAAGAGTTAAAGTTGAGCACCAAAAACCCAGAGGTTATATGCAATGCATTGATCTTCCAAGCTGAAAGTGGGACATGATCAACATGGATTTCATTATTGGTTTGCCTCGTACATCCCAAAAGTTTGATTCTATATGGGTGATTGTTGATAGTGTTCCCAAATCCGTACATTTCCTACCAGTTAGGACCACTTACACAGTTGAAGAGCATGTGAAGCTGTACATTAAAGAGATAGTTCGATTACATGGAGTGCCAATCTCTATTATATCAGATCGGGGAACTCAATTTACCGCAAACTTTTTGAAGTCTTTTCAGAGGTGTTTGGGAACACAAATGAAGTTGAGTACATCTTTTCACCCTCAAACAGATGGACAAGCAGAACATACCATCCAAATACTTAAAGATATGCTATGAGCTTGTGTAATAGATTTTAAGGGCAACTGGGATGATCATTTACTTCTTATTGAGTTTGCCTACAATAATAGTTATTATTCAAGTATCAAAATGGCACCATATGAAGCTTTATATGGAAGGAAGTGTAGATCACCAATAGGATGGTTCGAAGTGGGTGAAACTCTTTTGTTTGGACTAAATCTTGTTTATCAAGACATAGAGAAGGTTAAAGTAATTCAGCAACAACTGAAAACAGACCAAAGTTGACACAAGTCATATGCGGATAGTAGAAGGAGAGGGCTAGAGTTTTCTATAGGTGATTGGGTATTTTTGAAGGTATCACCAATAAAAGAGGTAATGAGATTTGGCAAGAAAGGGAAGTTGAGTCCACGTTATATAGGCCCGTATAAGATCACTCGAAGGTTTGGACAAGTTGCATATGAATTAGAGCTACACCAAGAGCTCTCATCAGTACATCCGGTATTTCATGTGTCAATGCTTCAAAAGTGTATCGGAGATCCATCACATATTACTTCTACTGAGGATGTGCAAGTTGCGGAAGATCTTACCTATGAGGAAGTGCCTATTGCTATTCTAGATCGCCAAGTTAAGAAGATGAGAAATAAAGAGATAGCATCTGTGAAAGTACGTTGGAGAAATCGTCAAAGGGAAGAGATTACATAGGAAGCTGAGGAAGCAATGAAATCTAAGTACCCTCATTTGTTTAAAGATGAAGAGGAAGTTCAAGAAACGGAGTTAGAACATTAACAAGTAAGTTTTTTTTTATATATGCATAGTATTTAAGTGATGATGTGAATGTTAATGATGGACTTGAACTTGTTTCGGTTGAATAACTACGCTACCATTCGAGGACGAATGTCCTAAAGGGGGAAAGGATGTAACACCCCATATTCAAGTATGTGTATTGGCATATTCAAGTACGTGTATTGGTCTTATTTATATGGAATTAATTTTTTTATTTTATTTATACCGGAATTTGCCCGTCGATAGTTCCATACGAAGGTTATTGAACAAGATTTCCAATGATATAAAGATTTCCAAAAATAGATAGGTTTCGAATATAATCGAGCATGTTCGAAACTATAAAACGGTGGTCGGGATATTTGGGAATAGTAAATGTGCAGGAAAATTTCCTGTACACAAACTACTGAGGCCAGCTGAATTTTTGGGTCAATTTCGAACGATCATAACTCCCTTAATATAATGAATTGGGAGAGCTGTGACCTATTAAAAGAAATATCTTTCAGTATTATTTCAAATTCAATTGGTTTTATCCAAATCCAACGTATGAGTAACGAGTTATACTCGTTTTACTTCAGCCTATCAAAACAGATTTTTAGGGTCAACTTCAAACGACCATAACTCCTTATACAGGACGAAATGGATGGCCTACTTTATATGAAACGAAATCCCCTTGAATTATCCTTCCAACGATACCAATTTCACCCAAATCCGATATCAGAGCAAAGAGTTATGGTCGATCTACTTTAGCTTACCAAAACAGTCCATCAAAGGACAGATTTGACATTATTTAAATTTTAAAGGAATTTTGGTCATTTCCTATTATATTATGGACGGGAATATGTGTATATATACATGTATATGAGTTCAAAAACTCATTTTCATCATCAATCATTGAGAAAGAACAAACCCTATCCAAATTTGACCTTTAAATTACTTTTGATTCAACCATAGAAATTTCAAAGTAATCCAATAACTGCGTTTGTCATCTCGAGAGCTTCGAACGGCACCTATTATTTGTGCAAACAGGATTGCATAATAAAGTGGTGAATTCTAAGATATGAATATTATTTTCCTTTATTCTTTTCCATATGTATATGTGTGATAGATGATTATATGTATTGGTTGTTATTGAAAGGTGATAAAAATAGGGTTATGGACTATTTTGCATGGTTTGGTTGTATTGAATTGTGGAAGGTGGATATGGTAATTGAGTTATGGAAGGTGGATATAGTGATATACTATTGAATTGATGATTATTTATGTCTATGGCTCAATTTGGTTTCATGGATTGGTTGGAAGGATAAATGAATCCAAACTTGATATTGGAGGATGTTGTATGAATATCCATGGCATGTGAATGTAATTGGAGTATAAGAAGGTTAAAGTGACACCCTTTATGGTGTAATTAAGGCTTACTACTTAACCACTAGTTTGGTGAATTCAAATAATTGAATTATGACATTTGGTCGCTAATACTAGATTGCTATATATGTTCATTGTAGATAAGTAATCCGAAAAGACGGGAAGTCCATTTGGGACTAGTATTGAAGGTTGACAGTCAAGTATGTAAAGCATACTCTATACCATATCTTTTGCATGAAAGTGAACAATTGTTCTATTAAGAAAGTTTTCAAAGTTATTCAATAACATATGATCCATAATGGTTTTGTATGATGTCCTACGTTACCAATGAACTTGTTTCCACCCTACAAGATGTCAAGACATTCCAATTCTTACTTGTCTTCCAAATCTTACATGTTTATTGCACTAATGAATGTTAGAAGGTATCCGGTTACTCAAACAAGATCCATGTGCTATTAATGCCTCCAAATTGTTTCATTGATATACCAATAAGTTCCTACTTCATTGTTATGGCATTGATAACTCCAAAACACTTTATTGATGTGCCAATGAGTTCTTAATTCATTGTTATTGCATTTATGGTCTATTTATATGTCTCTTATTGATGTATCATTGTTTTAAAGTATCAAAAATGCGGTGGCGACCAAAATAACAATCTCAAAGATTAATTGAACTAAATGATGGAAGTTCTCTCTTATCGGGTGGTATCCCACGGGCATAAGCCTATCATGGGTCGATCCCTATTTATGTGTTTATGGGTGTTATCCCAAGGGCATAAACCTATCATGGGTCGATCCCAGTTGATATGTACTGGAGGCAGCCTAATGGTCACAGTACAGTACAGTAATGATTATAAAGATGATAAGAATGAAGGTAAAGTGATTGAATAAATACAACGTACAGGTTTTCACAAGTTCTAGTAAGTGTGGTCCATTCCTATTATGATTTATTCATTTGTTTCTGATTTCTATTGAGCTCCTATATCATACGTGATTATCTACAGCTTTACATACTCAGTACATATTTTGTACTGACGTCCCCCACGGGGGACCTGCATTTCATACTGCAGGCACAGGTACCTCAGCTCATACACCGCACAAGTAGGAGCCAGGATATCCAGCTGCTTTTGGTGAGCTCCAATTTTCTTCGGGGCTTTTCGTGTCATATCCAGTCACTTTTGGTATTATATAGAAGTTAGTTATATGGTGGGGTGTATCCCGACCTTAGTTAAACTCTGTGTATTGTCTAGAGGCTTTGTAGACCTAATGTACAGTCAAGGTGATGTTTTGTTAATAGACGTTATGGCTCCAAAGGACAAGTATTGTATATATATATATATATGTGCTCGAGCTATACAGGTGATTATTTTCTTTTATATGCGATATGATGTTGTCCGAATTTCGGGTTGTCATAGAGGTATACATGGGAAGTATAAGGTTATGAGCTGGTTCTACCGGGCCTCCTCGGTTACGGGTGCCAGTCCGCCCCAATAGGATTTGAGGCATGACAAGTATGCAGTTGGAACTTGAATTTTCTCCCCTTTTGGATGAGGTGTAATTCTGATCTAATGTTCATCTCTTGCAAGTCTAATCGGGTGTTAATTGTATTCTTGATCTTTTCTTTGACATTCATGAATGTCCCCATAAAGCTTTAACATATATTTTTTTTAATATGCATAACATCCAAAATATGTCACAATAAGAGATACCCCCAATATGAAAATTTTAAAAAGATACTTTTCTTGTTCCAGTTATCCTTTCTAACTTTATGTGATATCTTTTTTATTTTCTTTGAATCTCTTGATAATTGTTGTATTTCAAGATCTTATACTTGATTAAGTATCTCAATGCTAGAACAATTTTTTGGTGATGGAATTTTCTCTTTTGTACCATCAAAGAACTGCTTTTCATATCTCTATTTATGACTAAGAGGATGGTAACGTCGATGACCCATAAAACACTATTTCTTACTGTTAGCCAATCTAATTAAAGAAGTGTTGCAACATGGACATGCCAATTTTTTTGGTACTTCATCCAGATAAATTTATTTTCATATGCTGAAAATTCATTGATGATCCATAACAAAAATGCATGCAACATATAATTCTATTTAGTTGATGTGTCATAGGTCTCAACACTATTTCTTATAACTCATTCAATTCCTCTATTAAAGGCTGAAGATATATATCAATTGCATCTCCTAAACCATTTGAACCACGAATAAGCATTGACAAAAGAAATTATTTCATACACAAGCAATGTGGTAAATTATAAGAAATAAGAACCACAGGTCAAATGCAATGTGAGGTTTTTGAATTTTGAAATGACTAAAATTCATCACTAGCAAGTCTAAGTCTAACATTATGGGGCTCGACAACAAACAAAGGATAATGTTCATCAAGTGACTTCCATGCCATTGAATTAGTTGGATGCCTCATTATTCCATCATCAACTCTTTTGTCATTATGTCATGTCATTATAGTAGACTCTTTTGAAGTCTAGTCTTTAAGGAAAGGTAGCGTAAACTCTGAAGTCTAGTCTTTAAGGAAAGGTAGCGTAAACTCTTTTCTGCTATCTTTTTACCTTTCTTGTTTCTCCACTATGGGTATCTATTTTCCATCTAGACGCACTATAAATTTTGCAAGAATCGAGTAAGCTATCTTCATTTCAGTTTAACATGTAATCATTAGTGCAAACATCTATCTTATTGTAAGAAAGTCTGAGTACTTAAATTATTTTCTTTGCCTCGTAATATGAGTTTGACAAATTGGCACCATCAAGCAACAACTCCTCTTTCAATATTTTCAATAACATTGTAAATGATCCAATACTCCAACAATTCATACTTTTGAGGTGAAGCAATTTAATCAAAGAGGAAAGCTTTGACGCTTTTGAATTTTGGTATAGTGGCTACTCGAAATCCTTCAATAGTTTGAAAATTTGTTTTTCTTCAAGATTTGGCTCCTCCTCAAATAAATCATCACAATTAATATGTGTAGGTCCATCATCAAGATTAGGATACAGATATCTCAATGTTTTTTCCACTTCATCTTCACTCTCACATTCTTCCACTCTATCATCATATGCATCTTCAGTCTTAGATTCAGATAACGGTTCACTTAAGCACTTCCCATGGTGAAACCAAAAAGTATAATTCTGAATTATTTCATGTAATTTTAAATGTATCGCAATTATTTTACAAGTTTCTAAAGTAGTATTGCAACATTTGGTACATGAATATCGTATTTCATCTTTTTCTCCTGATTTTTCAAAGGCATAATTCAAAAAAAAATTCACCTCCTTTTTGTAGATTTTATTGGAACGGTCATTAATAAGTAGCATCCATTGCTTACTAGGTGCCATAACCTTATAAAATATATAAAATATTAAATTGAAAAAAAAATAAAGGATAAAAAAATTATACTAAGATGCATAGACACATTCTCAACAAAATAATTCTACATGAGGTTAGGAGGTCAATTCCCAAACAGAGGCAGATTCAGGATATTAAGGTTCCGGGTGCCACATTTCGACTAGATCTATTTTGAGCTTTGGCTCAAATTATTCATATTTTTTATTAATTAGATCGAATAAAATAATTTAATTATTATGACAATTTGAACAAAGCATAAAACTTTATTAGAGAAAAATGGTTTTTTACCTTTTATTTTAAACAATTATTTTGTGATATTTTTACAAAAAGTAATTGTCATTTTCTATACATAAGAGATTTCATTTTCATACTAAGATATTAGAAAAAGTAATTTTCATCTATTCGAATTGTAAGAGGGCAAAAGATCTCATTTCCTCAAAAATGATCTCTTATGACTACTTACAAATTGAATAAAATAATTATCGTTTCATATCTTTTAGGTGTAAAAATGAAAATCTCATATAAAAATGACATAAAAATAAAAACAAACTTGTAAAAAGCTTCAAAATCATATTTACCCAAATTTTCATATTCCCAAATTATTACTCAAGAATGAATGATTGGAACTAGAACTCATTTATATGCATATTTGGCACTCTAAAGCAAATACATAGCAAATGCCATGAACTTAAAATAGAAGCAATAATTAATAAAATTTAAAATAAAGAAGAACCAATGAAAAGAAAAAATAAGGAAAAAAAGCATCGAGAAAGAAGGAGAAGGAAAAAGGTAAAGGACCGTTAATTTTATTGTGGGTGATTTTTTTTATCTCTTTTTTGAACTCCCAATTACATTTTCTCCTTATAGGATATTACTCAGACCAAGGATGACAACATGATGTTCATAGGACAGTGGTTTTACTAACCTGACAAAGCAATAAAAAGAGCTGATGGATTGGCAATAATGAGACATGAGGGAATTGTTCTATAATTTCCACCGAGATGAGGTCCCGATGGAGTCGGTTTGTAATGCCTCAATTTTCTGAACCGGAATGCTACACGGTACTCATGACCCCGAAGGACCATAAGCTAACCCATGACTGATATTTATACCTATATACTGCATAAAAAACTAGAAAATACAAAAACCTGAACTGAAAGGCCATAAGGATCAAACTGGATAAACATTTGAATAATAATAACGTCTGAATAAGGTGGTATCACAATACCAAAAAAAAATTGAAAATACTTAAGTCTAAAACAAGTTTGATCTGCATCTAGTATAAAAGCCTCTACTATCTGAGTAATCTGAATAAGGAGCTGATGGGACATGTCCCCAACTAACTTCGTCTAATAAACTGAATAATGGTATAATGAAGAAATAATTATATCCTTGAAGGATGAGGACTCACTTCTAACTCTGACTATTAAAATCTGTAATGCTACTGCTGCTTTGGAACTCGTGCCTCTAAACCTATGGTGTAACATAAGAGAAAGCACCATAGCACAAATATGTCAGTACGACTAAATGTACTGAGTATACGAGTGAGGTAGGCTAAATGCAAAGGGTTTATATGCATGAACAATGCCGACTGATATGAACGTGAGAATACATACATGCATAAGTAACTATAATTGAACTCGTGGTGATACTAACTATTGAGTCTCAATACTGACAACATGAGTTTACTGATACTGAAGTACTGAATAGATAAACAACTGTTTCTAACAGTTCAAATTATAAAGAACTGGTCTGATTGATTGAATACTGATAATGTGAGTTATGATGACTGATATAACTGTGATGATCGGCCTAACCGATGTAACTGATACTAAGAGACTGTATCTGATAGTCCAAGTTTTGATGGAACTATCTGAGTTTCGTTCTGCATGGAGTAACTGAATCTGAGATTAGTCCTATCTAGTGGGTGATCTTTGAGCATATTGTTAATAAAGATAAATTGACTTATTCTGAGATCAGTCCTACCTAGCGGGTGATCTCCATATCTGATGATACTGATAGTGATTGACCATAGTTGAGATCAATCCTATCTAGTGAATGATCCTGAAGTCTATTTAAAATAATTAGAAATATCCGTGTCTAACAGTCCTGAATCTATATTACTGAGCTGAATTAACTGTATCTGATAGTCCTAATTCTGTAACTAAAATTGTGGGATGTATTCACCTAACCGACATGCCCCATGCTAAAATAACTGAGCTTTTGATATGACTGATAACATGAGTGACTGTATCTAACAGTCCTGAGTTTGATGGAACTATCTGAGTTCCTTACTGTAACTGAGTTGACTGTATTGACAGTCCTAAAAATTTGAAAAACTATCTGAGTTCCTTTACTGAGACTGATATTGAAACTGTGGGAGGTAGTTGTTTAATCGACATGCCCCATATGTGCCAATATAGCCAAACTGGGGTCCAATCTCTGCCCTGACTGGAAGGGTGTCAATACCGCGCTACTGATAAAGATAGGCTGTAAGAACCCTCTACTAGCAAGTACTCAAAATGAGAATGGTGGGAACCCTCTACTAGCAGGTTAGGCCACGTCATCTACCCTTAACTAGCAGGTATGATGTCTCAACCTATGCTGGGTACGTTGTTCTGGAATACAAGGATTTTTTCTAGGAATCACACCCTCTACTAACAGTTGAGTTCCCATCATTAGGTTCACTCGGAGCTAACTTCTACTCCCAACTGAAGAGACTGAACATGATTTACTAACTGTACATAGACTAAGTTTACTGAATTTTATTGATTGACAGAATACTACTGAGTTCTGAGGACTGACTGAGAGTACTGAAATTACTAACATTACTAGGAATACCGTTGTTACTGAGATTATTGAGATCACTGAGTACTGAGATCGTTGATATTATTGAACTACTAATATTACTGTGATTTCTGAGTTTTCCTGAGTCACATGACTGACTGAATTCTATAGATCATGGCTTGACTGAGAGTATTGTGATAACATGACATGGCTTTAGGCACACAACTATATTTTCGGGTATAAGTACCCCCAGGACTCTATGGAAGGAAACTGACACACATTATACTTCTTGATCATAGGAATAAGATACACAATTCATAATACCATAATAGGGGATTTCATACTACACATGTTTCTCAACACCATATACATGAAAGGGAATGCGTATAACATGTAAATACTTGCATAACTTCAATTTCCTGAGCATTCCATATAACAACAACAATACATAACAATTAGTATAGAATTCATGTTAAGTCATAAAGAATAGAACATGGTCTTGTCATTTAAGTTCTATTTAGCTATAATAAATGATTTCTAGTCTCTTAGGTATTTTATCAAACACCTTGTATGCACACCTTGTGGCATAGGCATATTCATCAATTTAATGATTTAAACCACCCAAAATTCATATATTTTAATTTGCATGTCATACTAGTTTCATAAAATCACATAAAGATTCTAATTTGGGAGTTGTATAACAATCAATCACACAAACATAATAAACCCACAACATTACTTCACAATTCATAGTTTAAAAGAGGGTTCTTGAACTTCAAAGATGAAAGAAATCCGTGGAGATCTAATGTTTCTTGAAGGTTCTTGAAGAAATCCATAGGCCTGCTCTTCGTTTTTCTTGACTAGGGTTTAACCCCTTTGGGAGAGAATGTTCTTGTTCTTGAGGAGAATGAGAAAAAATAGGATAATATCCTTCTTAGGGCTTTAATACCGTGTTTAGAGTGAGGGAAAAGACCAAAATACCCCCACGAAATTTCCTCCCAATAGCTGAAATTATCAGCTGACGACATGGGCTGATAAGCCGTCAAATCTGTGATATCCCGTCAACCCAGGTCATCATCTGGGAGCTGAAATTTTTGAAATTCTTCCTAAGTCTGATGACATTTTTGATAATTCGTCAGAAATATTATAGGTTATCAGAAATGTCTTCAAAATTATGATAAGTTATCAGAAATGTCGTCACTTAGTTTTCAGGATGACATGCTAGAGTAAAATGGGCATAAAATTTTGCTCTGCTATTGGATTTAGGCGAAATTGGTATCATTGAAAATATAATTCAATTATCTATCTGTTGGTGGGTCATGAGCTCAAAAATTCATAGTATAATGAGAAATATGCTCATTTGAAGTTGACTATGGCAATATCCTTCCCAAGAATTCAATCAGTAAGGAATGTTTTGATTCGTCTGATAGCTGAGAGTTATTTGAATACTTAAAATACTTCTAAATTTCTCATAAAACTATGAAAGAACCATGATGTACTATGCATGATCTAGAAACATGGAGCTAATATTGGTTTGGATTTTTTGGGGTATTACAATATCTCCCCCTTGTAAACATTCATCCTCGAATGAGAATGACTGAGATGGAAGAAAATATCAACTAAAATACATATAAGACATACACTAATGAAACATGGTTTCAGGACTGACATGACTGATAAGCTGAATACATCATACTGAACATGCATATTTGATGTATGAGTAACTGATTCATGAATGCATGACTGAGTATTCTGATGAACAGAGTTTCTCATAATAAGAATGCATATATGATACCTAATTTTATGACTGACATGATACGTGAATACATGACTAAAAGTACTGGTAAGCTGATCATGCATATCTGATGCATGAATACATAACTGAACTGACTTATGAACATACGATTGAACATGTAATGGTAAAGATACCAAGCTTGAACTGAAAACTGAGCATGGAACTGAATACTAAGTTTGTTACTGAAATCTGAATATAAGAATGAGTAACTTCAAGGAAGACTGTTACCTTGAACTAAAAATACCAATAGTCTGAGACTAATTACTCAATACGCATAAGCGAAAACATGAGAACATAATTGAGTCTGAAGTGTGATATATAAACTGAACTGAATCTGTAATACATGGCATGCAACTGAGGTTGGAGCTTAAGGGTCAACTTATGAGTATCCCCTACTCCATACTGTATTCATTACATAAAGAGAGAATGGAATGCTTATGTTATGAAAGTTCAGGGAATCATAGCGTATCTCCCCCTTGAGACACTAGGTTCCTCATAGAATACTGACTTGGCTGAGCTACTGAGGAAAGCTGAGGTGATGCGTAAGGCACGTGGGAACTGAATCGTGACTGATTATATGAGATCTAAAACTGAGGCATGACACATGAACTGATCTGATTACTGAACTGAAGCATACATTATAATTAAGACTATAACTGAGATGGCAACTGAGTTATGATAGTCGCATAATGAAGGTTGTCATAAGTCAAGGATCTGAATGTACACTCACACTCTGAACTTTTCTGATTTCTAAGTACAACCGCTTGCTAGTCATTTATTTGAATATTAGCATGACATTCAAGCCTATCTCCACAACTACACCCTCGTGTAAAATAGGCATGCAACAATCTTCTCTTAACATGTATCATTTACTCTCTCACTTATCTAAGCAACTGTTCATCACTATACTGTTCTCACAAAGAGAGCTCACTGAAAGGGTTGAATCAAGAGGACCTAAAACATGAATGGACACTAGCTGAACTTGACACATAACTAAGGCCTAAGGAATAGGTATCAACAATATGGATGTACCCAAAAGGTCTGAACTGAGGATATACATGACATATCCTAGATTAACTAATCAATAGAGTGTAACATGAATCATGGGATCTGACCAATCTATAAAAAGTGACATGTATACGTGATTCATGAGCTGCATTACCTGAGGTTGGAGTTTCTGTGTTCATGAGACATGATTCATAATACTGAGTGAGCTGGAACTTCTTATGCGGGGTACTGGAAACGCACAAGATTCTATGAAAAACATGTGAATACAAGTTGTGTTCATGGAACTGAGTTATGAAACATGTGTAGGTATTATGCTGACTGAAGTACAAAACTTATACCAAGATAAGGATGGATCGAGAATCATATTCCCTTACTGCTTTTTTTTCTATTCATACTAGCACTACTATTGGAATCTTGAGAGCCTGACTTAGTTACTTGATCTATCATCTCCTCCTAACTTTAAGCCATCATCTTAAGTCTGTGAAGACTTTACTAAACTCTGGACAGAACTGCAATCATCACCACATACTTACACTCTGTTCAACACATATTTGCCTTACTAAACACATTATCTACTATGATTTCCTCATATACTACTAATATCACATTCCTAATTCATATTCATCTCTATACACTTAATTTTAAATCAATAAACTTAAATTTATAACTTATACTGTTCAAGCCTATTGATTCACTTTGGTAAAACTATCCCCATGAATACATAATATGTTCAATCTGGATGATATTATCCCAACTCTACTACTGTTAAACTCCTGGGTTCATACTTCTAACTCTAGGTCTATGCTATCATAGGATTCTGAGAAGGGATCTGGTGGAATATCTAATTCGAGTTCAAGAATGAGTTCTCATATTCATGAATGAAATCCGTATAACTTTGGAACATAATAAAACTCAGGGATACTATCTGAGCATATGGCAAATCCTATAACTGTCTGTAGGGACTGTCTGAGAAAGCCTTATCTTTAGGACTTAAGCTTCACTACTTCTGTTACCTTGAAAGTAAGGTGGAGTTGACATGAATGGAGCATGATGAGAATCAACATGAGTTTCTTAGAGGACCTTTCTATAGCACGATGTGAGACATGAAAGAAGGGAAACTATTCCTAAAACATCTCATAGCCTCCTGCACATAAGTGTGGTGCACAACACACCTATGTACAAGATGCTACTAGCTGCGGCTTTCAGACCTCCTAGGATACTATTGAACCTTAAGCTCTGATACCAAGTTTGTAACGCCCCAATTTTCTGAACTAAAATGCTACACAGTGCTCATGACCTCGAAGGACCACAAGTTAACCCATGACTAATATCTGTACCTATATACTGCATAAAATACTAAAAAATATAGAAACATGAACTGAAAGGCCATAAGGTTCAAAATTAATAAACATATGAATAATAATAACGTCTGAATAAGGTGATATCACAATACCAAAACAAAACTAAAAATACTGAAGTCTAAACCAAGTCTGATATCTAGTCTGCATCTAGTCTAAAAGCCTCTACTGTCTGAGTAATTTGAATAAGAAGCTGATGGGACATGTCCCCAACTAACTCTGTCTAATAAACTGACTAATAGGAAAATAAAGAAATAATCATGTACTTAAAGGATGAGGACTCACTTCTAACTCTGAATACTGAAATCTGCAATGCTACTGCTGCTTTAGAATTCGTGCCTCTGAACCTATGGTGTAACAAAATAGAAAGAACCATAGCGCAAATGCATCAGTACGACTGAATGTAATGAGTATACGAGTGAGGTAGACAAAATGCGAAGGGTTTATATGTATGAAGAATGCCGACTGATATGAACGTGAGAATACATACATGCATAAGAAACTATAACTGAACTCACGGTGATACTGACTACTGAGTGTTAATACCGATAATATGAGTTTACTGATATGTGGTGTTGAATATATGAACAACTATTTCTAATAGTTCAAACTATGAAAAACTGGCCTGATTGATTGAATACTAATAACGTGAGTTATAATGACTGATATAACTGATATAACTGTGATGATCGTCCTAACTGATGTAACTGATACTAAGCAACTGTATCTGACAATCTAAGTTCTGATGGAACTATCTCAGTTCCGTTCTGTATGGAGTAACTGAATTTAAGATCAGTCCTATCTAGTGGGTGATCTTTGAGTATATTGTTAATAAAGATGAATTGACTTATTCTGAGATCAGTCCTACCTAGAGAGTGATCTCTAAATCTGATGATACTGATATTGATTGACCATAGTTGAGATCAGTCCTATCTAGTGGATGATCCTGAAGTCTATTTATAATGATAAGGATTATCCGTATCTAACAGTCTTGAATTTGTATTACTGAGCTGAATTGACTATATCTGATAGTCCTGATTCTGTAACTGAAACTGTGGGATGTATTTACCTAATCGACATGGCCCATACTAAACTAACTGGGGTTCTGATATGACTAATAATATGAGTGACTATATATGATAGTTCTGAGTCTGATGGTACTATCTGAGTTCCTTACTGTAACTGAGTTGACTTTATCTGACAGTCCTAAAAATTTGAAAAACTATCTGAGTTCCTTTACTGAGACTGATATTGAAACTATGGGAGGTAGTTATTTAATTGACATGCCCCATTTGTTCTAATATAACTAAACTGGGGTCCAATCTCTGCCCTGACTAGAAGGGTGTCAATACCACGCCACTGATAAAGACAGGTTGTGAGAACCCACTACTAGCAGGTACTCAAAATGAGAATGGTGGGAACCCTCTACTGGCAGGTTAGGCCACCTCATCTACCCTCAACTAGCAGGTATGATGTCTCAACCTATGTTGGTTACATAATTCTGGAATATAAGGATTGCTTCTAGGAATCACACCCTCTACTGGTAGGTGAGTTCCCATCCTTGGGTTCACTCGGTGCTAACTTCTACTCCCAACTGAAGAGACTGAACATGATTTACTGACTGTACATGGACTGAGTTTACTGAATTTTGTTGACTGACAGAATACTACTGAGTTCTGAGGACTGACTGAGAATACTAAAATTACTGCGATTACTAGGAATACTGTTGTTACTGAGATTATTGAGTACTGAGATTGCTGAACTACTAAGATTACTGTGATTTCTAAGTTTTCCTGAGTCAGATGACTGACTGAATTCTATAGATCATGGCTTAACTGAGAGTATCGTGATAACATGACATGGATCTAGGCACACAACTATACTTTTGGGTACAAGTACCCCTAGGACTCAATGGAAGAAACTGACACACATGGAACTTCTTGATCATAGGAATATTATCCACAATTCATAATACCATAATAGGGTATTTCATACTACACATGTTTCTCAACACCATATACATGAAAGGGAATGCGTATAATATGTAAATACCTGCATAACTTTAATTTCATGAGCATTTCATATCACAACAACAATACACAATAATTAGCATGGAATTCATGTTGAGTCATAAAGAATAGAGCATGGTCTTGTCATTTAAGTTCTATTTGTCTATAATACTTGATTTCTAGTCTCTTAGGTCTTTTATCAAACACCTTGCATGCACACCTTGTGGCATAGGCATATTCATCACCTTAATGATTTAATCCACCCAAAATTCATATATTTCAATTTGCATGTCATCCTAGTTTCATAAAATCACATAAAGATTCTAATTTGGGAGTTGTATAACAATCAATCACATACAACATAACTTCATGATTCATAGTTTAAAAGAGGGTTCTTGAACTCCACAGATGAAAGGAATTTGTGGATGAACACTACGCATACCTTAAAGCTTGATCTTGAAAGAGATCTAATGTTTCTTGAAGGTTCTTGAAGAAATCCTTAGGCTTGCTCTTGATTTTTCTTGACTAGGGTTTAACCCCTTTAGGAGAGAATGTTCTTGTTCTTGGGGAGAATGAGAAAAAAATGGAATAATAGCCTTCTTAGATCTTTATACCGTGTTTAGAGTGAGGGAAAAAGATCAAAATACTCCCACAAAATTACCTCCCAATTGCTAAAATTATCAGCTGACGACATAGGCTGATAAGCTGTCAGATCTGTGATAGCCCGTCAGCCCAAGTCGTCACCTGAGAGCTGGAATTTTTGATATTCTAACTAAGTACGACGACATTGTTGATAAGTCATCAAAAATTTCGTCAGAAATATGATAGGTTATCAAAAATGTCGTCAAAATTGTGATAAGTCATCAGAAATGTCGTCACTCAATTTTCAGGCTGACATGCTAAAGTAAAATGGGCATAACTTTTTTGTCCGATATCGAATTTAGGCGAAATTGGTATCGTTGGAAATATAATTCAATTATCTATCTTTTGGTGGGTCATGAGCTCAAAAATTCATAGTATAACAAGAGATATGCTCAGTCGAAGTTGACTACGGCAATATCCTTCCCAAGAATTCAATTGGTAAGGAATGTTTTGATTCGTCTGATAGCTGGGAGTTATTTGAAGACTTAATATACATTTAACTTTCTCATAAAACTATAAAAGAACCATGATGTACTATGCATGAACTAGAAACATGGGGCTAATATTGTTTGTATTTTTTGGGGTATTATATGGTCATACACAAGTGTGTGGTGCACTTTGTACTGTTAAACAAGCAGATTTTATGAAGGAAAGAACATCCTGGTTTTTTGTTCAGAAGGTATATGAAACTGAGTAGAAGAGGCTTTTCAACAGATAAGGACTATGAAGATACCAAACAACATGAAATTGATCTGCTTGTTCAAAAGACTATAGCACGAGTTGGACATCTTTTTGACCTTGAAACTGAGGATAATTCTGTAGCTCCTATTAGTCGGGAAGACCAATTGAAGAGTAAACGACTTTTGAGAAAGAAGAGCATGATATCTTTGGATGGCACCAGAGATGATAAAAAACTATCTAGATATGGTCAGCCTATAGCAGAAACTCTTGACAGTTGTGCCAATAATGCATCAGAATACTTCATCAAAAGAAAAAAAAGTAAACAATTGGCAATCGAGCTACTCTACTTGTTCAATCGGATCATAGTGAGTTGATTACTGATGAAACAGTGTATCGAAATTTGGACAAACTAGTTCCAACATAGACAACAAAAAAGCCAATGGCTAAGTCGGGAACTACACAATCATGGACTAACCTACTCCAGGAAAATTTATAGTAATAGTAGATAAATCAAACCACAGATGCACCTTTTTCCTATCTAACAAATATCAAAAGTAATACATATATTTATAAGTTTAACTTTCTTAAGATATGAGGTTGATTTCTAGTTTTGAAAATAAAAAATAAGATAAATTACATGTTATAACAAATACAATTAACTTGATGATATAAAAAATATCATGCACAAATGGTGTATATACATATATATGTAGAAAAAATCATGTTGTGCAATTATTCCATCCCCCATCTTTGGCTCAATCAGTTCATATATCTAATTTGTTAAGCAAGCTGATGCTAATAAGCAATCTGGAAAACCATTAAGCAAATACAGAATGCTTGCTGAATAAAAACCAAGGCAGGTTTTCTAACTATAAAAAAGGCAATATACATAAAGATGATTTAACTAGATACCATCTTATAGCTTATCTTTAATAATGATTAACTTAAATCAAAAGAACACTTGGATATTAAGAACAAGGTATCAAAATCTATGATAGCAATAAACTGTACAATTCAAAAACACAAGAAACAAATGGTGTTTTTTTACAGTTCAAAACCCGAAATATTCTAATTCTAATAATAGTGAGCTTGCTAATTTGCTCTTTTCCTCCCTTCACTATACATGATTCTCCCATATATAGTAAATAGTACTCCATCGAGGCATCATGTAACACCTTGAGAAACTTTATTTTTCAAGCCCAAAAGCCATCTTTGGTTGGACTAGTTACAGTAATACGTTCAAAATTTTTCTACATACATTGATGTTCTATAGTGTCATAAAGTAGAAAATAATGGCGTAACTAATAATCATGGATGGACATGAACCAAACAAACAACTTATTGGATGAGAAATCATACCTCAGTTGCTATGAAAGTTGTGAAAAATAGAGAGACTAGGGCAAAATAAAACTGAGCGTGCAGTGAGAAAAAACAATGGAAAACAGATCGATATGTTGGAGCAAAAATTAAAGCGTGAATGACCTGCAATATTTTTTAGAAATACACATAGTTTTTACTTTTGGCGTCTTATCTTATGTTTTATTAATTAGCATTTTTATAAGACTAATTTGGCAGTACTTTTCTTAATTCTCTAAATTATTAATAGGGACCAACTAATAAATTTTCTAGGATCAGATTTTATACCTTCACAATAAAATGCACAATTAGGGATTAGAATATAATCTCGTCCTAATAAGTATACTTTTTAAGATAAATTATTAACTCATCCTCAAATGTTGATCTTAAATAGACCTTTTTGTTGCCGGGTCTCCTTTTTTAATAATTTCATGTGTTTCTCTTTAAGTTGTAAATTTTTAATAGAAAAATTAGACGAAACAAGCGTGTTGTCGCAGAATGAAGTAGCCAAAAAATTAAAGGTTTTATCTCATCAAAAAAATAAAAATTTATATTACATGTGTGGTGATTCTCTTATGATTGCTGTAAGTTTTACTTCTTTCAAAAGTATTTGATAGTTTTTACGCAAATTTTAAAGACAACACTATATAGCACTGTTATCATGGTTATTGCTTTTTTTCTCTCTGAAATATTATTTGACTATAACTCTTTATGTATCTTTGTTGTGTATAACACGAGCTTTAAGTTTCTTCTTATTCTTAGTGACTAATTTTTTATTATAATGGCAGCTAAATGGAGTTCTAATAAAAATTGTGTGATATGGGTATATCAAGAGTTTGGATGATGTAGTTCGTGTGAATATCATTATGCTTCTTTTTAAGACTCAAAAAAGATGAACGAGACTGTACTAAAAAGAAAAGGAGATGAACAATAGATAAAATTATGTAGTTCTTACTAAATTTACTGTGCACTATTAATTTATGAACATATGTGATGTAATATGTACAAGAAATTAAAAATTTCTTTAATCCACGGATTATTTGTCTTTTTAGTGTGTGAAATTCTGTAGAATAATCTGTACGTAATAAGAATGTAATCAATAATTTTGTAAGGATTTGATTTTTAAAATAAGGAAAGATTTTAAATATAGTAGAAACAAAAAAGAAAAATAACCGACAGTAAGGGAAGGAGGTACTACATGATAAAAGAAAAAGTGATGATGTAAAATATATAGGTGGTTACACTAAAAAATATGTTTATGTTTACATCATTATATTAAAGTGTGAAGAATTTTTGAAAAATGATTTAAACTTTTACACTTCATTAAAAAATTCTATAATAAATAAAATTATTTATTTTAAATAATCAAACATTGCACCTGCGAGACACGCTTATGAAAGGCAGTTATAGTATATAGTATGAAAAGGCTGAAAATAATCGGTTTTAGATAATTATGTTGTAAAATCCTACTTAGTACTCCCTCTTTCCCATTATTTCTTCATGTTTGTAAGTTCTTCTTATATCTTATATTTTCCCCAATTTTTTTTAACTTACCCTATTCATCTCTTCCTTTTGACCTATATTCTTAACAACTTCTTCTTTAACCACACCCCGGAACATTAATCTGGCAAACAATATTCGTCCTTTAAACTTCTTTGTTTTGGCGGACTATTTAAAGCCAGGATTCCTAGAAATTTACAGGTTAATCCATCGTTATTATTAATAAGTTAAGAGGCTAACCATATACTAAGGGTAATTGTTTTAAAATTAAAAACTTAATTTACATGATGTACAGTTAAACATATTTAAAACACAAACAAAACATATTTTTGGTGGGAAAATATAGAATAAATAAGAACTTACATGAAGTATCTGGGATAGAGGTTTCCCTTTCGGGAACCCGCTAAGGACTGAGCGAAAAACTTCAAAGCTTTTATTAAACCAAACATAATATTTTACAAGCTTAAACCCCGAAAGGAAATAAGCTGGGAGGAAAAACTTATACATTCAAGGAAAGGGAATATATTGTGAGAGGAATGTTTTCTGTTGCTTGAGTTTTTGTTTTTTCTACCCTCTTTCTTCAACTAAACTACAAGTCTTATATAGACATAATGGAAAGAAAACGAATGGACTCAATTACACTACATGGCCTCAAAACAAAAGGTCGACACTTAAAGATAAAATTCTTCAATAATGCAAGTCGGGTACACTTTGAGCCCCATCATCACATGCATTATTGTTTCTTTTGAGAGACGCGTGCTTCAACAGTTTTTCCCGTTTTTGGAGGGTAGTGATAAAGGAAGCACTCTGACGCATTACAGGACTTAAAGTGAGCATACCCACATTGCACACTTTATCTTTATTTTATATCATACTACTATCAGTCTTTTCTACCATTTACTTATTTTTGTCCGGTTAGGTATCCAAGTTGTGAAGTGCAATGGAATCAAAAATCATCCCTGAATTATCATCTTCATTGGGATCTTGAGCATCTTAGAGATAAGCAAAACTGCTTTTAAATTTATCTCCTTCGTCTTCTGAACTTGGCCTGTTATCATTATCATCTGGATTGTCTTGGCTATCTATGTTCAAAACTATTCTTTCTGTACTTGTACCAGGCTTGTCTCTGCTAATTACTTGTTTATCTGATTCTTGACTGTTAAAAAATTTCTCTAAAGTCTGTTTTATGATAGTTTCTTTTTTTTCATTTTTCTTTTTTAAAATCATAGTCCTTTTCAAAGTATTACACGTATTGGGTAGTTTTTGTCTTGATGAAGAGCATTCTTCATCTTCACTTTTTGGCAAAGTGATACCCATTAACGGATTTGTCATGTCTTTACCGGCTACCGTTTGAACCGGACTAGCTGTACCTTTATCTAGTACAGTGGATTTTTTAGCATTCAGTGGGGAATGCACACCCTTCTCATCCATTTTATATTGAGATGGAGAACTTGGAGTCTGTGTACTTGCATTTGTTTGGGTAGTGTTAATTTTGTTTTGCAACGTGTGTACTTGTTCCTTAAGTCTAGTGTTTTCAAGAAAGAGGGCCTCTTTATGGGCATTAAGTCTTTTGAAGGCCTCTGTCATCATGGAATAGTGGTCAACAACAATTACTTTGCCCGTGTCTCTCTGGATATTGTATTGGGGTATTTGATTTGGGTTTTGTCTAAGGGTTGGAGTTATATAAAAATTTGTCCCAAGGTATCCTCTAGCATGATCTATTGCTTCAGAAAAATTATTAAAACCTTTAAAAAGAGGGTATTTAACCCCATTTATATATTCTAATACTGCTATCCAGGTTTGAAAAACACCATTAGTTTTACGATGTATGACTACATAATCTTTAAATCTATTTTCTCTACTTTTATCAGAAAAATATTGGCATAAAGCATTAGTTGCGGCTACAAAATGTGGAGTATCTCTTTTACTATGGGCTATCCATAAATTATCAACTAAACATCTTTGAGGTTTGTCTATAACGTGAGCTGGTCTAACTTTAAATGATAAGTTGCATGATGGATAAGAAATTAAATTAATTTGTCCAAAGTAAATCCTTTCCATCATTTCTACAGGGTGTTGTGGTCTAAAATTAATATTACCTAATAAAGTCTGAGCATAAAAGTCTTGTGTTGGGGCTTTGCCCTTGTCTGATTGGCCTGTTGGTCTCATGCTGAAATAAATATTAATTAAAAACTTTTAGTCTTAATTTGTAATCTACTTAACTGATCTGCTAAGTCATTATCTTTTCCTTTTACATATTCAAAAATAATATTTTTATAAACTGATATAGTATCCATAAAATTTAACCATCGCCTTTTACTACTAGATTTATCATTTATCTTCTGATGAAATTTAACTATAGCTTCACCATTTGTTCTTACTAAGACTTCTTCTTTATTTAGTATATAAAGTTTGAAAATATTTAAGCCATATATATTGCCAGTACTTCTAAGTCTACACTACTCATATTTCCTTTTTGTTTGTACAAACCACTTTGGTATGCGCAAATGTTTTCTTCATTCTTATTACTATATTTATTAGGTCTTGCTTTCAAGATAGCTCCCCATCCTAATTTGCTTCCATCGGTCTGGATGATTAAATAATCTGTTTCTACGGGGATTTTTAGGTCTAGAATATGTTTAACTCTTTCTTTAATTTGTTGTACTAGTTTAATATCTTCTATATTAAAATATTTTTGGCCTTTACTGCCTGTTTTAGCATATAAAGGTCCAGCTATTTTTCCTAAATCTTGAATAAAATTTCTAGCATAATTTACTAACCCTAGAAATTTTTGTAAGTCTTTTATATTTTCTAATTTATCTGGCATATCTAATACTTTCTTTGCTATATGTGGTTGAAGTTTTATTTTTCCTTCTCCTAGAGTTATTCCTAAGAAATTAATATAGGTCTTACATAACTCTATTTTCTTCTTACTAATTATTATTCCATTTTTAACAAAGAGTCTAAAAACTATTTGTAAATGTCCTAGGTGTTCTTTTATATTTTGACTGAATACTAGAATATCGTCTACATAAACTAATACAAAATTTTTATATCCACCAAAGATATTATCCATTTTTCTCTGAAAAATTGGTGGAGCTGTTTTTAATTCAAATGCATAACTAACCATTCAAAATATCCTCCTAGACATGTGAATACTATCCATTGTATACTGTCTGGATATATTTTTACCTTCCAGTATCTTGATTTACAATCAAATTTGCTAAATATTTTTCTCCCTTGTATTCTATTAATTAATTCACTTTTATCAGGCAATTTATATGCACCTGTCCTAGTGTTGTCGTTAAACCTTTTATAGTTTATCACCATGCGTGCTTTTCCTCTTATTTGTTCACTATGATTTCTAACCATAAAGGCCGCCGATCTATGTTTAAAGGTTGATCTCCTTATAACTTGTAGATTTAAGAATTCTTTTATTTGTCTATCAAATTCTTCTGTATCCTCATTATTAGCTTCTATAGATGCTGTCTTTATTGTATATTCTGGGTTGATAATTTCTAATTTACACATTATTTCATTAGCATCCCAATGTGCTAAGGGTTTTTCTCCTATTATTTCCATCTCATCTAAAATAGTTATTACATTATCTAAATTCTTTGGACTATTTATTACACCTATCTTATTTATTCCTTTTCGAAAGTTATAAAATTGTCTTTCTATGCTAATTAGAGTATATTCTTTTTCCATGTTCTCGATGTACTCTAGTTCTTCTACATTGATTAAAGTATAATTTTTAAGGTCTTCTAACTTATCTTCTTTTTCTAATTCTTCACTTTCTCTAAGTAGGCTATTGTCTTGACATTGATCGTTATTTGAACATTTTTCACAGCATGACTGTGAATTTAAGTTCTTTTTGTGTGTTTTAAGTGTTCTATACACTGTTGGCAATTTTGAAGTTTGTACTGCAGTATAAGTAAGGTTTTTAAATAGTATGATACCGTCTCTAGTTATGAGACATCCTCCTCTATTTTGTATACAAAAATGTAAGCCTATTACAAAATCTACGTTTATATTTACGTCTCTTGCTAATATTCTATTAACATTATAAGTAGGTTTGCAGAATTCATTACATGTATTTAAAAAACTTATCTGAGCGTTTTCTACGTAATGATTATAAACATTATGTAATCCGTCTATTTGCATTGCTGTTACCGATTTGGTAAATATTTTAAGTAAGTGTTGTGGTACTAAACTCTTATTTATTAGGCAACTAGTACATCCTGGGTCAATTAAAGCTAAAGTTTCTATTTCTATATTTTGAATTTTTATTTTTACCAATACCTTTTCCGTAGAGAATTTTTTGTCTTCATTACATATTAGACTACTACCATTTTCTTCTATATTCATAAGTTCTATTTCTATTTGTTCTAAGTGTGTTGTTTTTGGTGTGTCTATTTCTTCTTCTCTTATCATAGCTTTTCCTTTTTCTATTGTAACTATTCTTTGTTCTAATTCACTTACTCTTGCTTCTAGTGTTGATATTCTAAGATTTATGATTTGATTGA
>NC_061111.1:89556209-89602820 GCF_002878395.1 Capsicum annuum
AATATTTTTCTGATAAAAATAGAGAAAATAGATTTCAATACTATGTAGTCATACATGGTAAAACTAATGGTGTTTTTCAAACCTGGATAGAAGTATTAGAATCTATAAATGAGGACCCACTTTTTAAAGGTTTTAATAATTTTTCTGAAGTAATAGATCATGCTAGAGGACACCTTGGGCCAAATTTTTATATAACTCCAGCCCTTAGACAAAATCCAAATCAAATACCCCAATACAATATCCAGAGAGACACAGACAAAGTAATTTTTTGCGAACACTATTCCACGATGACAGAGACTTTATGTCCATAAAGAGGTCCTCCTTCTTGAAAACACTAGACTTAAGGAACAAGTACACACGTTGCAAAACAAAATTAACACTACCCAGACAAATGCAAGTACCCAGACTCCAAGTACCTAGACTTTGAGTTCTCCATCTCAATATAAAATGGATGAGAAGAGTGTGCATTCCCCACTGAATGCTAAGAAATTCACTGTACCGGATAGAGGTACAGCTAGTCTGGTTCAAACGGTAGCCGATAAAGACATGTCAAATCCGTTAATGGTTGTCACTTTGCGAAAAAGTGAAGATGAAGGATACTCTTCATCAAGACAAAAACTACCCAATACGTGTAATACTTTGAAAAGGTCTATGATTTTAAAAAAGACAAATGAGAAAATTGAAACTATCATAAAACAGACTTTAGAAAAAAATTTAACAGTCAAGAATCAGATAAACAAGTAATTAGCAGAGAAAAGCCTAGTACAAGTACAGACAGAATAGTTTCGAACATAGATAGCCAAGACAATCCAAATTGATAATGATAACAGGCCAAGTTCAGAAGACGAAGGAGGTGAATTTAATGGCAGTTTTGCTTATCTCCAAGATGCTCAAGATCCCAACGAAGATGATGATTCAAGGATGAGTTTTGATTCCATTGCACTTCACAACTTTGATACGTAACCAGACGAAAACAAGTAAATGGTAGAAAAGATTGATACGTGGAAAGATAAGGATCAAGTAGTATGATATAAAATAAAGATAAAGTGTGCCATGTGGGTATGCCCACTTTAAGTCCTGTAATGTGTCAGAGTGCTTCCTTTATCACTACCCTTCAAAAAAGGGAAAAATTATTGAAGCACGCGTCTGTCAAAAGAAACAATAATGCATGTGATGATGGGGCCCAAAGTGTACCTGACTTGCATTATTAAAGAATCTTATTTTTAAGTGTCGGCCATTTGTTTTGAGGCCACGTAGTGTAATTGAGTCCATTCGTTTTCTTTCCATTATGTCTGTATAAGACTTGTAATTTAGTAGAAGAAAGAGGGTAAAAAAAAAAACCCAAACAACAAAAAACATTCCTCTCACAACATATTCCCCTTTCTTGAATGTATATTTTTCCTCCCAGCTCATTTCCTCTCCGGGGTTTAAGCTTGTAAAATATTAAGTTTGGTTTAATAAAAGCTTTGAAGTTTTTCGCTCAGTCCTTCGGGGGTTCCCGAAAGGGAAACCTCTATCCCAGTTACTTCATGTAAGTTCTTATCTATTCTATATTTCCCCACCAAAAATATGTTTTGTTTGTGTTTTAAATATGTTTAACTGTACATCATGTAAATTAAATTTTTAATTTTAAAACAATTACCCTTAGTATATGGTTAGCCTCTTAACTTTTTAATAATAACGATGGTTTAACCTGTAAATTCCTAGGAATCCTGGCTTTAAATAGTCCGCCAAAACAAAGAAGTTTAAAGGACGAATGTTGTTTGCCAGATTAATGTTCCGGGATGTGGTTAAAGAAGAAGTTGTTAAGAATATAGGTTAAGAGGTAGAGATGAACAGGGTAAGTTAAAAACAAAATATTGTGAAACAGCTATCACTAAAATTATTTGAAATTATGATAGAAATTCATAAACTTCAAATACACGTGGAATCCGATTCTGGTTATAGCATAGCTGTAGAATTTTAAAAATATTAAGTGGTGATCATAACAGTGGCTTACATGTCTTGTGTGAGAGTATCTGAGAAGTAGAAAATCGAGAGAAGAGAAATATCTGAAGGGAAGCTTTGTATTGAATGAACAAGAACAACTGAGATATGCCCATCAATCGTTTTTAGGTGCATGAATTATTATGGAAAGATAAAGATGGAAGGAAAGGAAAGAAAGCAATCTTGAAACTGACAAAAAATTGTTTCATTTTTCAGATGAGTGCATCAACGGTTATTTATATATTAATCCGTCCGTTCCATATAAATTGTTCACCTTACAATAAATTATTATCTCATATTATTTCTTAATTTATAAAACTAAGAAAAGAATTAATTATATTTTTTCATTTTACTTGTATAAATGATTTTTTCAAGTATAAATGAATTTGAAAGTTAGTTTCAAAAAGTTTTTAAAAAGTAAATTAATGAAATTAGCGTTCGTATTTTTAACTTCTAATTAAAAGAACGATTAAAACAAAAAAGAAGACGATTAATATTAGATGGAGTATTTCCTAAAGATTTCATTTTGTGGTTTAAAATGAAGCAGGAGGGAGTTTTTTCTAAATATTGATTGCCTCTTGCCCTTTTATTTAATAGTTTTTCTTCCATCTCTATAATCTATAATTTATATCTATATCTATATCTATTTATATCTATAATCTATAATCTATAATCTATACATATATATATTTATAATTTATAATCTATAATATATTAAAAATATGAAGGGTCTTAAAAATATTATTTGAATATTATGTTTTTCATTAAAAGTTGAAAATAAATTAAATATATTTATGATAAAATCTTTTCTTATTAGAAGTGACAACTAATATATTTTCCATTAATTTTAACAAAAAATACATGAAAAATTAATGTTAGATTTTTGGTAGAATTAATGTTTGTAGGTTTTTTTTATGTAAAAAGGCGTTTTAAAATATATGATAAACTCGACGCGGAATAAGTAAACTTGCATAGAAAGTATACGAAAATTGGCATATAATATATAAAAGCACTGACCAAAATAAAAGTTGGTTGGGTGCATTGACATTTAGGTTGACTTTAAGGTTCTCTGGGTTTGAACCTCATTAAGATGAATTTTTTTTCAGTTTCTAAATTTTTTAAGCACCCACTGTCCTTAAATCCTGGATCTGCTACTGATATTTATTATATATAACAATGCTAGATATGCATAATCCGTGCTAGCACGGGTTCAATATATATAATTTTTTTATTTCAACTTATGTAATATAAATAGAATTTAGATAATTAATTATTAAAATAACGAAAAAGGATTAAAAAAAAAAATACCCTAACTATCTAAATAGCCAAAAGACTCATCCAATAAACAAATATAGAAAAGAGTATTATCATCAACAGTCCCATTTAACTTAAAATCTCCCCAAAAAAAATGAGAAAAGATATCATTTCCCCCCTAACATGTCGCCAAAAAGATATCATTTTCCCCCTGAACATGTCACCAAAACTTACTTTAGCACTTAAACTTAACTTATAATTATTTACCCCTTTAACAACTTTCAATTGAATTAATTTCAACCTCAAAATTAAAATTTCACTCTCACAACGGAGAGTGCGCTACACACTCGCCATGTCATTACCAAATCAGTGCCACATCAGTGTCATGTCATTGCCACGTAAGAAATTATAATTTTATTTTTTAAAAAGTAATCACACACATACATTTTATATATTTTTTAAAAAAAATAAAACATATAAATAACCTATTTTTACATATATACCCTCGTTCTTCCTCCTTAATCATACACATTGAATTAAGTCATAATTTCCTAAGATAAATTTACAATCCCACAAATTAACCTACAGAGACAATTCCACTACCATAAGTTACAGTATCAGTTTTAGAAGAACCCACCTATCAATATTCTCCATTGTTGCAAGTTTTCAATGAGTTTTTTTCTTCATCACATGAAAAAATGACTTGAATTAACTTGAGTAAATCCAACAATGGACTTAATACAAGTACATAATCACAAAAACACATCAAAAATAAAATCTCAAATCAATTTAAGATTTTTCCTCCATTAAAATATTATTTCAACCTTCAATTCTAACTCCCTCAACGTTTTTAACAATCAAAATTAACAAAATATTGACAAATATTCAGATTCATTGCTGGAAAGAAGAAAAATTAAATTCAATGTTACAACGATGTGCTGGGGGTGGGGGTGAGGGGAACGAGGGGGATGGGGTTGAAGAAGATGAAGAAGTGAAGTAGATGTTTTCTTATTATTATTATTATTATATATATATTAAATTATAAAATTTAAAAGGTGGACCCCACCTTTTTTCCACGTTTTTAAAGTTATTTATGGACTGATTTTTAAAAAATTTGTCACGTCAGTAATTAGAGTGGTAAAAAATTCAGTTGAAAGTTGTTAAGGGGGGTAAATAAATTATAAGTTAAGTTTAAGTGCTAAAGTAAATTTTGGCGACAAGTTCAGGAAAAAATGATGTCTTTTCTCCCAAAGAATCGGTGCATCTTTGACTTATGGATCAGAGGGAAGAGAGGTTGCAATACCATAGAGAATCACTCGACTTTAGCGTTTGCACTTCTCAATTCTCCACCTGGGTCCCTATCCGTATAATGTCAGAGTTTGTGTAGACTGCCACACTGCATTTATAATTTTGTTTCTGGAGCCCAACCCAAAAGACTAGTCTAATAGATGGGAGAACACATTTGGCTTACGGCTGGCACCCCTCTTGGGTTCAGATCACCACTACGAGTCACGGCCCAATGCGCGGCTCCCCACACGTGAATCGATCCTTGTTGGTCATGGCTACGCCAGTTGATCACGACTGGCACCCCTCTTGGGTCCAAGCCACCACTCCTAGCGCGCAGACCACCACTCAAAGTCACAGCCCAACGCGTGGGACTCTCAATAAAAGCACCAATGTTATAAACTAAACGGGAGAGTCCAACCCAAAAGACTAGTCTAATAGGTGGGAGAACTCATTTGGCTTATAATCCCCTTAGCATTTTTCTATTTTTCCAATGTGGGACAATTGATTGATAACAGTTTCAAAGGTGGTGGACAAGAAAATCATCTTGAGAGACAAATTGGTTTCATCATTTTGCAAAAATTGTATAAAGGGATTGGTTCCATCATTTAGTTAATTTTCCATTGAATATATCACCATTTAGGCTGCAACAATTGTTAAAATGTTCTTGCTACAAAATTGGTACAAAAATTTAAGGTTTTAAGTCAAATGGGGTTGTTGATCGTTGATGGGCTGATGGATTCTTAAAAAGAATTATACATGTGGATAGTGATGTGGAATATCCAACAACTTCTCAATGTGTAAAGACTATGTGATTGGTTTTTAATTTGAATAAAATTCAAAAATTAAATCCAAAAAAAAAAGATGTGGAATGTCCAGGTGGTTTTTTTTATCTAGGTGGTGTCATTGTTGGAATTCTATTAGGAGGAGGGGTATTTTTTTAGCCAAATATTTAACGGAGGGATATTCTTAAGCCAAAAAATTAACGAGAATATTTTTTATCCATTTCAGATAGTTCAGAAGTATTTTTGACCCTTTTCTGTTAAAATAATTTAAGTTTTTAATTATTGTGATTTATAATATTTTTCTTCTATTTTAATTTAAATGACAATAATATAATTTCAAGAGTCAGACAAATATTTTATATTTTAAAATTGTTAATTATGTGATTTATAATATTTTTTACATATTTTTCAATGAGATGAACATTTTCTTCATCCCAATTTATGCGGCACAGATAAAATTTTAGCGATCAGTCAATTTTTTAAATTTTTTTGTTAATTATTGTTGTTTACAATACTTTTTATTTCATTTTCAAATAATATATGTTGCTTTTATATCTTCTTCTATCTCGTCCTAATTTATTTGGCACTAATATAATTTTGATAGTCAATCAATTTTTTTTTATGTTGACATATCATTTTGTTATTCTTAATTTTTTGATACATAAATGACTTATAATAAGGGATGGTACAGTAAAATTATCGTTTGAAGGACGACAATTTAGTTTAAAACCTCAAGAGTTAATTTCACATTTTATGTCTATTTTATCTTTTTATTAAATTTTATTTATTCTCTTAATACCTAGATGACTCATTATAATTACTTAAAGAGTGATTGATTATGTTACTCCTATAAAAATTAACATAATTTTATCATATCGTATAGTAATCATCGATAATTCACCAATTCACCAGAGTAGTATCTATAATCTATATTTGTATCTATAATCTATAATCTATATCTATCTATAATGTATTAAAAGTGTGAAAACCCTTAGAAATATGATGAAGAGGAGTACAATAATAAGAATCAACAATTGAGAATGAATTGTCTTGAAGAAGGCGAGGATGAGGAAGAAGGCATACCTGGAAAAAGTTAGTAGACACAATCGCACAAGATTAGTAGAGTTCTACACACACGAGATCAACAATTAGTCAAATTATTGTTGGTAAGGCACCCAACACAAACAGTCTTAATTTTTGTACATTTAAAATTTCATTTATTTGTTCTCCTCTTTAATGTCATTGGGAACCAAAGAGAAGGTTAACAATATTATTTGAGATTATTATTGAATATTTATTGACTGTGGATGGAAGAATGTGTCTACCAGAGGAAGTGATGTATATAAATCAACCAAAAAAAAAGAAGTGTACAAGTGGTCTACCTCCGAATAGGTACATATAAATCATTTTGTCTCCACATAGAAGTCATTCTTACATGATTAATAATAAGGTCAATTGTGAAAAAAGCTAAGATCAAAATATAGAAAACTTAATATTGTTCTAACATAACATGCGTATTTCTCAGACAATTTAAAGGGTCCAACCAAGTATTTTTTACCAGATTGTGAAGCATCCTCTAGGTCTCAATTCTACCAAATATGTTCCGCAATTTTTAATATGTAATTGTGTGAATCTAAAATAAATATTATGCCAAGTATTAAGAGTTGTAAATTTGTACCTAAATTTATTTGTTGATATTGCCATGAAATTGCCCAAATTACTGTCATATGTAAATGCTGAATGGGAGATATTGACACGATTGTAGCACAAATTACCAAACTTTCTCAAGTATATGCTCTTTTCATTCAAAATTTAGTCCTTATTCCTATACTCATGTCACCAAACAAAATCAGTATAAACATATGAATATATAAGACATCAAATATTTATATAAAATTTTAAAATAATCACACTAAAAGTTTTCTTCAGAGAGCGAATCAAACTATCCCAATAAAATCATGATGGAGAGTATCCAAAGATTTGTATACACAATCAATATCGCAAAAAATTAGATTGTATTTTCATCTATTTTTTACTGCACATTAAAGTAACTAGATGAGGTTGTCTATATCATCTACGTCTATTTAACTTATTTCAGTCCAATATAGGAAAGTTGTCTTTCAAGGCACATTAAAATTTCTCTTATCATTTGAAGTTCTCAAAACTTCAAATGGACACTTTTAAGGATCCAAATTAATGATACTCAAAGTATGGGTATTGATCTTTTTAGCACCAAATCCACTTACACTCTTATTAAGAGAGAATAGACACTATCCAAACCACAACAATTTTTAGTTGGATGTAAAGATTGCATATTCCACCTAAGATCTTACACTTCATATGGTTGCTTTGCCATAAACAACTACCAACTGCAACATATCTCAATAGATTAGGAATAATTTAGTCTGACATCTATTTTTAATGTAAAATATTTTGAAAAGCATCAACTATTTTCGTTCACTACCTAGATGCAACCCATCTATGGCCATAATTTCATCTAATAATTCAGATAAATAAGTTGTTCTTTCAATACCTGTTGAAAGTATCTTCAGTTAGGTGAATTTACTGTCTAATTCTTGCAGCTTTGCCTTTAATTATTGGAATGCCTATTAGATCACTATCAGGATGCGCTTTTTATCACTGATAATAACCTTTAATTCTTTTTAATTTATTATATTTGAATTTTTTGATAATTATAGCGTGGTTTACTGTTTGGTACTTCACTAGTGTAGGGTAAGCAACAAAATAATATAATTTAAACAACTAGCTCTTGGTGTTATCTCCTTTTTTGTTTGATAAATTAATAGAGTCCATTAATACTACTCCAAAATGATATTTTGTAACTTCTAACAATAAGTAAGCCTCCCAAGGAGCTGTACCAAGCTATCTAGACAAGAAGGTGTTTTCTTTTTACACCAAAATGCTAAAGAAACAAAAGAAAGTTGCAATATTTTTCCACTAAGCCTGGGTGAACAAAGTTATCCTAATTTTTATTTTGACATTCAATGTCTCATACACCTTAGTTTCTAGCTCTACCTGCTTCAATTTCCAGTTACCCTTTTATATGCAATTTCTTGAATCAGCGATTAGGCTAAAGGGCCTTATAACAGTATAATTAGAAGGGAATAAATATTTTCTTCACCTGAGAAACATGTTGTCATGTAGATATGTGATGCTAATCTATTGCCAAATTGTTTTACAACAGTCCCTGATATCTGTATAAAATCATGAAGACGAGTTTAGCTAAAAATAAAGAATAAAATCACCTTGAGAAATCTTAAATTTATCAAATAATAACTGTAAATATGGTATAGGTTTATAAGATGGCAAAAAAATATCTCTAATGAAATGAAGTTGTTTCGAGCAAGGTTAAAATAAAGTTGCTCCAAGCAAGATTGAAATAAAGTTGCTCAAAGCAGGATGGACAGCTAAACTTAAAAAGAGACAAAAATGACATACGAGAACACAATTAAACTAAAAAGAAGACAGAAACGACTAACAAGCACAACACTAAGTTGCATATGTGATAGAAACGACAAATGAGCACACAACATTTTTATTTAAGAGACACCTAAACAACAATTGTCTGCATTTCTCAATGTTCAAAAATCGATATTAAGCTCTAACTTCAATATACTTAAAACTATTAACCAAAATGAAGGGAAAAACAAAGAACAACTAAGACAATAATTATTTATTTTTGGCTTTTTAAGCTAAGACAATAATTATATGCTATTAATGTATTAGGAATTGCCAATTGTGCAATGTCGAAAAGGAGGTTTACTTAGAGTTACACCTCTTAAGGATTATCAATTCCTCTATGGATTAGGACAAGGCTTATTTGGGATAACTTTTCAGTAGAAGATTTAAGACTAGGAGGAAGAAAAATGGCACCGTCTTCTATAACAAAATCTAGCAATGAATGGTCACAAAAGTTCTCTAAGACGACACTAAATTCTAATTTTTTGCATGAAATGGACTTTTCTGCTTCTCAACTAGGGGTAAGATTTGCGTACACAACGATGTGGGGCTATTGGAACTACTGCATATGTAGTTTTTGTTGTTGTTGTACGACATTAGGGAGCAAAAATGTGACCGTATTTTACTGTTATGCACTTTGGGAATGTCCTCAGATATCTGAATAGTTGGCAATAAGAAATTCATATCTGAATTTAATGATTATAACTACATATTAGATTACAACATTTGCTTTTATTTATCTATTTTTCTTTTCCCAAATAATAGAAGTGCATCCAGTACCTAAAAGATTTCTCCGTTCATTATGGTTAAGTAGACTTTAGAGGAAGGCAAAGGGAGCGAAAATGAGTTAGGTACTTTCAAGTAGAATCTATTCCAGTAAGATATTTAAAGATATAACATTGTAACCAACCTAACAAGTAAGAACTGAAGAAGTAAAATCATGTTTATAGCTTAAATTTGTCAAGAAAAATGGACCTGAATTCACTGCTTAACACAAACAGAAACATACAAGTAAAATCAAAAAGAAAAACATCAAATAATGCTTTGAATCATACTAAGTTGCAAGTTTTTAAATGTACACAAAAAGACTAACTTTAACTATATTTTCTACCAAAACTCTAAGAAAGAGCCTCCATTGAAGAGTTGGTCATATTTGACGTAAAAATGACAATCCCATGGAAAGTTATTAGTCTTTCAATGTATAGAGTTACCTCATCCCCTGGGAACAATCTGCAAGCACTACCTGAATAGTACTTTGTTTTGCCGCATTCTTTATCAGAATCTTATCATGAATGTATAATAACCCACTCACCTCTACATAAAAAAGTAAGACCAGAAAAGCAAATAGAAACAAACGTGATGAACATCAATGGGAGAAACTAATACCTTTTAGTTTATGATAAATAGTTGACTGAAATTCCACTATACCTGCATTTGGTGCATAACTGCTATGACCTTCACGAATTGTATTTATCCCAGCCTGAATAAGTGAGACTAATTAAGTAAATAGAGAAAATAGTAGAACATTGCTCACATCAAATTAGTTGTAGATTAGGTTCCATGATTGTGAAATATCACCTCTGTTATTGGGGCTGGAGTATCAAAAATAGGTTCACCAGCTGCTAATCTAATAACAGGTACACTAGCTTACACGAGCAGTTGCATCATCAGCGCATTGCTAAAATTAGAAATAATTAAACTTTAAAATTTATTTTTACCCTTCATGAAATATTTCACAAATACATTTCTTAAACCTCGTGCGAAGTCAAATGACGCTCGTAAAATGAGATGAAACGAGTATCAAATTAACTCTTTTATTAGTATAAATCTTCTGAGGCTTTTGTCATGAAGGCAGAAAATGTATTTGCACCATTACAAATTTTGACTTTCCTTTATGAAGTTAACTACCTATTTTGATATAGTATTTGTTGGGCACTAACTTGATTGAATGTTTAAATAGTTTCACATTAAGGTAATCACTGAATAAAATTGAGTGACTTTCAAAATTAATCACTATTAGTTGATGTTGGACTCAAAATCATCAAGGCATCATGCAGAAGCTATTAGTTGTAAATCATGTAGACGATAAATCAAATGACAAATAAAACATACTAAAAATATATTATTAATATGATTTTGTCAAATGACCTACATATTAAAAACTAATATTGAAAAAGTATAAAACCTATTGAGTTCTATTAACATTGCGTTTCTTACTGAAGATATTTTGAGACGCACATAAACAAATTGAAAAAGGAAGAAGAGCCTAAGAAAGACAGCCATACTAGCTAGAGTGGTTTTGAGAGCTGTCGAGTTCTTGAATGCTCAATGTTCTTTATAGTTTCTATATCTAAGGTTTAGATTAAAGATTTGTACTGGAGATTTGTCCTCCTATTGGTTAGCTTTTGAGAAAGATCTGGACATAAATATTTAATTTATTTCACTCAAGCTTTTGCTTTATATTTTGAATTACTGTGTGCATATTCTTTGTTGATCGTTTTTTATAATATTATTCAGTAGGTGAAACAATATTTTTTAGATCTCATTGTCAATTGGTTGTGTGTATATTTTGTTGATCTCATCTCCATAATAATACTCTATTACAGAAATAATATTTTCAAATTTTATTGTCCCGCCCGGATCCCATGAGTGAATCGAAAGTTGGATCAACATTGGATCAATCGCCCCAATATGAAAGCAAGGAAGCCCTCAACCATCCTTGGAATATTCTCTTGACCTCGATCCATTGTATTCAGTTAGTAGAAACCATTTCTCGGAGAATAAGTGGAAAAAGTTTCAGCTACAAAGTCTATTCAATAGCTCAAAATCAACAATCAAGCTACAAGTTATAGATGTAAACTTTTTGAAACAAGAAACTAAAAGAGTTGACCTTGGCTTGTTGTGCTTGCTCTGGGTTGAGGAAAAAAGGGAACATGACACTTGACAGGTCCATTACTAGATGCATTGATATAGCGACCATTTTTGAAGGAATGTGAAAACATTAATTGTATAAACCATTAACTTTAGAGGATGAAATAAAGGTTCTGATTTAGCTAACCTTTTATTGAGTTGTACTATTCTTACTTCAAAGAAAGAACTCAATAGTATGAACTTGAATACTTACACAATGAAAAAGATTTCATAGGTCCATTATCATAGAGAATTAATGAACTAACCTGCTTCAATAGCATTTAAAGTCGCCTTGTGATAATCTTCAATCACTTGTGAGATTTCATAGGTTGCAATTTCTCTTCGTTTTGGATAAATCCCAGAAGTTCCAGCATGCATTATTACTCCCCGCCTCTTAATATTATCTTCTCAGTGTGAGATATTGGTGCAGCTTGATCATCACGTCACATTGACACACTAATGAAGTGATAAACATGAGCTTAGTTAGATAATACATTAGAAAACATTGACCTCTATGTTTTAACTGTCAAGAGAAATTTAGACAGAAGAGATAAATGGAACATGTATTATTGCAAGAAAAGGATCCCTAAAAGGTAACAGTTAACAAAGTTGATCTTAAATAGAAAAAAAAAATGATTGACAAAAAAGCAGAATGAACCGAGGGAGAAAACATGTACTCTAGCAACAGCATTTTCATGCACTGCCTCTGAGAGAGAAAGCAATGCATCTACACAATGTTTTTCCTTAAATTGATGGTGTCTGGTTTCGCTTGAACATTTCAACTATTTCATCAAGTATCTTCTATCTCTCGACAATATATCTAGACAATATTTTTCAATCACAACCTTCTGCCTGCTTCTATTCAGTACCTCAAATTCATGCATCTTAGCTAACATGCAAATATCAACACATTCAAAATTGGCAAGATTGAGCATATCTGGATCAATAAAAAAAATTTCACAATCATCGGATCAAACCCATTGTCGAATCAGGCACAAATTATATGTGAAGCTAAAGTAATTATCCAACACCACCAAAGAACCTATTTCGAAAAACTCTAAACCAACTTGCTTATTGTCCCTTTCTCAAAGCCAAAAGCCCTAATCCAACATACTTATTTCGACACCAATTCTTCATTCTTTGGTATAATAGAATAAATCGCACTTTTCCTTAAGAAAAATAGTACAACTCTACATTAATCAAGAAAAGAAGGTCACCACAGGTACCTTAAATTGGTGAACACAACAACACAAATAAAACTCAAAAAAATGATACATAGAGCTACATAATAAAAATCAACCCCAAATCGCAGTTAATCGAAGCAAATCAAGGATGAGGAAAGAAAGACAAACCCAGAGTATTCCCAACAAGTGGGGTCTGGGGAGGGGTAAAATATACGCAGTCCATACCCGCTACCTCTGAAGAAAGAAAATTGAAAAATACAAACAAAAAATTGGTTAACTCTTTCACCGATGGACACAATAGCTCCAAAATAGCTCACCATTTTGGAGCAGAGAAACAAAATAGCGAAAGAACTTTTTTGGAACAACAAAAGATGAGAAAATATGAGCTTGGAACAACAAAGAAGCTCTGAATCGAGACAATGAAGTTCTGAATAGAGAAATCAACATCAGCGCACGGAGAAAAACAAAGAACATGTTCACACCACGAGAGAAGCAAATGGTGCTTCTAGAGGAGGACAGAAAGTACAAATAATATTTATGCTACTTTCCTAATTTTTCTCCTTCTTACAAATTTTGGGCCTATTTCGGGTTTGGGTTGGATTTTCCAATTTGTAAAAACAACATAAATTTCACCCTTTTTTTAGCTAATTACTTCCTATTCCAACTTTCCTCAATATTAATAAAAATATTTGATTTACAGTTCACACAGTTATATCACATTCTTTTAGATGCATCACTTAATTTTACACAACTGCATCATATTTTTCCCGATTCATTACTTAATTTTACATGAATACATCACAATCTTTTGAATACATCACTTAATTTTCTACGGATATATCACATTCCTTTGGAGATCTAATACATTACTTAATTTTACATGAATACATCATATTCTTTTGTGATGTATCCGTGAATTTTAGAGAGTGAAAGAAAAAATATAAGTTGTGATGTAATTAAATACTAAAAGAGTTGAAATTTTATATTGATACAATAAGTTAAGTCGTGTTACAATTTTTTTTTTCTTTAAATCCATGTTTATATACGAAACTTAATGTTTCTATAATTTTTTTTATTTCCTTCATCCCAATTTATTTGTAGTATTTTAAATAGGTACAGAGTTTAAAAATATTAGAACATTTATTTTTTTATTATATATGATCTAAATAAAATTATCTATTTTGTAGAATTACAAATCATCTCATTAGGAGTAAAGTTGACAATTTTTTTAGATAATTTTACTAAATAGATAAATCTGTCATTTTTTTGAAATTTAGTAAAAAAAAAAGTGTGTCGTTGAAACAAAGGAAATAAAACACTATAGGTCAAGGTGTAATTTTATTAAAAGAATACCAGAAGTGAAGTTAATGAAAATAATATACACGCACAATTTTTTCAAAGAAAATTAAGAAAACAATATTAATTTTCAAATTTTACTTTTTAAAAATACATCTACAATAATTGTTAAAGTTGGGTTATATCTTTTTATTCAGTTATTCGTTCCTTAAATATAAAAATATATTATTTCTTTTCGCTATATATATATTGAGCTATATTATATTTATCGATAATTAAATATTTTTCCTTTTATTTTTATTTAATAACTTAAATAAGAAATTTAATGCTCCACTATTTATGTAAGTTAAAAAATGTCAAGTTAGTTATAACAATAAATAGGCTGTCATGAATCAAATGGTTTAAATCACAATTGATAAAATAATTTTAAAAATAAATATGATCAAATTAATAAGATAACATTATTTATGATCAAATTAACTGTCAATACATTAATAACTTATTTTTTATGAATTGTGTGCCTACCAAACATTGTATAAGGTATACATAATTTAAATATACGAATAACTCTACTCTTATCAGCAACCAAATTGTCCCTAACATGTTAAAGATGTATAATCATCCAAAATGTCCTTAATTTTAAAAATGTAGAATCCTGATGATATAAATAATTTTTCATTTAAACAAAGAGCTTTTAAAATGTCTTTATAATACAATGAGTTTTTTCTCTCAAAAGACATAGATTGACATATTTTGAATAAAGTCAGAGATACTATTTTGAACCAAAAGAAATTATGAATTTATACCAATTAGAAATTCATATAAAACACAAAATAAAATTAAAATATAGAGAAAATATATAAAACTTTATTAAGAATACAACGTTATTATTACAATCTTTATCATTAAAAAATTTAAAAAATATGAAGAAAATGCACAATCTTTCAAATTCTCGTCGACATTCACTTCACTAGCCGATTACCATTCAATTCTTCTAGACGATTGAGCATTTTACCAAGTCTGAAAAAGTTACTAAATTAAATCAACTGAAAAACAAATTAAAGGAAACAACATGTGATAAAAGAAAAAAAATAACTTTACCTCATATTGTAAATTTAATAAAATAATCGAAATACAAGCGACAATAGATAGAAGCAGAAATTTTGTGAAAATTGCAACTAAATTGATTAGTAAGAAAAACTCACTCACTTCTAAAGAAAAAACAAATTAAAAAATTTAGGAGAAAATGATAAAGAAAAAAAATCTCACCAAAGAGACACGAAAAATTAAACACACAGTAGCATATCATTGCATGACATGAAGAATAAAAAACTGGTTGCCATCATCACATGACGTGAAGAATACAAAACTAGTTGTCATGCCAACATCTCAGTTGGTATTTATAGTAAAATAATAAACATGTATTTATGAAAATATTGAAAAATATGGGAGGTGAAAGATGTGTAACTGAAATGAAATAATGTTTCTATTTACATCAATATTAAATAGATTGAATTAATGAGTATTAGTGGGAAAGGAATGTGGTTAAATAAAAAAAATGAATAATTAATTTTTTTTAGCATGCAAAATGAATTAAAAAGTCCAAAAAACTACAAAAAAGATAAATAAGATTCTAGGCCTTAGAAAGCGTCATGTCAACAAAAGTCATATTATATATATATATATATAGAGAGAGAGAGAGAGATTAGTTTCAAACAGTGATAGCAAAGATATTCTTATAACAACTTTTTCTATGAGCTTTAAAGATGTGATGTACAATAGTTTCATCAATTTCAAGCCTATATTATATATGAATCTATGATCAGACTTCTAGAATTTTGTTTGGTATAAAGCCAGGTTTAATCATATTATTTTAATATTTCGAGTATCTTATTGTTTTGTTATAATTTTTGTTTACTTAATTTTTTCTGCTTAATACATGTGGGAGATAATTTTGATAAATTTATGTATAAAGATTATATTTTATTGTATTGTTATGATATCTCAATTATCATATTATATTTTTGTAGTTTTTGTTTTGTTGCTATCGATCTGTTGTTTTTGTTATTATCCATGGTTTCTTGTACTTTTGTTACTTTTTTTAATTTCAACGAGAGAATTGAGTAAGTACGTGTTTATATGTGTGTGTGTGTGGAATTAGAGTTAAAAATACATTCAGTCAACATCACATCCATTATTGTAATCAACATTCTATATTTTTCTTTTTCTCTTATAATCAGATTTATTATTATTCTTTTTTTATTAAGGTTGATAGAGTAATTTTACTATTTCTTTCATGAGAACTTTATTTGGATCAACGATATGAAATTTGATATTCCTACAATTATTTATGTATGCACTTTCATGAAATCATAGTAAAAACAACTTATGGTTGGTCATATATTACTACGATAGCGTTTTTAGGAAGGGAAATGGTGGTGGTGGTGGGGGGGGTTAATTATTTAAAAAAGAAAAATAAGAATTTCACTTTCAACTCTATTTATAGTTAGGAGTACTAAATTTTCAATACTTTCAAAATTCATATTAAGAAAGTTTAGCTACTTTCATTTTCTTTTTGGTTTATTAATTATGTTTCTTATGTGATTAAATTTTATACATAAATTTAAACTGCATAAATCTTTTTCTATTTTGACTTGTGTATGCAATAAAGACAGCACCCAAGCGCACACACAAGTGTATGTGGTCTACCAAGTAATATATAGTCCTTCAAGAAAGCCGAATATCGATTCCACAGGGACTAGATCCAACAACTATTCAATTCTAGTTTGACTTCTAAGATTAACTTGATGCAAAGTAGCCAAAAAGAGTTTTGAATATTTGTAAACTAAAGTGAAGTAAACAATACGTAAAATAAAGACTAAAGACAATCAATAGTGTAAAACCCAGGGTTAAAGCACTTCGAACCATCATACTACACTATTGAACTTCATTTGTTAACTTGCTTCTCTTGGTTGTTGATTTGTAGGGTTTATCGCATGATCATGGTCTCCCGATCTCTAATCTTCTACCTAACTTGGACATTACAACTACATCGTTGAGCAGGGATGTAACAATCCAATTAGATGCATAAAGTTGTCCTCCTACATGTGAATCAAGTAAGGCTTCTAAGTATATCCCTATCCTAGATGCTAATTCGAATTTCTTATTTCATAAAAGAATAAGAACCATACTTTGTTTATCCCCACATTCTATCTTCTTATTCCCCTCCCGAGATCATAAGATTGACAATATATGTATTTTAAGGTTAGCTACTCCTTAAAATAATTAAAAGAAGGATGAAAAAGCAACCAAATATGATAAGAAAATCAAATGAAATCAATTCAAAATGATAGTAATCATATTCTTGGCTTTAACTCCGGAAAAGGGGCGTTTAGCCACTAATCGACATAATCATGATCCAAATAATTAAATACATAATCCAAGCAGTTAAAAAGATAAAGTTAAAGAATAAAAAACCCTAAAAACAAAGTGCAGTAGCCCCTCAATTGTTCCACGACATTCCAAGATTATTAACAAAGTGTGTAACAAGTTATATTTATAGTTGGCTGGATTTAGGCCGGCATATAAATAGAGGGTGCATCGCCTCCTTGAGTGCACCGCACTAATGAAGGTTGTGTAGGATGTATTGAACCGTAATAGAAGGGCTTCGCATGCTCCATTGCACTGCAGTAGAGGGGGCAATGCACCCATATCGCGGGCAGTCACTGTTTTGTGCCAATTCATCCAATATTTGGCTAAGTGTTATTCCGCTTCTCTTTTTACCTTGTGGTATTATTTTTCCTTCAATTATAGATTGTTCAATATCAAAATATCATCTACATCAACTCCTCAAGAATCCTACAACATTATACACCACAGATTAGTGCTCAAAACAACATAACATTCACAAGGACGAGTAAGGAACACAAGCTCCTTGATCTTTGACTTGTTATTTTGGCTCTTGACTTGACTCAATTACACTTTGCACATTAAAAACAAGTTGTTATACATAATATTACACATTAAAACTATTAGAAACTCTTTTGACACCTTAGAATCCATCAGGATAGACTAGAACAACACCTAGCTTAAGCTAGTCAAACTAGTTTTCTCGCCTAGACTCTAAAATGATCGATTTGAACCCAAATTTGTTTGAAAACACTTCTAAACATCATAATCACATACTTGAACACTTAAGTGCTTATTTATATCATCTTCAACACATAAAACACATGAATTATCCTCAAAACAAGACTAAACAAGCTAGAATAGCAATACTAAAGTGCATAAATACACCCAACATCACCACCCCACACTTAAAGCCTTGTTCATCCTCAAATAACTCTTTACTCTAGCATCATAAGCTGAGGAAACTTTACGCTTCTACTACATGCAATACACTCACGCTAGTACTACAATGACTACACAAAATGAAAGTTTCTACACTAAGTGACACAACCCAAAAATGAGGGTCATGATGGCACTTGTCGCGGCGTACCTTGCCAAGTAAGCCTATCACCCAAACTGATATGAAAAGAATAAAAAATAGAAATATCCCAAGGTAAGGTTTCTAAAATGAAGCCGAACTATATAAGTAATAATAACAATGCGGAAAGAACTTATCCAAAATGCCAATCATGCCCAAAATCAGGTGTCAATAGTGTAAGAACTACTAATACAATCCAAGAGTCAAATGCATAAAAAAATAACCACAAAGAAATAATAAATGTCTCTGAATACTAATAAAGACATAACAACTATAAAAAGATAGAGGTGAACTTCGGACACATGAATGTCCAATCCGCTACCTTGGAAGCTCTAACAATCGCCCGAGTCAATCAAGCTGAGACGCACTCGAGGTAATACCTACACCGAAAGGGCGCAGTAGGCATGAGTACGATCCACTTGTACTCAGTAGGTATCATAGGCTGACCAAACAAAGTAGTAAATAAAGCATACAAAATATACACTAAGGGCGCGTCACCTGCAATCAGAAAATGTCCCACAATGGTAGCCTACACCGCTTGCACTAACAGTTCTAATATATCTCACATATATTACAACAACACATCAAGATATTGAACACAAGTATACATTATGTCACATATAAATAGAAAAAAAGAGAACATGTAGATACATGATCATCAAATACAAGTAAAGGGAGGTAAGACAAATACATAGATGACAAGTCAATAAGGCAATACAACATGACACAAACATAATAAATTAAGTGCAATGTATATGATGATGATGATGATGATGCACGAGGTCATCGCACAACCTCCGAGATCATCGAACAATCTCTATATACACCTACGGAGCTAAAGCTTCCCGACGTAGGACCCATGGGGGGTTTGTCAACCTCTATACAATCTACATATCTCATATCTCCTTTTAGGCATATCCCTCAGAAAGGGTTTATAAGGTGTTAGAATAGTTTTTTAAAAAGGTGTTGCCAGTGTTTCTCAGATGTTGCCACGGTGGTACCAATGTTTTATGAATGAGTATGATATGAAGGTGTAATACTCATAACCAATCACAATGAGTATTTTCACAACCAATCACATGATATACTTCCACAACCAACCATAATGATACATTCTCACAACCACATAAGCCAATATCCACTTATTATTTTTGTTTCATCCATGAATTTTCACATGTCTCATATGCCAATAAAGTATGATATAATCACAATACACCAATGGTACCACATTAAACAGCACAATACAATTATTCACATGTATTCAAGGCTATCAATATCACATAGAACCCCACATGGTCAAACATATCACATAAAATCTCAATTTCGACAACACATCACATATAGGCCCCCACACGGGAACAACACATAGATAGCCATTTTTCATGATTAGTTTCCACCCTTAACATGTATTTTGTACCATCATTTACTACCCAACCCAGTCTGAAGTGTTAGGCCATAACCTACCTCCAAAGCCGAAACCAGTCTACAACACTTGAACTCGCGACCTTACTTTTCACGAGCAATATTGAACTCTACTAAAAACATCAAATATGAAATATATGAATCAAAATAAAACCAACGACACCCATATTGACTACTTTTAGTTCAGGGTCAAAATGGGCCCCCAAAATGGATTTTCAAAAAAGAAGAGAAAAATCAAAACTTTACTTCAAAAATATGTTCCTCATATCTTTAGGAAACTACATCTGAAAATCCAAGTTAAATCGAGTAAAAAACGGGATTCAAATCGACGAAAAATTATTTTTGAGCTTTACCGGGTAAAATCTTTAAAATCTGGGTTAAAATCAAGAATCGGCGTTGTTTTGAAGGTTAAATTGATGAAAAACTAGTAATTATAACATAAAAATATTATTCAAGTGAAAATGAGTGAAAATGGGGTTTAATATTAAGCCCTAAGATTTTTGGGATTTTGAGAAATTAGTCAAGAAATTACTAAGAAATTGGTGAATTCTTATCTTAAATCCGAAATAGAATCAAGAAATGGGTGTTAATCTAGCTTCTCAAGCTCCCACAAACTTTATTTTTAAGCTCTCACACTATTTAGGATTTAACTCTCAAGAGTCAAGATGAAAATGAGCAAAATGGGCCAAAAGGGTGAAAAAAACTGCTATTTCTTTCAGAAAATCTGCAATAGCATTTTTTTGTTGGAATGATCGGACTTCGACGGGGTGCCCGGGATTCATTCGGAGTCCGATATACACAAACAAACTATACAACCATACTAAATTCGATATTTTGGACCCGATGACGATACCAGATTTTCCAAAAAATATCATTTTCACAAAATTGACCCCTGAAATCCGAAATCACAATTTTCCAAATCGAGGATCGAAATGAGATTTAAAAGCCGTAAAATTATACCAAACATCCTAACACCCTAAAATCGACATTCTGAATCTGCTGGAGAATTCGAATTTTCCATTTGAGGTTGTTCCGCTCAAATGTGAGTCCCACACTCATATTTTTAATTTTCCAACTTTCCGACCAATAGGTCAAAATGAGCTCGGGTGTATCGAGACCTGAACCAAAGGTCTATCTAGCCTAAAATCGATATTCCGAAGCTGATGGCGCAGTCCGTTCAGCCATCCATCACACGGATCAAAAGATATCCTCATAAGTCCAAAATAAGGCTCAAAGCCATCAAAAACCACAATATTGCATAAATGATACCAAAATGCATCGAAAATCATTCAAATCACTCCCACACCCCAGAAATATCATAATACAACTACGGGGAGGGGTAAAATAGTCAAATCATAAAAAATCACAAATTTCACATATTTCATCAAATTTTTAGGTTGTTACATCATCCACCACTAAAAATCTAGTTTGTCCTCAAACTAAGGCAAGGAACTACCTAAATCCATGAAAAGATGGGGATAGGAACTATGCCTATCACACTCAACCTCTCAAGTAGCTTCATCTACAGGTCGATGTCGCCACAGGACCTTAACCACAGCAACCGCCTAACATTCCTAGCCAAAATGGAAATTGGTTCCTCAACAATGGACAACCGCTCATCTAACCGAACCGAATCCCAATGAATGACATGAGACTCATCAGGAATATAACGACGAACCATAGACACATGAAAAACTGGATGAATAGCTGATAGATCAGGGGGGCAAATCCAACTTATAAGCCACATCACCAACATTCTGAAGAATCTCAAATGGACCAATATACCTGGGGCTAAGCTTGCCCCTCTTCCCAAACCTTATCACACCCTTCATGGGTGAAACTCAAAGAAAAACACAATCACCAACACCAAATCTCAAGGCACGAAGTCTACGATCAGCAAAATGCTTCTGCCTACTCTGAGCTGCTTTAAGTCTATCCTGAATAATCCGGGCCCTATCCAAAGACTCACGAAGCTAGACCATACCTCGAGGTCTCATCTCACAAACATCAAACCAACCTACTGGGGAGCGACAACGCCTACCATACAACACCTCAAAAGGAGCTATATCAATACTGAAATGGTAGCTATTACTATATGCAAACCTTGCTAAATCCAAATGCTGTTCCCACTGACCACCAAAATCTATCGCGCACACTTGAAGCATATTCTCCAAAACCTGGATACTCTGCTCTAACTGGCATCAATCTGGGTTTGAAACATTGTGCTAAGATCAACCCAACTACCCAACTCATCTTGAAAAGTCTTCCAGAAGTGAGATGTGAACATAGGACCTCGATCTGAAATAATGGACACCGGCACACCATAAAGATGCACAATCTCACAAATGTAGATACGGGCCAACCTCTCGGCACTGAATAAGACCTAAACCAAAATAAAAAGAGCTGACTTAGTTAATCAATCCACGATAACTCAAATACTATCAGAACTATGAGATGTACACGACAACCCAGTCAGAAAGTCCATAGTGATCCGTTCCTACTTCTACTTGGAAATAGGTAACCTCTGAAGCAATTCACCAGGCCTCATATGCTCGGCCTTCACCTACGGACAACATAGGCAACGAGCCATAAAATCTGCTATATCTTGCCTCATACTCTCACCAGTAGTGCTGTCTCAAATCACGATACATCTTAGTCACACTTGGATGGATATAATAACTGGAATAATGGGCTTCCTCCAAGATCAACCTAATTCGATCATCACTCTCGGCACATAAACTCAGCCCCCAATCCTCAAAACTCCATCTGAATCAAGTGAGGCTTCCTTAACCTCTCTACTCAACATCTTCTCTCGAATCAACCTCAATCCAACATCATCAAATTGATGAGCTCGAATCTGCTCTATCAAAGAAGATCTAACTTCCACAAATGACAAAACACGCCCAGGTGTCGAAATATCAATCCTAACCATATGGTTCGCTAAAAACTGAATCTCTACGGCCAAAAGCCTCTCTTGGGTCAAAAGATGCACCAAGCTACCCATACTAGTCGACTTCCGGCTCAAGTCATATGTAACCACATTAGCCTTGCCCTGATGGTAGAGAATAGTCAAGTCATAATCCTTAAGTAAATCAAGCCAACGGTGCTACATCATATGAAAATCTTACTGGTAACAAAGTACTAAAGGCTACGATGATATGATAAGACCTCACAATAAACTCCATACAAGTAGTGCCTCTACAACTCAAGGCAAACACAACTGCGCACTGCTCCAAATCATGGATAGGATAATTCCTCTCATGAGGCTCTAATCTTGACGAGATGCATACATAATTACCTTGCCCTCCTACATCACTAACACCTGAAGTATCACAAAAGACAATAAAACCCACGCCCTCCTTGGATAAATCCAATATAGGAGATGAAGTCAACAAGTCCTTGAGCTTTTGGAAGCCTGCCTCACAAGCATCAGACCACTAGATAGAAATCTTTTTTTGAGTCAACTTGGTCGACAAAGCTGCAATGAAAGAGAAACCCTTAACAAAACACTAATAATACTCGGCCAAGCCAGTAAAAATTTGAATATCAGTGGGAAAAGTAGGTCTAGCCCAATCACGAACTGTTGCAACCTTAGCTGGATCAACCATAATACCTTCCTTAGTCATCACATGATCGAAGAAAGAAACTAACTCCAACCAAAACTCCCACTTAGATAACTTAGCATACAACTCTTATCCCTCAATCTCTAAAGCATAATCCATAAATGCTCCTCATGCTTAACCTCACTCTTGGAATAAACCAAGATATCATCTATAAATACCATAACAAAAGAGTCAAGATAGGATAGAAACACTCAATTTATCAACTTCATGAATGCGGCAGGAGAATTGGTCAACCCAAAAGACATGACCAAGTACTCATAATGACCATATCAAGTTTGAAAAGCAGTTTTTAAAATATTCAAGGCTCTAATCCTCAACTAGTGATAACTGAACCTCAAATCAATCTTCGAAAACACTGCAGTACCCTGAAGCTGATCAAACAAATCATCGATGTGAGAAAGAGGATACTTATTCTTAACCATCACCTTGTTCAACTATCGATAATCAATACACATCCATGTAGACCCATCCTTTCTCTTCACAAACAAGATAGGTACAACCCAAGGTGAAATACTAGGTCAAATAAATCTCTTATCCTACGATTTCTATAACTGATCCTCAGTTCTTTTAGCTCTGATGGGGCCATCCTATAAGGAGGAATAAAAATGAGCTTGGTGCCCGACTCAACATCAATTATAAAATCAATATCTTGATTCGAAGGCATATGAGGCAAGTCCGTAGGGAACACCTCCATAAACTCACGAACAACACGAACAAAATCTAAGAAAGAAGGCAAAACAACACTTATGTCATGAATATGGTCCAAGTAATACAAACATCCCCTCTCAATCAATTTACGATCCTAAACACACGATATGACCCTCTTAGGACTCGAATGAAGTGTACCCTTTCTAGCTATCCTTGGCACACCCAACGAAGCTAAAGTCACAGTCTTAGCATAACAATTTAAGACGACATGAGAAGGAGCCAACCAATCTATACCCAAAATAGCATCAAAATCGACCATGTCCAATATAAGCAAGTCTATCAAAGTCACTCTCCCAACAAAAGTTACAATACAAGATCGATGCACCTGATCCACCACTAAAGGATCACCTATCAGGGTAGATACATGAACAGTCATGGAAAGAAGCTCAGTAATACAATCAAAACCCAACACAAAATACACAGATGCATAAGAGAAAGTCGATCCAAGATCAAATAATAAGATGCAAATTTGAAACAAACAAAGCGGTATCTGTGATCACAGCATCTGAATCCTTCACCTCAAATCTGACTGATATAGCGTTATACTGTCCATGACTACCAACTGGATGAGTAGCCCCACGACCACCAACACGGCTCTACCATTTCTATCTATTACATATTTGGTAGATTCCCTAGCTCTCACAGCTAAATTAAGAGTAGCTCTAAATACATGACAAGAATAGTCCTCAGCCATATGCCAACCTTATCACATACATAGCAACCTCTATGACCATTCTCAATAAGAGAAAGTACAATTGAGCTCGAATGGTCACACTGAACTGCTAAACTAAAAGATCCACCAGCTGAACTCTATAAAGTCACTTGCACTGGCCTACCATGATATTTATGGGAATCTCTAAAATCACTACCTCGAGAGGTTCAACTCGTGAACTTACCAAAATAATGCATCCTCTTGGCGCCTCCCTGATATGCACTAAGAATACCCTTTGTCATCTTAGCATAATCCATAATACGCTAAAAAGAATCCCTAATCACAATCATCTGAGACGTAGCCAACTAAAGAGAGACATCCAAACCCTTTACAAACATCGTATCTACTTAAACTCAGTCAAAATACTATCATAGAAATATCTGGTTAGGGTATGAAAGCATGGCTCATACTCAATAACTGTCATGGAGCCCTACTCTATGATCTCTCAAACTAAAAGGCACAAATATCTCCAGAAAAGCATTAACAAACTGATCCCATGACAAATTAGGAGCATCAACAAGCCTACAACCAACAAATGATATCCACTAATTTCTTGCAACATCTCTCAACTGATAGTAGAAAAGCAACTCTATTCACGTTGAAAGAGTAAAACATAACTCAGAACACAAGGTATGAAAGAACTTCATACGATAAAGAATGAAATGAGAGAAGTTTCCTAAAGATTTTATACAGCCTCTCGAAGATAGATACAGATGTCTATGTACCGATCTGTGAGACTCTATTAGACATCCTGTTCTTACACCATTGAGACCAATGAAACCTGGCTTCTTTGATACCAATTTATCACTACCCAAAAACGAGGGTCATAATGGTACTTGTCGCGGCGTACCTTGATAAGTAAGCCTATCACCTAAACTGATATGAAAAAATAAAAGATAGAAATATACCATGGTAAGGCTTCTATAATGAAGCCGAACCATATAAGTAATAATAACAATGCAATAAGAACTTGCCCAAAATGACAATCATGCCCAAAACTAGGTGTCAACAGTGTAAGACTACTAATAAATCCAAGAGTCAAAGGCATTAAAAAAAATAACCATAAAGGAATAATAACTATCTCCGAATACTAATAAAGATATAACAACTATAAAAAGATAGAGGTGAACTTCGGATGCATGAATGTCCAATCCGATACCTTGGAAACTTCAACAATCGTCTGAGTCAATCAAGCTGAGATGTACTCGAGATAAGACCTACACCGAAAGGGCGCAGTAGGCATAAGTACGGTCCACTTGTACTCAGTAGGTATCATAGGCCGACCAAGCAAAGTAGTAAATAAAGCATACAAAATATATACTAAGGGCACGTCACCTGCAATCAGAAAATATCCCACAATGGTAGCCCACACCACTTGCACTAACAGTTCTAATATATCTCACATATATTATAACAACACATCAAGAGATTGAACACAAGTATACATTATGTCAAATATAAATAGAATAAGAGAGAACATGTAGATACAAGATCATCAAATACAAGTAAAGGGAGGTAAGACAAATACATAGATGATAAGTCAATAAGGCAATAAAACATGACATAAACACAATAAAGTAAGTGCAATGTATATGATGATGATAATGATGCACATGGTCATCGCACAACCTTCGGGATCGTTGCACAATCCCCGTATACACCTACGGAGCTAAAGTTTCCCAACGTAGGACCCATTGGGGGTTTGTCAACCCATCTACAATTCATATATCTCATATCTTCTTTTTGGTATATCCCTCGTAAAGGTTTTTATAAGGTGTTACAATATTTTTTTTAAAAAGGTGTTGCCAGTGTTTCTCAGATGTTGCCACGGTGGTACTAATGTTTCATGAATGGGTATGATATGAAGATGCAATGCTCACAACCAATCACAATGAGTATTTTTACAACAAATCACATGATATACTTCCACAACCAACCACAATGATACATTCCCACAACCACATGAGCCAATACCCACTTATTATTTTTGTTTCATCCATGAATTTTCACATGTCTCATATGCCAATAAAGTATGATATAATCACAATACACCAATAGAACCATATTAAACAACACAATATAATTATTAACATTTATTCAAGGCTATCAATATCACATAGGACCCCACACGGTTAAATATATCACATAAAATCTCAATTTTGATAATACATCATATATTGGCCCCCACACGGGCACAACACATAGATTGCCATTTTTCATGATTAGTTCACACCCTTAATCTGCATTTTGTACCATTATTTACTACCAGCCCAGTCTGAAGAGTTAAGTCATAACCTACCTCCAAAGCCGAAATTGGTTCGCTTCACTTGAACCCGCAAGCTTACTTTTCAGGAATAATTTTGGAGTATGATATACACAAACAAACTGTGCAACCATACTAAATTCGATGTTTCAGATGCGATGGCAAAACCAAATTTTCCAGAAAATATCGCTTTCACAAAATTGACCCTGATAACGCTCAGACTACACTCTTGAATGGGTGTAAGTGATCGTTGTCAATATAAAAGCCAACTAGGTTGGGGTCGAATCCCACAGGGAATAGGGTGTGAACTTTGATTTGTGTAAAAAATACTTTACTGGTAGTTTACTATTTCCAGAAATGGGGGTTTAAGTTTCACAGAGAGTCAATTGTCACTTTCAATATTTTAGTGTTTGTAACCAACATAAATGGGAGACCAGAGTTATATTCACCATGGGTTTTGGGAAATGACAGATACTAGGTAATGCTTAAGACTCTTGAAGTAAGTAAAAACAACAGAATATCCCTGACGACGATACTATTTGACTTATCTCTTGACCTCACCAGACAATTTATTATCTAATTCTCTCGAACTTAGATAACTTGTCTATTTTCAATAGGATTTTATCTCAGGTAGATTAATTCAGTTACGACATCAATCATTAAATAGAAGGTTGGTAGATTCTGAGTCCCTGTTGATAATTCACGTCCTCTAGTTTATTTCTCTGTTAAAAGCAAATAAGCCTAAGGAATAACCTATTGTTCGCAACCAATAGATTTAAGCTAAAGCAATAGAATTTCAAGATGTCCCACTACTCTTTGAATCTTTTAAATACTTAGAATCATATCAAACCCTAATCCATGGATCCCATAACTCTGGTTAATAGTATTAGCCACTCATGTTTGATGAACGAAATAGCAAGTTGAATTCTTGGTAATATGGATAAACTTACTGATGGATGAAACCCAATATGTATTTCTTCAATTTAATCATAAGATAGACACCCACAATAGTTGATAAGTGTTTTGAAAGAAAACAAGAAAAATATCTGATGAAAAAGATGAAGCAGTTTTACGTGCCACCCTCCGAGTTAATTGTCTGATAGCTTCTCAATTATAAAAATCCCAAAAAGATCATTCAAATAAACCTAAAACAAGTCTTTAAATAGTTAATTCTAAATAAGGAAACAAAAATTAAGATTTCAGTTTTCTCTTCAGAATAGACGACGATGATCTTGATGGCGCTTCAGACGTCTGACGACGTGTGCAAGATATAATCAAAGATTCCAATGAATTTTTATCTTTTGAGTCTTCTGACGGCAAATCTGATGGCGTGTCAATTAAGTGACGGCGCATGAAAAATGTCATTACATCTTTATTGGAAATCATCATGTTCTGCTTTGAGTTGATGACAATTTTGATGCCTTATCACAGTTGTGACAACGCTTTAAAAAAGTCATCACACGTCACTTCAATTCTTCAGATTCGGTCTACGCTTGATGGTGACTTTGATAGCCTTTCACATATCTGACGGTGCTTTAGAAATGTTGTCAGCTTTACTTCAACTTATTTGCACCAGATTCTAATTGATTTGTTCTTCTTTCCTTTTATTTCCTCCCCTATCACTCACATCTGCATTAATATAATAAAAACAATCAAAACTAATAAAAGTTGCTTAAGACTTTTCAATTATTCCGAGTTAAAAGCCTCAAATGTGTTAGCATCTGCTCGCACATCAACACCCTCAACTTAAAACAATTGCTTGTCTTCAAGCAACCAAAACATAACTAGGAGTATACAAAGTACAATTCGGCAGTTAACTACTCTTATCAGGTCAGAATACATGCAACATCTCCATGATCAATCAAAGTAAAATCAATTGTGTCTAGTATTTAAAAACAATCATGTAACTCACAAGTATCTAGATATGGCAAAAATCTCAGCTATAATAACCTAGCACATACCCAAATTACATTATCCAAACAAAGTAGTTATTACCAACATACCTAGTGTGCCCTCACAACAAAGAAATCCTTTTTCTACTCAGATTCACATGTATAGACATAGGGATGAACATAAGACTCTCTCTCAGAATTAAGTTCCACTATTGCACATCAAATGCCATAGGCTTGCCCTTATAGTCAGTACCTAAGTCTTCAGACAAGTCAGTTAGGATCATTATAGGGTTTTTCTTAGGCTTGTAACATAGGCTAGGGGTTGATATGATATTCATGGGTATTTCATAGTGACTACACCTCCTTGGCACTACATTCAATATTGGGGTTTCAACTTTTGACTTTCTTTTTCTCCCTCTTTTATTTGTCAAGCTTGCTTAAGATGGGTGCTGTCTGTTCAAGCATTAGATTAACTTTTTTAGTTTTTTCTTTTTTCCTATTTTCTTTGTCACTGCACCCAACTTTTTATTTATTTTCCTTATTTTACCTCTCTTCATACTCATATTACATCATGTACCCCTATAGTAGCCACCCTCAATTTAGAGTATTTGCCTAAGTTAAGGTGCATAGTGTCCAAAGAGGGTCAGGGCCAAAATAGGTTCATTGTGATGTAATGGGAAGGTGAAAGGCATACAAGAAAGAACTAGTCTATTTAGGCTTAAAAGGGATCAAGGGATATTATTCATAATTGGATGGTCATTTAAGCTAAAATGGGTTAACAGGCTAAAACGGCCTATGATCCTTTCCTAATGCCTATCCTATGACTATGTCATAACTAACTAGGCAAGTTCTAGATTCAACGTACAATGGGAACTGAGTAAGACCTTACACGCACATGGCACACAAGTATATCGTATATCACTACTCTCCGTTTCATGCATTTGTTTTCTATAGGTTATTCATTTGTAATATTAATGCCACAAATAGATACACAGTGGTCACAATGGATTCAATCCACACAATACAAAATAGATCAGACCACTAGAGAGGTACTCAAAAATCACAAAACAAGCTAACTGCCTTAAGTACTCATACTACTCCTAATTATCTATAGAATATGTTACAACAATAGTTTCCCTACACCCTCAACTTAAAATCAAGAAATAAAAAGAATTAAGGGTTAGAATATACCTGAAGACAGTCAAGCCTGTGGATCCTGGGTCTCTGACCCTACTATTGCATCATCTGCTGTCTTCCCCCTACTCGTAGCATCTGCCTTTGCAGTGGCTGGAGCCTGGCTTGATGAAGTACCTGCATCCTTAGCTCTGATGGCTGCTTCCTATTTCTCTGTGTCAGCCAGAGACTCCAATCTTGCCCTTTCTAAGTCTTCCTTCTCTACCTTCTTCTTTGATTTGTTTTTATCTTCTCTCCTCTTTACTATCCGACTCATCTCTCTTGTTCTTACTTTTCTTTTCCCCCCATTCTTTTTTTTTGGGGAATCCGCAGTAAGATTAAGGATAGGAATTTCTTTATCTAGATCATGCATGGATGATCCTGTTGGCACCATAACTTAGTGCTTCTATAGCATCCCAACCTCAGCCTTTAACTTGTCCAATGCAGCCCTGAAAGTGGCAAGATCAGCACCAATCATCTTTCTTGCTAGAGCATTGAATCTGTTCTCTAAATCTGCCACCTGCCTAGGCAAAGTCATGAAAGGCTCAAGTGCAGCCTTAATTATCTTTTCTGTAGGATTATTCAGCCACTTAGGTTCCCCATCTGCTATGAGAGTCGCTAGCCATTTGCGCTGATTTTCCTGATGCTTCAATTGGGCATAGAAGGTAGGTGATGTGACTCATGGAATGAAGGCTAGCCCATGAAGAAACCAGTTTATGATGGCATCTGGTACATCCACCCTCACTCCACGTATTGCAACTTTGGTCAATAGAGGCTTATCTGAAGTTCTATCCCCTTCTTTGCACATAATTTCCACCTTAGCTTGGTAGTTCAGTAGAACTCCCGGACTAACGAAGGATAGTAAACACCGCTTTCCCTAGTAGTCCACTCCAGGCCATAATCCTTGAGTTTTTTCATCACCTCAGGGTATCTGATCAACCCTGTAGTGATAATCTTCTTCTCCTTTAAAATTGGCCTTCGAGCACTTCTTTGATCTGTTTTGCGAAGTCCATCCTAAAAGATTGTTTCAGCTCCAGGGATTTACCATCTCACATTATTCCTAATCTCGGGGTTTTCTCATTTTACCAAAGATCCCCGTACTGGAGAATCATTATCACCCTTTTGCTCCGATGATAGTGATTCAGACTCAGTTTTTTCAGCTGCAGGCTTCTCAGAACCCTCATTTTCAGATTTTTATTCGGTGTCCTCTGACTCCTGCTCAGTGTGTTCTGATCTTTGTTACTCCGATGCTTGATCAGATGAGGTTGTTACCTCAGTATCATCAGTATCCTCCACCTCAATAGGCTTAGGTGGAGGTGGTGTCTTTGGACCATCCCTCTTTCTAGTCCATTTGAGCAATGGTTTATCGTCTTCATAGTCAGAGTCCTCATTGACAAATTACCGAGGTACACTCTCTTTAGCCGCTTTCTTTGGTGTAGCTGGATTCTTTTTCTTGGGTGCCATGATCAGTTCTGTAACAACATCAAAATCCTCAATTAGTGTCCATAATCAAACAAGATAAGAAAAGGATCACCTCAGTTTAACCTCATTACTGTTTTTACTTGAAGGTTTGATGACCTTTCTAATTTGCCGTCACAAGTGTGACGGTGCTTCAAAGGCGTTGTCAACCTTATCCAGAATCTACAATATTTCCTAACTTTTGACTGAATTTTTGAAAAGCCATCACACAGGTGCAAGGCCGTAAAAGTTGTCGTCAGACAAAATTACCACTTCCAATTCCTTTTTACTTGATTTTTCATTTACCATTATTCTCAATTTCCACTTAGGTCATGTGATTCAACTGAAATTTCAATGAAATTGTACCACATGATTCTACAAACCCTAGTTTTCGAAGGAGCTTGAAATATGTTGATGGGTTCATCTCATTCCTTTGAAACCAAGTTTTCTTGAAGTCATAATTTCTCTAAAGAAAGATGAAAATTGTCGACTCTTAGCTGATGTACTTCGAGCACTTAGAATTGTGAGTAAGAGAAGACTGTAATAAGAGAGAGGGAAGGTTTCTTAACTTAACTCTCAAGCTTCAACTTACAAGGAAAGTATTAAAATTTTGCCTTAGATGGAAATAACTTTGAAAAAGGAAGTGAAATAATTCACTAAGGAAACAAAACCAAAACTGAAAAAAAAGTATCTGTAGTATGCAGGAACGTGAACAACTGTTGCTGGGCCGGGCTAGCTCAAATTTTTAAACTGGGCCTAACTCATTTTATGGGAGTTTTTTGAGGCCCGTAAGAGATCATACGATGCTTTAAAATTGTCGTCAGCCTTAACAGTATAAGGCTTTGAGTTGATTGTTTTGACGATGTTTCTCACGGCTTGTCATACTTATGACAGCCCGTCAAAATTAATGTCAACCTTCTCAAGCTGACTGCAACCAGTTCACCTCTTTTGTACAACTCTTTGTTATAAAAATTAACAACACTAGTGCAACAAAATTAAAACTTTGGGTTGCCTCCCAAACAGCTCCTGATTTAACGTTGCAGCGCGACTTGGTTATCTTGACTACTCAGACTTCATCAAGATACCGTATCGATACCTCATTACCATTTTCCTGGAATACATCCACAACCGAGAAGATATTGATCTCCTCTACTTGCTTCATAGGAGGATGCATTTGAAATTTGGCCTCCCTTTTTCCATACCTAAACCTTAGCTCATTGAGCTCCATATTAACTAGTACTCTTTTTGTGGCTAAAAGTGGTCTACCCAAAATGATGGATACCTCAAAATCAACATCACAATCTAATATCATAAAATCTGTAGGTAGAATAAAGTCATCCATCTTTACCGGTACATCATGCAATATACCAACTGGTCATTTCACCGATCTGTCTACCATCACAAGACGCATCGTTGTGGGGGTAGGTTCCCCCTATCCAAGTTTCTTGTAGATATCAAGTGGCATCAGATTAATACTTGCTCATAAGTCACATAAAGGTTTGGTAAACTTCATGCATCGAACTGTGCACAGTATAGTAAATGCTCCAGGGTCAGGCTTTTTCTGCACTAAGGATTGTGAAGAAACAACACTATAGTGGTGGATGTTGTCCACCGGCTCATAGCTTACCTTCTGCTTCTTTGTTAATAATTCCTTCATAAATCTAGCATAGCTTAGCATTTGCTCAAGTGCCTCCATCAATGGCACATGCACTGTCAGTTGTTTTCGTATTGCCATGAATTTGCTAAATTTTTCGTTATCTACTTTCTTCCTCAATCTCTGAGGAAAGGGAGGTGGTGGTCTTGGCATTTCTTTTAATACCACTTCCCCTTCCTTTTCGTCTTATTTTTCTGAAATATTAACAAAACCATCCAACTTCTCAGACTCCACTGGATTTTTTCCTTTTGATTCGTCAACACTTAACTCATTCCCCATAGATTTGCCCATAGGAGGGCCACATAATATCTTACCACTTCGAATGGTAATCGCCATACAAAATCCATCAGTCCGCGGGTTTTAAACCGTATCACTAGGTAAAGTATCAGCTTTTCTCTGGTTTAGTGTAGCAGAAAGTTGGCTTATCTGTTGTTCCAACTGCTTAATAAAAGCAGAGTGTGAGCTAACCAACTGACTAAGGGTAGGAAACTCACTCTTCATAGTAGTTACCCCTGAGTTGGTAGCTTCAACTCCCTTTAACAGTTTTTCCATCATGTCCTCCATGGACATCTTGCCAAAACTAGTTGTTGCAGTATCCCGACTTCCAGGAGAAACATACAAACGACTCCTGTCATATTGTTTCTCTAGTGTCCCTACTCACTATCTTTATAATCAGGCTTGTCATAGAAAGTCCGACCTTGGTTCCCTTGGCTATTGCCTCAGAAACCCCCCTGATTACTCACATAGTTTGCCTCCGCAGCAGCACCTGCAGAAATAGTGCCCTGAGATTTCACTGCTTTAACCATTTTAGTCTTACTGGATAGCAAGTGCTTGGCTAGCAAGTCCATCTGCATCTTCAAATGGGCCATGTACTAATCTCGCTCCTCATTCCTTCTACGCTGCTCCACAGTTATACCACCAGAAACAGTCGGGTTAGCCACCACAGAATCCCTAATGTGACAAGCCTGACTCTGTTTGGTCATTCTATTCAGCATGTCAGAAGTATCTAAAAAAGAGAGGTCAATGAACGAACCACCTGCAGAGTTGTCAACAATTGGCTTTGTAACAGAGTTGAAAGCTCGGTACAAAGTCTCCATCAAGTGTAAGTCCGTCATGTTATGGTTTGAACATTGTGCAAGTTTCTTCTTAAATCTTTCCCAGGTTTCGTGTAATGCTTCAGTCGGGAGCTGTCTGAAGTTACTAATTTTATCCCTCAACTGTACCCTTCTAGAGGGTGGAAAGAACCATTCTAGGAACGTATCTTTCAACTGTCTCCAGTTGGTTATAGAATTAGGTTCTAGTTCATTCAACCACATTGTTGCCTCTCCAGACAGAGACAATGGAAACAACCTCAACCTAATCGCATTCTGGCTCACTCCCGAATTGTCAAAGGATTTTCAAATGGTGATGAAGTTCACCAAATGCATGTTCGGATCATCACCAGGAAAGCCTCTAAATAACACCTTCAGATTTAGGAGTTAGATCATGGTACTTGTTATGCTGAATTTTGCACTTGGTGCCAATGGTGAAGGAATGATAGCACCTGTTACACCGACTCCGTCCATTCCTTCACCATCTTCATCAGCCTCATATTGAATAGGCTGTTGACCATATCTTTCTCGGACTGGATTGTTTCTATTGATGTTTTGCTGTAGTGGTGTAGCAACTTGCTCAGCTTTACTTGGATTTTAAGGATTCAGTAATTCTTCGTCACCAAAGTCTTCATCATCAGGGTTCTGGTGACGTGCTTGCTGACCTAAATTCTGCACATTCACCTGAGCCCTGGCCAAAGCAGCTAGTCTCTCTACTTCTTGTTGTTCAACCATTCTCCCTATCAGCTGAGGTTTTGGGTTGATTGGTAATAGCGGTTCTCCGAAACTTCTTGTTTTTGGCATAAAAAATGCAGCACCTAAAATAGACAAAAACAACAAATAAACGTAAATTAAGGAAACTTAACTATCAGTAAATTTTCACGCACAAACTTTTAGTCTACAATCGTATTCCCCGGCAACGGCGCCATTTTTTATAATGCTCAAACTACACTCTTGAATGGGTGTAAGTGATCATTGTCAATATAAAACCCAACTAGGTTGGGGTCGAATCCCACAGGGAATAGGGTGTAAACTTTAATTTGTTTACAAAATACTTTACTGGTGGTTTACTATTTTCGAAAATTGGGGTTTAAGTTTCATAGAGAGTCAATTCTCACTTTCAATATTTTAGTATTTGTAACCAAGATAAATGGGAGACCAGAGTTATGTTCACCATGGGTTTTGGGAATTGACAGATACTAGTTAATGCTTAAGACTCTTGAAGTAAGTAGAAACAACAGAATATCCCTGACGACGATACTATCTGACTTATCTCTTGACCTCACCAGAAAATTTATTATCTAATTCTCTAGAACTTAGATAACTTGTCTATTTCCAATAGGATTTTATCTCAGGTAGATTAATCTAGTTATGGCATCAATCATTAAACAAAAGGTTGGTAGCTTTCGAGTCCCTGTTGATAATTCACGTCCTCTAGTTTATTTCTCTGTTAAAAGCAAATAAGCTTAATGCATAACCTATTATTTACAAACAATAGATTCAAGTTAAAGCGACAAAATTTCAAGATGTACCACTACTCTTTGAATCCTTTAAATATCTAGCATCATATCAAACCCTAATCCATGGATCACATAACTCTGGCTAATAGAATTAGCCGCTCATGAATTGATGAACGAAATAGCAAGTTGAATTCATGGTAATATGGATAAACTTACTGATGGATGAAACCCAGTAAGTATTTCTTCAATTCAATTACAAGATGGAAGCCCACAATAGTTGATAAATGTTTTGAAAGAAAACAAGAAAAATATCTGATGAAAAAGATGAAGCAATTTTACGTGCCACCCTCCGAGTTAATTGCCTGATGGCTTCTCAATCATAAAAATCCCAAAAAGATCATTCAAAAAAACCTAAAACAAGTCTTTAAATAGTTAATTCTAATAAGGAAACAAAAATTAAGATTTCAGTTTTCTCTTCAGAATAGTCGACGACGATCTTGACAGCGTGTCAGACGTCTGACGATGAGTGCAAGATATCGTCAAAGATTTCAGTGATTCTTTATCTTCTGAGTCTTCTGACAGCAAATCTGACGGTGTGTCAATTAAGTGACGGCGCTTGAAAAATGTCGTCACATCTTCATTAGAAATCATCATGTTCTGCTTCGAGTTGACAACAATTTTGACGCCTTATTACAGGTGTGACGGTGCTTCAAAAAGGTCATCACACGTAAATTCAATTCTTTAGATTCTGTCTACGCTTGACGGTGACTTTGAAAGCCTTTCACATATTTGATGGCACGTCAAAAATGTCGTCAGCTTTACTTCAGCTTATTTGCATCAGATTCTAACTGATTTGTTCTTCTTTCTTTTTGTTTCCTCTCCTATCACTCACATCTGCATTAACATAATAAAAATAATCAAAACTAACAAAAGTTTCTTAAGACTTTGTAATTATTCCGAGTTAAAATCCTCAAATATGTTAGCATCTGTTTGCATATCAGACCTCTGAAACCCAAAATCACAATTTTCCAATCGAGGATCAAAATGAGTTTTAAAAGCCGTAAATTCAAACCAAACATGCTAACACCCTAAAATTGATATTCTGGATCTGTTGGTAAAGTTGGATTTTCCATCCAAGGTTGTTTCACTCAAATGTGGGTCCCACACCCATATTTTTAATTTTTTAACTTTCTGACCAATAGGTCAAAATGAGCTCGGGTGCATTGGGACCTGAACCAAAGATCTATCCAGCCTAAAATAGATATTCTAGAGCTACTGGCATAGTTCGTTCAGCCATCCATCGCACGAATCAAAATATATCCATATAAGTTCAAAATAAGGCTCTCGAAGCCATAAAAAACCACAATTTTGCATAAATGATACCAAAATGCATCAAAAATCATGCAAATCACTTCCATACCCCAGAATATCATAATGAAACTACGAGGAGTAAAATAGTCAAATCACACAAAATCATAAATTTCACATATTTCATCAAAATTTTAGGTCGTTACACTAAGCATGTTACATACACAATTAAAAGCTCCGAAATACTACTCCAAAACATCCTAGCCTCAAGAATTGACTCACCTAGTTGGCAAACTCATACATACTGCTAAAAAAAGTCATCATATAAATCACCCAAATTCATCAAACATGTGCTCTCACCATAAGAGAGTTACCCATAATCACTCATATAAATGCAATTTATAACACATTGGGTACAGGAATCAAGTTACGCTCACTCTGACAAGGAATTCTCAAGTTACACATAATGAACCATAGGCTCTCCCTTAGTGTAGTGCTTCACTAATATCAGACTGTTAAGGTTTAAGATTAAATAAGTCTTCAAGGGTTGTAACATAGGCTAAGGAATGGGTAGGAACTATTTTGGCTTAATAGTGACTATCTTCCCTAAGATCTTTAATACCTCACATTTTACATTCAATTCAACTCTAATAACCCAATTACACCATTTTTGTGTACTCTTTTCCTTTTTGTTTTTCACCCCATCTTATTAACCTCATTCTTAACACTATGGTGGGAGTATTCTATGCACAACTTATTCAATTTGAACAAATTTTAATTCTTTCCATTACTTAACTCCCCACCACAACACATATCACTTTTTTAGAACACCAATAACTATCACTTTGGGGCTTCAATTTCAACTCTTTCTTCTTCAATTTCACACTCCTTAACTCAGTAATTTTACACTAAAAAGTGCTTAGGAGCTTTGAATCAAATTAAGTCCTATCAAAGAAGGGGATTAGGATATATATAAAGCTGCCAAAGAATAAGCTAAAGGCTCAATAGGGCTTGCTAGGATTATGCACAAGGGTAGGTAAAAAGGAATGTATAATATAAGGTTATCTAAGAAATGCCTATATCATCTTCTAAACCCATATTCTTTATTTTGCTTTGCATACACACCAGACAAGTTCTAGACATCACATGCAACAAGAAATATACAAATACCTCACACGCACATGGCACATGTTCAACTTTAAGTAGGATCATCATAGCCTCTCAACTAAATAATCATATGAATTCAACTTTAAGCCAACAAATACAAGAGTTATAATCATGAGCTTAGGAGTATCAAAAGTAGTCATTCACACAATCAACATACTTTTACAAATAAAACACTTGCATCATGTAATCAAATATAGCACCAACAAGAATATCTCACTTATTCCTAACACAAAAAATTTTAAATTTACCCTAAAAATGGGAATTCTCCCACCCTACACCAAAAAATCTACTTTGTCCCTAAAGTATACTTTAAAAAGTAGAGATAGAAATACTTTTTGAGGCCTCAAGGCCTAGCTAGTAGCATCTTTATATATCAAGAGGGTACGGGGACCCCATACTTAGTCTTCTCCATGCTCCTTAGCTCAGGATTTTGGGTACTCAGAATTTCCATCAACCTGTGACTCAACAAAAACAAAAACTAGTGAAGTAAAAAAAACTAAAAAAAAACTAAAAAATAAAACATACCTACTTAACTTGGGTTGCCTCCCAAGCAGTGCCTGATTTAGTGTCGCGGGACAACCCAACTCAACTTAACCAAATTCCTTCATCCTTTTTGTCATACTTGGAGGCTATCTTCTTATTCATTTCTAACCTTTTGAGTGTGAACTCTCAAGGTCAATAGTTTTTTCAACTGTAGCCTTTTCAGGCTAATCAATCTGCATTTGCATCATATTGGTCTTAGGTGGTTGTTGCTTAAACTGCTCAATGAGGGTGTACGAAGAGGTTTTTTGTGGAATAGACTCTACTACCCCACACTTATCTCCTCCAGTCACAATAATCATGCACAAGTCTTTATAGTGGGATAGTGTGTTAAGCGATTTGTGCACTTTAAAAACTGTATCTTCATCCTCCAACCTCATTTTGAGAATAATTTATGTCACATCAATCAAATATCCTTCCATCACTAAGAATGGACGTCCCAAGATGATCGACACTTGTTCATCAGCCTAAAAATCTAAAACAATAAAGACAACAGGAATAATAAACTTACCAACCTTTATGAGAACATTATTTATTACTCCTTCAGGATGAGCTATGGTCCTGTTTTCTAGCTGCAGTAGCATAGAGATCGGTCTAGGATTTCCCAAGACCAATGTGTTAAACAAAGATAGGAGCATCAAGTTTATACTTGCCCCTAAACCACTAAGTTCCTGAACCACCTTATTGTTGCCAATCTGAATAAGGAGAGTGAACTTCCCAGGGTCTTTAAGTTTTTTGGTCATTTTTTGAGTCACCACCAAGCTACACTCCACAGTGAGTGCTACCGCCACCACATCCTGTAACTTAACTTTGTTAGAAACCCCATCTCTCTAGTACTTATCATACTTGGTCATTGATATGGGAATTCCTAGCTCGAGACCTTTCACACTAAGTCAAGCGCGTGAGTTGTAATGACTCCAAGCCTTGTTCACATCCTTGGCCATGTGTGAGGCCCTTGTGAGCCCATATAAGGGCCTATACTTATTAAAGTGTGAAGAGATCCAATAAAATACCCCAAACCCACCCTCTTAATGTCAGGGGTATTTTAGTCTTTTGTTCCTCCTTTGTAATTAACTATATAATCTATTTATTAGGGCTAGTATTTTAGTTAGTTCATTCATATTTTGGAGGACAACAAAACACTTGTTAGGGTGATACTAGTAGAGTGATACTAGTGTTGTCTCTTGGCTAGAAACTAGGATTTGGGTTCTTAAGTTCCTTTTGGTCCAAGTAAGAACTTGGTATTGATATTCACTACTCTTAGGGTCCTTTCTCATTGTTAGGGTTCTTAGATCTTTGAATATTGTATGTCAAGTTTCTATCTCTTTTGTAATCTTGTTAACTTTGTGTTGTTGAATCTAAAGTCTAGTGAAGTCGTGTGTGGCTCTTTCGATTCACTAGCACTTTTGCCTTGTTATTCATCTCATTTTCTTGTTCAAAACAAAAACTCAAAGTCTAGTGAAGCCATGTGAGGCCTATTTCGATTCACTAGCAACTTATTGTTCATCTTATTGTTTTTGAGTTTGTTGAAATCTCTTGATACACACTTAGATTTGTATTAGGCATTCCCCACAAAACATCTAAAAGAGGTAAGTTAATGTGTATCTCTCTGAACATGTCAAAGAACTTCTTGAAGTACGCATCCTCCTTTTCCTTTATATGCTTCTGTGGGAAAGGTAGCTTTGGGATCTTTTTCATATCTTCATCAACTTTTGTTTTCGAGTACTCAGACTTCCTCAAATTTTCAGTAACTTGGTCATTTACCTATTTAGGACTCAAATCAACATCTACCTCCTTATTTTTCTTTAGAGGTTCTCCATGAAGCTCTTTACCACTCCTTAAAGTGATCTCCACAATTTGTTTTGAATTTTTAAGATCACTTGGCAACCCACCTTGAGACCTGGTACTTTGTACTTACTGTATTTGACCTAACTATAATTCCAAGCTCCTTGTGATGGTCTACTGATTCTTTATATCTTCTGCCAATTTTGATTGGAAAGCTAGAATCTGTTTCATCATGTCTTCAAAATTTCTATTTATGGTCTGATTTACTTGAGCTTAGGGTTGCTGAAACTGTGGCTGCTGGGTGTTCCATTGCTGATTTAATGGTTGAGTCTACCACTTCATGTTGTAGGCGTTCCTATAGTTAGGCCTCTGAACATTTCCCACAAACATCATGGACTCAGGATTTGCAACACACATATTTGCAGCAGACCACTATTTCCATACACCACACACCAAGTATTTGTCTGTTGAATTGTATTTACTACGTCTGCAGCCTGTGTGGCACCTAATTACATATTTTTGAGCTATGTAGTCAACTGATTTTATAATGCAACAATCTGGGCAGCTATTGCAGTAAACTAATCCACCTCCAAAACACCAGTAACCTTCTTTGTAGCATTCCTTGAGTCTGAATGCCATTTAGGATTACTTTGTGCAATTTGGTTCAACAAAGTATATAGCCGATCATACATCATCTCCAAAGCTTGACCACCTGCAACCGAATCTAATAAAATCTTTATGTTATGGTTAAGTGCCTCAACAAAAGTATATGCTAATAACTCATTGGACTGCTGATAGTGTGGAAAGTCCCGTAGAAAATCCTTGAAACACTCCCAAGCATGTTATAAAATTTTGTTTCAATTTTGCTTGAAGCACACAATCTCACTATGAAGTCTCGCAGTCGTTCTAGACGGCAAAATCGGATATGGAATCTCCGAGCTAAGTCATCCCAGGTAGTGATTGAATTTGCTGGCTCATTATTCAACCACTTCTTTGCTTCCCCCAATAGTGAAAAGGGGAATAGTGTCAGCCTCACATAATCAATTAACATACTTGTAGGGATGAATATGTCACTGATCTCCAAAAAGTTCCACAAGTGGACTTGTGGATCTTCATGCGAAAACCCAGTAAACTATCCACTGCTGATCAGAAACTGCACCATATTCTGCTTCAGCTAAAAATTACCTCCAGCAGTTAGTTTTTTAAAAGGGGAGGTCAAATTTATTGGAAGTGAGATTACCACTTCTCTAACTATCCTGTGGGATGGTTGTTCTACAACCATAATAGCAGGATTGTCTTGATCTTCTTCGATTTGAAGAATTCAAGGGAGAAGAATTTCTTCTATCCTTTATTGATAGAAGCGTTGCTCGGGTTCGGGGCTTGGTTCAACCAATTCCCAATCCCTCGCCAATTTATTACTTTGAAAACTTTTTTCATACAAATACAAAACCAAGACCAAGCGTAAAGCACCAAAGTAATCGCAAAAAGCAAAACTAAAAGAAAAATAGTTTCCAAATTACAAGTCCCCGACAACGGCGCCAAAAATTTGGCAGCTTTCAAGCGTACACACAAGTGTACCTGGTCTACCAAGTAATATAGTGGCCTTTAAGAAAGCCGAATATCGATCCCATAGGGACTAGATCCAACAACTATTCAATTTTAGTTTAACTTCTAAGATTAACTTGATGCAAACTAACCAAAAGAGTTTTGAATATTTGTAAACTAAACAACACATAAAATAAAGACTAAAGACAATCAATAGAGTAAAACCCAGGGTTAAAGCACTTCGAACCATCGCACTACTCTATTGAACTTCATTCATTAACTTGTTTATCTTAGTTGTTGATTTTTAGCATTTATTTCATGATCAGGGTTTTCCGACCTCTAATCTTCTACCTACCCATGACCTCTAATCTTCTACCTAACTTGGACATTACAACTACACCGTTGAGTGGGGATGTAACAATCCAATTAGATGCATAAAGTTGTCCTCTTACATGTGAATCAAGTAAGGCTTCTAGGTATATGCCTATTCTAGATGCTAATTTGAATTCCTTATTTCATAAAAGAATAAGAACCATACTTTGTTCATCCCTACACTCTATCTTCCTATTCCCCCTCCCGAGATCATAAGATTGATAATATATATTCTAAGGTTAGATACTCCTTACAATAATTAAAATAAGGATGAACAAGCAACCAAATATGATAAGCAAATCAAATGAAATCAATTCAAAATGATAGTAGTCATATTCTTGGCTTTAACCCCATAAAGGGGGCATTTAGCACTAATTAATATAATCATGATCCAAATAATTGAATACATAATTCAAGTATTTAAAGAATAAAAAACCCTAAAAATGAAGTGCATAGCCCCTCAATTGTTCCAAGATATTCCAAGATGATTAACAAAGTGTGTAACATGTTCTATTTATAGTTGACTGGATTTAGGCCGACATGTAAATGAAGGGGGTGTCGCCTCCTTAAGTTCACTGCACTAGTTGAGGCTGCATGGGCTTATTTCACCACAACAAAGGGGGCTTTACATGCTCCATTGCCCTGCTATAGAGTGGGCGACACACCTATAACGCAGGCAGCCACTATTTTGTGCCAATTCATCCAATATTTGGCTAAGTGTTGTTACGCTTCTCCTCTTTCCTTGTGGTGTTATTTTTCCTTCCATTCTAGCTTTTTCGACATCAAAATATCATCTACTTTAACTCCTCAAGCATACAACAACATTATACACCACGGATTAGAGCTCAAAACAACATAACATTCACAACGACGAGTAAGAAACACGAGCTAAGACTAGGATTGCTCACTTGATCTTTAATTTATTATTTTGGCTCTTGAATTGACTCAATTACACTTTGCACATTAAAACACTTCGCCAAACACGTACGATTGAAATAGCTGACGCAGACATGTCATATATGTTTATTTTACTTTTTTATTAAATATTATTAATTTTCACATATGTAAATGACATATAATAATTAATTAGGGGTGGTATGGTAAAATTATGAAGCAAGCAGACATGTTGACAAACACGCACGGTTGAAACAACTAAAGGAGACATGTCGTAAATACTTATTTTACTTTTTTTGTTAAATATTATTAATTTTTAATACATAAACAACATATAATAATTTATTAGGGGTGTTATGGTAAAATTATGGAACAAGCAGGCACGTTAATGAAGAGGTTCCTATTTTGACTTATAATAATTAATTAGGGGTGATATAGTAAAATTATGATTGAAACAACTGAAGCAGACATGTCATAAATGTCTATTTTACGTTTTTTTTTTACTAAACATTATTATTTTTCTAATGCGTAAATGACATATAATAATTAATTAGGAGTGATATCGTAAAAAATTACGAAGCAAGCAGAAATGTCGACGAATACATACGGTTGAAATTTCTGAAGTAGACATGTCATAAATGTTTATTTTACTTTTTAATTAAATATTATTAATTTTCTAATATGTAAATGACATATAATAATTATTTAGGGGTTGCATAATAAAATTATGGAGCAAGCAGATATGTTAACGAACACGTACGGTTGAAACAACTGAAGCCTTTTTACTAAATATTATTAATTTTAAATACGTAAATAAAATATAATAATTAATTAGGAGTGATATAGTAAAATCACAGAGCAAGCAGGTACGTCAAGAAAAAGGCGTCTCCTTTAAGGCATTTCTACGTAGTAGTAATTTTTTCGATTATATATGTAGTATTATTTTAAAAATATTTACATATAATTTTAACAACTGAGAATAGGGATGGGGAGGGGGGGTGAGATAAAAATAAGACATGTTACAGGAGAAAATTGAAAGAAATATGTCATTTAAGTCTTGAATAAAGGAATGGTGATATTGACCAACTTAAAGGGTGAAACATAATTAGGAAACTTGATTAAGTTATTTGTGGACTTGATTAATATTTTCAAAACTTTCTAATCTTTTCAAAAATACATATCAACCTACACCCCTCTCCTTTCTAAATCAACCGTCTGTCCTCTCTCCCTTGACAGTTTCTCCTAACCAACAGTTTTACAAATTTCTCCTTTCAATCCATGATGACTCCAACCTCTGGAGACAAATAGTTGGGCTTTGAGTTTCTTTTTGACTTTCAATCGTCAATCGACGTGAAAGTCTTGCTCTCCGGCCATAACAGCTTCGAGTTCTTCATCATCCCTTATCTTCTTTCACAGATAAAATTTTTGTCCTTTTTAGTTTTGAAGAAAAAAAGGAACTTCAGCCAACTTCTCTTCTAGTATTGACGAACAATTTCAATATTTATTGCTTTAACTTGAAATGTAGTCTGAATAAAATCCTAGTTTCTGATATTTCTTCTCTTCTCTTTTTGGAGTGAAATATGATTTCTTGTTGTTTGTTGCATTTTTTAAAGTTTGATTTTTATTATTTGTGTTTGTACAAACAAAACAACGATGTTGGTGTTTTTGGTGTTGCTCCCATTATTACTGGATTGATTTGTTCTTGTTCTTGGTAAAAATGGTGATATTACTACTGTTCTATTGAAAAAAATCATGCTACTATTTTTTCTACAACAGATTAACCTTTTGATGCAACGGATTAATCATCTAATGTAACAAATTTATCTTATGATGCAATAGAGGAACGATCAAATAAAAAATCTGATGAAACAGATTTAACATCGGATGCAACAGAGGAACCATCCGATTAAAAATATGATGCAATAGATTTACCATCTAATGCAACAGATTTATCATCTAATGCAATGGAGGAGCCATTAGAATAAAAATCTAATGCAACGTATGAACCTTCTTTTGGATAAAATCCTATCAACTATTCCAACAAGATATGTCCAACACTTAATTTTTCTAATTGATCATTCATCTTTCATGGTAGGTGACCCTTCTGTTAGAAGAAATCTAAATAATATTGACCGTTGATAACTGTTCCAACAGATCACTCATATATTGCAACAGATGTGTGATTTGTTGCACAGACCAGACATCTGTTTCAACAGATGAGTGATCTATTTTTATTGTTTCAACAGATAATTCATCCATTGCAACAGGTTAGTTATATATTGCAATAAATCACTTATATATTTCAATAGATGTGTGATCCATTGCATAGACCATTCATTTGTTTCAATATATGAGTGATTTATTTTTATTGTTGCAGCAGATTACTTATCCATTACAATAGGTTATTTATCTGTTGTAACAGATAACCTACCTGGTGCAACAGATGTGTGATCTGTTAGAACTATTATTTTACTGTTGTACATGTTAGATATATTGGTATCCTCTTTTAATAATGCATTAATCAATTATAAACTATTTTATATTCCTGTTAATTTTAGATAATATGGCTCCCAAAAGAAAAGAAACCAAATCAAGTCTAAGTAAAGGACCAAGTGAAGCAGCAAGTCTATATCCACCACTCTATAAGCTTGCTTTACAAGTGTTATCTCAATAAGAAGCAGAAGATAATGAACATTGGGAGGAGGAATTTTTCAAAAAGATAAATAAAACTTGATTGAAGCGTTGTGTAATACCCCAAAAAATTTTCTTTGTAAAGATTTCGTGAGAAACGTATCGAGTTCTAAGCTTTAGAGTGATCCATAAATTTTTTGTGTAGTATTTCTACGACTTTGACCTATCATTGCGTAGAGTATCGAATA
>NC_061111.1:89605820-89614572 GCF_002878395.1 Capsicum annuum
TAATTATAATTAAGTTTTTATTTTAATTAATGATTCTTTTGAATGATCTAATCATCATTCTAATATATGTACTGATTTATTTTAGATTGTGCATCCGTCGCTTGTTCCGACAAATCAAGAGTTGAAGATGCCAACTTTTCTTACTTTACGGCCTGTGCAAACTTTATCGGACCCTAAGGTCATCGAAAGAATAAAAATAAAATTGTTTGGATTAACAACTATCACAAGAAAAATAATTTTGGAGGGTGGGCTTGTTATTATTGATGGTGTTAGTGGTGATGGAGCTATTGGTGGTGTTAGTGGTGGTGTTGTTGGGGCTAATGATGCTCCTCTTATAGTTTTAAAAACAAACCATTATGAGTATGATCATATTGGTTATACAAATTTTATCCCTCCTAGTGAATGTTCTACATGCAAATGTCAAGACTACAAGGCAAAACATAATATACTGATTAATGCTATTAATGTATCAACTGCTTCTGTAAAGGAATTGACATCTAAGAGGGGTGTTATTCAATTAAAAAGGACGTCACATCCATCCACTCCATTAGAGATTAAGGCTTAGAGGAGAAAGAAAGTAATTTTCAAGGCATTATCAAACATCTAAAAAGGCAAAATTACAACTCCGTTGTCTTTGTGTTGCACTATTGAGCAACGTAAAAGGGCCACAGGAGAGCAGCATGAGTTGAAGAAGGTGAATATATAACATTTATTTCAACAAACCAACAAACACATATCTGTTTCAACAGATGACACATCTGCTAAAAATTATCAAAAAGATATATACATTTGTTGCAATAGTTAACTAAACTGTTGCATCAGATGCAGTATCTATTGCAACATATGTCTCGTCTATTTTAGCATATTAAACAGCTCTACTCTACGTACCATTTTTATTTGTACCAACAGATGACCTATATGCTACAACAGATGGGTCATCTGTTGGGACAAATTAAATCAAGACTTCATACAATTTTAGTTTTTCCAAAAAAAATGAGTCATCTGTTGTAACAGATGGTTTTCTGTTGAAAATTATAATATAGGTCTTCCTCATGTTTTAATTTGTCCCAACAGATGATACATATATTGCAACAGAAAGATAATCTATTTGATAAATTAGATGAGTTATTCTTTTTTATTTTTTTGTATCTCTGTGATTAGTATTGACAATTCTGGTTTTTCAGGTGGATATCATAGTAGAAGCTACTGCTGAATGGCATTGACAATTTTCTACTCTTTTTATGGAAATACGGAGAATCAAAATCGCATAAAGCGTAGGCAAGCAGACATTAAAGATCCATGAGGACCAAAGTCGAATTTCATCTCACCGGATGAAGAACAACTTGTCCATTTTGAGTAGATATTTATATCTTGAGTTTGTCAAATTAATAATCTCACCCCTTCTTAGAAATTATTGGCATCAAAACTTAAATTATTGATTTATTTATTGAGATCTGTACCCATAAAAATTTTTTTACATTTCATTTATTTGTTGATTTATTACATGTAATTTATGAAGGCTTTGATCTATTTTATGTTGTCTATGAATTTTGTTTTATCCTTAGATTTGAACTTATTAATTAAAATGAAATACTAGATTCAAATATTACAACAAATAAGGTATCTGTTGCAACACACGACATATCTGTTGAAAAATATTAAACAGATTTAGACATATGTTGCAACATGTAGGTCATTTGTTGGAAATTATCAAATAGGTCTTCCCACTATTGCAATAGATAAACCAAGATAGAAACATCAACATAATGCAACAGATGACCAACCTATTGCAACAGATAAACTATCTGTCAGAATAGATAGAATATCTATTACAACAGATAGACAATCTGTTGTATTATAAAAAATTTAACTTTCATTAAACATAAAAAATTGTCACTACATGTAAAGTGAAGTGACTTGAAATAAAAAAGGCAGAACCCATCGACAGGCACCTAAAGTTGCATCGATCTTTCAACTTTGGCACCTTAAGTAGATAGTGATCATTTTAAACACCTAAAATAGGCATCAAATGTGTAATTTTGATATTTTTTCCTTGTTGGCAGCTCGCGTGTAATTCATGTAGCCAAGGCGCGTTAAACCCCCATTTTTGCTGACTTGGCGTTTGATTTGGCTTCTAATGGTTATTTTTCTCCCATTGTGTTATATATTCATCTTCTTCCTAAAATTTAACCCTAAATTCCCAAATATTTTTCTTCATCATTTTTTTTCTCTTTCCAAATTATTTGTATTTGTTTTTTTTTTCATCTTTTCTTTTCCAACTAAGCTTGACAATGTCAAGCTCATCTTTCACTGTTTTTTGTGATAAAGATTTTTTATATTGTAAGTATGGTCATGAAGCTCTATTGAAGACTTTTTAGACTCAAAAAATTCAGGTTGTAGGTTTTTTACTTGTAAGATTTCAAAGGTAATAATTTTTTATTTAATTAGTCGATTAATTATTGACTTGTAATTATTTTGTAATTATGGTCTTATTTTTATAGAAATTGGGTGGATGTGATTACTTTGATTGGTATGAAGAACGATACCCTTCACCAGCAAATCATGTAATCTAGGATTTATTGAAGAAATTCATTGCTTTTTAAGAGAAATAAGATTAAACAAGAAGATACTACATTGTTGGCGTTATTGCTACTGGTTTGGCGTTATTGGGTACATGTATATTCAAGCCTAATTGCTGAAATTTTTGTGGAGGTGTATTTGCTATTGGTTTGGTGTTGTTGAGCACATGGATATTCATGCGCAATTGCTGAACTTTTCCTAGTGTAATTGCTATTGGTGTGATGTACCAAAATTGTTGGTTTTCATGATGGTTTAGTTGTGTTGTTTTGATGATGGTTTATTTAATTTTGTTTATGAATTTTATTTTATCCTTGGATTTGAACTTATTAATTGAAATGAAGTACTAGATTTAAATATTGCAACAAATAAGACATCTATTGCAATAAACGACATATCTGTTGAAAAGTATCAAACAGATTTAGACATATATTGCAACATATAGGTCATATGTTGAAAATTATCAAACAGGTCTTCCCATTGTTACAACAGGTAGACTTAGATAGAAACATCGACATAATGCAACAGATGACCAACCTATTGAAATAGATAAACTATCTTTCAGAACAAATAGAATATCTATTACAACAGATAGACAATTTGTTGTATTATATAAAAATTCAACTTTCATCAAACAAAAAAAATTGTCACTACATGTAAAGTGGAGTGACTTGAAATAAAAATTTTTTATGGTGTTTTTATTGCTACATATTATTCTTTATACACAGGCTCCAAGCTTCCAGTTAGTACCCCATAAGCCCAGACCTCTTGCATGTTTGCCACAACGTTGTCGCACAGAAAGGTCGTTGGCACGGCTATTTCTATGCTAGTCAGCAAATATTTGATGTGTGCAAGTGTGTATGACCCGCACGCGGAAAAGGTTTTATATTTTGGAAGGTCCATGTCCTTGTTTCAACCTTCAAAATCCCATGTTTGCTTCCTCAACACTTTTGCTGGCAAATGATCCATTAATTTACTCTGACTCAACAAGTTGGGGAATAAATTCAATAGTGGTTGCATGTGGGTACAAAAATCAACCTCGTCGAAGGCAAGTAAGTTGCAGTTATAAACCTTGAGCTTTCCCTCCTCGAGTAGTATCTCAACAGTAGATAATGTATAATGTCCACGTTCATGACTACAAAAATTCTCTTTACCTTGGTCCAACTCTTGCGGTGTGGATATGGACTCTCTTCTCTAATATATTTAATTATTTTTCATCCCATTGGAACCTAGAAACTAACCAATTAAATCCCAATCCACCGGGAGTTGACATTAGCATAGTGAGATCATCATACCTATCCTTGAAATTCTTATAGAAGTTAAGGTCCATTATCTTATCGGCAGCATCATAAGCTTTCGGGTATGCTAATTGCCTGCCCCTCATGAGGCAGAGAATTTCTTCAACATACTATGATATAAGAAGTCAATTTTTAAATAGGTTAGTAATTATAAAGAAGAAAACATAGTAGAAAGATGCAAAGGATGGTCCATCTGTTGCAGAGGGTTCTCTGAATCTATTCACAAATTACCCATCTAATGCAACTCATGCAACATATGGGTAATATGTTGCAACAAAACCACCACTAGTTGCACTAAAAAACCCAGTTGTTGCAACATACGACACATCTGTTGCGTAACTTCTTCTTCATGGAGTTGATTAGAAGGCCAGGTTAGGAAAAGTAAACTTACCTTGTCCACGTACCACGTATGCATATCTGTCATACTCTTGAAGTCTTGGGTGGAAAAGGTATGCATGGGGTAATTTTGTGTACCTTGCTTGGCATTCTTGGCCCATCGCAAATCCCTTTCTCTTTGGCACTAAGTTCTGGGTATATGTCCACCTTCTTGAATGGCCCCTGAACTTCAACAACTTTTGGAGAGGGAGGAGTTATAATTTTTTTTAATTAGAGAGTACTTGGCTAATTGCTCTTTTCTTCCTAACCGCCACTGTAGGAGTGTATGGCTCTGTCAACTTCTTGGATGGTATGACACTCCTCTTGGATTTTAATTCCTTGACAACTTTAGCGATAGCCTCTGCTTTTTCAAAGAGTTAATCCTATCTGTCCTCTCACTCTTCGCATTTGCAACAAGAACATGAAGGTGAAGAGGGGTGAGAGAGACCACTGTAAGGGTGAGAAGGACCAATATAAGGGTGAGATGGACCTTTGTAAGGGTGAGAGGGACCTGTGAAAGGAGTGTTTTCAAACATATTTATATTTTTCTTGAGAATCAACATGCTCAGCATCATGAATAGCAGTAGCAGTATCAGTATGCCTTCCACCAACATCAATAACTCTACCAGCAACACCCCCAGAAGTAGCACCCAGATCCATTACAGTAGGTTGGTCATAAAGAGCCTCAACATTAGGCTGACCTTTCCTAACTTCTCTTTTTATGGATGTTGCTCCAGCTAATTCCTTCTTTATTAAATCTACCATTGGGTCTGCTATTGTATCAACAAGACCTAGAGTAATAAAAGAAGTTATCCCCAACTCCTGCTCAGTAGGCACGATCCATGGATGCACAACCTATAAAAAAAGGATAGATACATTTAAATCATATAGTAATTTGCAGTCAGTTGGGTTACATGTTAACATGGACAACTTATGTAATAGATGCTCTTTCTAATACAATAGCTGATCTGCCTGTCACAATAGATTAATAATATATTATATTGATACCAATCTGTTGCATAATTTACAGTATATGGGTAACCTGTTAAGTCGAGTTCAGAGAACCAAAGCCATAGATGGGTAATCTGTTGTGAAATATGAATCATTTGTCACAACAAATAACCTATCTATTGCACTAGTTACAGTAGACGGGTAATCTATTTCAACAGATTACCCTTCCATCACAACAGATGGTACATCTATTTCAATATCTTTTGTTGACTCAAATTATTTTATTTGAAAGAATAATACTGCATCATCAGAAGGGTTAAAGATATCAACCTTCTTAATTCTTGTGTTGCTCTTTGCAGCCAACCAACTAAGGATCCTTGTATGAGAAACCTCATCCAGGTAATCCTTGACCTACTTTCAGATGGGAGGAATGACTTTAAATGCCCAAGCCTAAAAATGTAAATAGAAAGCAAGCAAAAAAATTTATAATAATTATTCAATATAAATTAATGAATGATTAAATAAATAGTGATTAAATTTACCATGAAAGCCCAAGGAAAGTCATATAATATAATCATCTTTAGGGATAGCTTTGTCAGTAAATATTTGACTGTCAAATTATAGTTGTCATATCCCCAGGGATAATTTTTAACTTTCTCAAAATCCTCAACAAGTTTTAACAAATCATCTTCTATGACTTTGTTGACGTCTCTTGCCAATATAACGGAATGGGCAGACCACACCAAGCATAATTGATCCGTGTACTTCTTTGATATGGTTTTATCCTTGAGATATTTTAACAAGTTATCAGCTTTGTACCTACGTCCTGCAATGTCCAACAACCCATTTATTTTTTCCTTGTGTTTGTTAGTTTTGGTGGGTAGTCGCTGGGATAATGCCTTCCCTCTATTTGAGGGTGGTGGTTTGGTTGTCCTGCTTGCCTTGGACCTTTGCAGGATATTTTCTTGATGAGAGATTCTTCTGGATGATCCCATCTCAAGCCTGTCACTATGGCAAACTCTTTTAAGCCAAAACAAAGTGGCATGCCATAGTAGTTGATCCATATTTCATCCATCTTCCCCCCTTCCTTCTTCAAATCTTTATCATCCCCCATGTAATTGATTCTATGCTTGAGAAGACCGTATACCATTCTCATTTAGAAACGGGCAGTGTGGTCCTCAGACAGTTTAAGAAAGTGTACAAAGCAGTTCTTCTTAAAATGTTCGTCTATGTTTTCATTCTTCATAATTTTCCTAAAGTCATCAAAACGTTTCCCCAATTAACATTTAAGTACTACATCACCAATTAGTTCTGTAGGATCATCTATCGGCATCACAACTTAAAACCTGTCAATACTAATAGATTTGACAGCCTCATGCTGGGATTTCGATATTAATTCATTCCCCATTGGTGATGCATTATTATCATGTTGATCATTATCCTCTTTCTCACTTTTTTCTTTCTCCCCTTTTTGTTTATCTTCTTCTTTTTCTTCTTCTTTTTCTTCTTCTTCCTCACTTTTATTTTCCTTATCACCATCTATAGACCCTTTTCCACCTTCCTTAACATCATTTTCAAATCTTTCCTTAGATTCACTTTTTTCTGACTGAAATTGTTCAAGAAGCTCCTCTGAATCCATCTGTACTCTAGCCTTTTTTGTTAGGTGGTCAGAAGTTGATCCACTTTCACTTTCACTTTCTTTTCTTTAGGGAGACATGTTTTACCTACAAACAAAAGAAAAACAAATAATAAATTACAATTGATGTATGCATAAATTTTAAAAAATACATTACAAACACCACCAATACCGACACCACCAACAGCCACCACAAACACCACCAATACCGACACCACCAACAGCCACCACAAACACCACCAATGCCGACACCACCAACCAATGCCACCAACAGCCATCACAAACATCACTAATGCCACCACAACGACCATCAATACCACCACCACCAACACCCAACACCACCACCAATTCCACCACCATCACCACCAGCAGCTACCAAAAATACCACAAACACTATCCAACAATACCACGATAGTTAATGGAATATTGCGACAGAAACTAGGATTTTTCTCGGGTTCTTCCTTCGATATTAGCATCAAAACTCAAAATTGTTAACCCACTCTCAAAGATAATACAACTAAAAGTCTTTTTTTTTATCATTAACTAAATATCCCTAATTTTTAGAACAAAGAATAAATGTATAACTCTTCTCGAACTCTGCTGCCTATGAAGACAAAGAAAATGACGAATACAAACAAGAATGAAGTCTAAAATAACAACTATGTGGTCAAAATGGGAAAAAACAATCACCATGAAGTACTAAGCTTGGTCTACCACTGATTTGTTGTCCATCATTTGGAAACGGAAAAATTTGCTAACGACATACTTTTTCACTCCAGCCTCCTTAGTGTCATACTTACTCTACAATGCTTTTCAAATTTTTTTTGTACTAGAGTAAGTTCTATCATAATAATCATAAAAATTATCAGATAAACAACTAAGAAGAAAATACCGACACTTGTACAAGTCACCATCGTATTTTACAACTTTCTCTTGAAGAGAAATAAGTTCTTCATCAGTCATGAAAGAGTTATCTACTTTGTTTAGATTCTTCTGAGTTAACACATAATAAATATTGAGAAGACTTACAAAGAAAAGAACTTTACCTTTCCAACTCTTGAAATGAGTACCGTTGAACTGGACTTACTTGTTAAGATCTCCCATCTTGACATCCGCAGATTTTTCAGTTGTTGTCATTGGATTTCCTTAAAATTATTGGTGAAAGTACAATAAATTACAACTGAAAAAATAAAAGTGAAGAAAAATAAAAGTTATCTTCTTCTTCTTTGGCTGAGCGCGGATATCTCGCTCTCTTTAAGGAGATTTAAGTCCACTGCAACAAATTATTTCACCAGTCCAATAGTAATCTTCTTGACTTGTCCCCTCCGAGATACATCAACCTTCTCACAAAGAACAACTTAACAACTCTGGACAAGAGTTGAGTACAAAGCTCCACAAAAAAGAACACCTCCCTTCAAACTAATAAACTCTATTTCTTACTAACTTTTGTGAACTCTATATTATCTTGTATGTGTTAAAATATGCCTAAGTTATCGACAGGCCCTCAAACTTGTTTCAAAAATTCACTTAGACTCCTCAACTAAGGCATGTACCTATCAGGCCCCTAAACTCCCCGAATTTTGAACCAATTGGGCATTTTTTTCTCAATTAGATAAAAGCTCAAAGTGTGTGTTGCACACACGCGATGATGTGGCAAAAAAGGCTAATTGGAAGCTGACATGTGGCATTGTGGGTCCAATAATTATTAAAAATTAATTATAAAATTATTTAACAAAAACTGATTATTAAAAAGAAATTATAAAATTTAAAAAACAAATTATTAAAAAATAATTATAAAATTATTTAAAAAATAAAATAAAATTATAAAAAATTTTAAAAAATGAAAATAAAAAATGACATTAAGGATCCAAATTATTAAAAAATAATTATAAAATTGTTTAAAAAAATAAAAAAA
>NC_061111.1:89617572-89682640 GCF_002878395.1 Capsicum annuum
CCCCCAGCGTTCACCCCCACCCCCTCCCCGTGACGTTCCTCTTCTTCTCCATTAAAGTAAACCTTCCTTCTCCGTGAACCTAAAAAATATACACACACACAACAATTTTTGTTTAAATCTACTTCAAGAATTCAAAAGGGGGTCTAGAAAATAGCCTTCTTTATTGATTTTTTTTCATAAAATGGTGATATTAATGGAGAAAAAAGTGATATTTCTTGTGGAGGAAACAAAAGAAATGGTGATAAAAGTGATCTTTCTTGGAGAAAAAAGTGATCTTTATTGAAATTTGTTGTAATTTTTCAAGAAATGGTGCTACCGGTGGAGGAAAAAAGTGAATTTTGTTGGAATTTTTCAAGAAATGGGAATAATTATGGTGGATTAAGAAGAATTTGTTCATGTAAAGATGCGGGGGTAGGGTGATGACGAAGACATGGGGTGGGGTGGGGTTGAAGGGGTTGAAGATGTAGGGGTGGGATGGGGGTGGGGTGCTGTGACGAAGATGACATAGGGGGTGGGGTGTTTTTTTAAAAAACGAATTAAGAAATTATAATAATTAAAAATTATATTAATAAAAAATTTAAATATAAATTTTTTAATTAATATTTTTTGGGGCCCTTAGTGACACTTAACACATTTCTACAAGTAATTTAGTAAAAAAAATATACCTCACGTGCCTCCTGCAAGTGCATTGCACGCGGTGTGCCATGTAGGCAAAAAATGCCTAATTGGTTCAAAATTCGGGGGGTTTAGGGGCATGATAGGTATAAGTCTTAGTTGAGGGGTCTAAGTGAATTTTCGAAATAAGTTTGAGGGTTTGTCGATGACTTTGGTCGTTAAAATATATGCAAGATCGCCTCTATTTATAGGTAAAAAAATCTTCCATGCAATGAATAGGAAGAATAAATGGGAAGATAAATAAAATAGAGGTTACAAAGGTTACAAGAGTTACAACACATAAAGATTAGGATAATAGAGGAATAAGAGTGGAAAGTTACATGAATTTCAAGAGAAATATGATCAAATTCATCCACCACTAACCATGGAATAATTCACCTTAATGATGAAATAGATGCAGCAAAAGAAACGTGCAACAATACACAATAATGTAATGAGTTAGTGCTGCCATTAGTAGATGAAAAATTATAACCTTTATCAATTGAAACAAATGGTCCATAAAGACAAAAAATAAGCAATGTAACTCCCCTGCAGTTAACCCCACGTCCTAACTTTGTTATAGAATTTTACTGTCATTTACAAGAGGCAATTAATATATAAAATATTTGATATTAAAATGCTACTCCACCACTACATTACACCCTATGAATTTCTCAATTAGCCTATGTTTTTTAGGATTGCTATGGATTGCTATGTGTGGATTGTTGACACAAAAGTGTTGAATACTGAAGCGTGGCAACCAAGACTACATAAAATTTAGTTATTTAGTTACCTATAGTTTCTATTTTTGTTTGGGTCAGAGATTGAATGTTATTGTTTTTATCTTTTTTTATAACTGTGGTTTTCGAGTCAGCTTGCGCGTATCTTGACTAATTTCACAAGAAAGGCCAGTTGAGGTTAAATCTATCCACCAAGTATGGGTGTGCATCGGTCGATTCAATTTGATTGTATGTGTTATTGGTTCGGTTTATCGATTTTTAATTTTTAAATTTGCAAAACCAACAACCACCAATAAGATAATTTTTTATCGGTTTTTGATTTATTGATTTTTGATCCTTAATGGTTTGATTTTCATTTTAACCAATAAGAAAATACTCATAAAATAGAAATAGTAATAACTAACATAATAAACTAGAATCTTAGTTGCCGCCAAACTCCTACACAATGCGATTTCGTTAACAAGAATCTTCATACTTGAATTGACTATTAGTTCGGGGAAAAACTAAATCTTAGTTGTTATAAGCTACTGAATGCTTCAAGCTTTCCAATACGGCATTATATGTGCTTTGTAGTAAGCCTTTGTTGCCCTGAATAGGTTAATATCTTGTAAATTACTGAATTTTGAATAAGTAGTATATAATATAATATATATATATATATATATATATATATATATATTTATAATTAAAGTAAAGTAATATAATTATTTATATATATAACATAAATCGGGATAAATCAGTAATTTAATATATCCTTATTGGGTTATCGGTTAAACCGATAACCCAATAAGATAAAGCTAAAAATGAACCGTTTACCCAATAAATATTTTTATAAAACCAATAAAAAAATTGTTAACATAATAATCCAATACCAATAACCCAATAGTATTTTTCTCGGTTCGATTTTTGCACACTCCTACCGTCAAGTCTAGAACAAATGGGAAGAAATCACTTAATGTTTGTCTTAGTTAGGAATTGAGCCTGAGAATGGTGTTCAACCCAACTTCATTGAACCACTGGAGAACACCTTTGGAGCATGTTATTGCTTTTCTCTTGTATTGGGCTATATTGTAAGTTTCTTTGCTTCATATTTTGTTGAGAAGCAAGTGGTCAGACATGTTTGCTTTTGTAAGTTGCACTTAAGTAAATAAATATAATTGTTTTGCTCATCATAAAAAAATTACTATAAATTTAATTCTATATCCATAGTGATTTTTATCCTAAACTAGTTTAGTGTACGGGCTTTACACGTGTGTATCACGTTAAATTTTTTGATTAAAATATTTTAATTAAAGAAAATACATGAGAAATTATTAAAAAAGAAAAACCCATTGACATGTCGATTTTTAGCTATAAACACAATTAAAGCAACTAATATAGCATCTTACCACATTATAAAGCTTCCAAAGTCATAATTGTGACTTCTAAAATGAAGCTATTACAATTACATAATTTAATATATTCTTGTTCAATATGTCTCTAGTAACCATCAATAAAAATAATCTTTAAATATATATATATATATATATATATATATATACTTTTAAAAGTTGAATTCAAATGAATCATCTAAGAGAAATAAACATGAAAGAATTTTAAGGCCCAAAAGACTCTTATATTGGTTGCTCGCAAGTCACGCCTACAAACGATTTATTATGATCCATATTATTTTTCTTAGTTATATTCATCAAAATATCTTTTCTGTTATCATCTTTAGTCAACGAATTAGTTGAAATAATTTGATAACTTAGAGAAAAATTACGAAGATGACCAAAAAAGGAAAAAGAAGAATAAGAATAGAAGTGACCTCATAATGCATCAAAAAATTTATAATTTCAAAAAGTGAATCAAATAATGACCAAAGAAATTGTGTACTGTTCAATTTTCCACAGAAGACGTTTGTTCATCATTGAGAAAAAAAATTAAAGTAAATGTTTCATAGAATACAATACAAGAGAATCAAATAGACCTTAACCGAAATAAATTATAACTCATTAAAAATAAGTAAATAAAAGCAATACAAAAAAAGTTAAAAACTTCAATATTCAATACGATGCATAGATCAATTATGAATCTTAATTAAAAACTACTACTCCTACTAATATATGAGGGACTTTATGCGTGAGTAATTTAGCATAATTAATTCTTACCTGATTCTGTCATATTTCTACTCAAATAAATTTTATGATGATAGAATTGTAAAAACAAAAAAATCTCAGCTCTTTTATCTCTAATTTAGCTATGTGACGAATCAAACACTATTTTTAATGGATATATACGTGTGTACGTTTCATAGGATCGGTTTATGAAATTAGTTTAAGAGAGTCTTACAGTTGATGCTGAAGGTAAGCTATAATCGTTCTACTCAAAGAGAAAATAAACTGAAAGAGAAAACAAGAAAAATTAGATGATAATAATAAATGCAAGAAGAAAACTTGAATCAAAATCATCAAATTGAGAGAAAAATATATATATAAAGAAGTAGAAAAGGCGTATGGTTTTTTAAATTTTGATCCAAAATATTATTCCTTAAATAGGATTCTAATTTTCATAAGTAAAATTCAAATTGATATAGGAGTGTTAAATAGTATTTTATTTAATTTTGGTAGACTTTAGTTGTACAAGGAAATCTAAACAAAAGCATATGTAAGCACGATTTTTAACTCCCAAATCCACATCTAATATGGATTGAATTTTTCTTGTATTTTTTGTTTAATGTTTGTATTTTTATTATTAGAAAAATAGTGAAAAAAATGATTTTATTTAAAGTAGAGACTTTTAATGAAAGACAAAATGTTTCATTAAACAAAATGTTCAAATCATTTTTTAAGGGTTTTCACACTTTTAATATATTATAAATATAAATATAGATTATGCACATTGTCTTATAAATAGAAGTAAAATTTATGTGCAATATAGATAGCCAAAATGAAAAGAACGTAAACTAATAAATTATTTGTTAAAAGAATCAGGTGAGATATAATAGACAATATCATATAATTTGCGGTATAATATTTACTTATATTATTCAAATAGATGTAACATTTAATTTAACGTCAATTATTAAATTTTAATAATTTAATTCTTTTTATATAGTCAATAGGGTATTTGTAATAAGCAAGAGCTCCTAATATTTGGTACTTTAAAATTAACTAGATAGGGTGCCAAGTTTTAAGGTCGGAAAAGGTACCGTCACATTTATCTATCTTTTAACTGATCCTTAATTTTATTTTAATAGAATGTGTATTTTAATTTATTTTTATAGTGTTTATTGCAATATGTATTTACATGTTGATCTACTAAATTTTTGTTTAATAGAAAGACAATAATATCGTTTAATTTTGTGAGATTATTTTCGTAATCCAATATTTAATATATTTGTTGTTTGAAGGCCAAATTTTTATATACTACAGCTTTTTGACATTGTATCAGTTTAAAATGGAGTAGCTTGGGAAATTGAACTTCGCTCTCATTTATTTTCTTTCATTTTTAAAAAAAAATTATTTCCTTGTATTAGCTTGATTACTTTGTATTATGAATCTGGAACATTTTATAGGCTCTATTTTTTTTTTTTTTGTAGCATTTTCACTATGACTTTTGCTTGTGTATTTGTCAAATTTGTTGTTGAAAATGCTTTCTAACTGAGCCCAGAGTTTATCGGAAGCAGCATATGTTGGTGTAATATACCATAATTATAATAAATGATTACAATTGAAATAAAATTAACAAAAATGAAGAAATTAAGATAATCTTCTTCTTGGCTGAGGCGCGGATATCTTGCTCTCTTTAAGGAGATTCAAGTCCACTGCGGCATAATCTACATCGATCCAACAGTATATCTCTTGACTTGTCCCCTCCAGGATACAACAGCCCATCAACGATGTACAACTCAAGCAATTGAAGAGTCTAAAGCTCCATCATAAGAACACCTTCCTTCAACATCTAAAAACTCTCTTTGTATAGTGAATATAGTTAAAGACTTCGAATATTTTCTTTGTCTCAAATCTTTCTTTCACTAATATAATAACTCTCTTTTGTATAGTGAATATAGTTGTAGACTTAGAATATTTTCTTTGTCTCAACTCTCTCTTTCACTACTACACATTATAATCTTTGTCACACTTATCAAATTTTCTTGTACATATAATAACATGCAAGATTACCTCTATTTATAGGTGAGGTATTCATTCTTGTATTGAATAGAAAGAATATGATATAGTAAAGTGAGTACATGAATGATCTATAGGTTACAAATGTTACATGCAACTAATGGTCATATAAGTTACAAGAACTAATAGCCATAAGAGTCACAAGAACTAATGGCAATATGAGTTACAAGAACTAATAATCATCTTTATCATAATTTGTACTCACAAATTCAAAGGATAATGTTGAGTTACAAGAATAATGATACCACTTTCTTCACTTTATGTTTACTAATGTCACGTACTTTAATTTATTTTAAAAATAAAATGCACCAATAGCATATACCATATACAAGGTAGAAGTAAGGTCTTCATTGTTGGACAATAAAATTCTTGAGGCTGAAAATAAATAATCGAGACAAGAAAAATATATTGTAATATTTAATTTATTAATTTCAATGCGAGTGTTACAATCTCTATGAATCCTCTGATTTGCCTTTTCATATATAAATTCAAGAGCTTAAAGCTTGATCTTGAATTTGAACTTGATTTGTTGATTTGAGAGACTTGATCTTGACTTGTGCTTGAATTCAAGGGCTTTGGCGCTTGTTCTTGAATATTGCGGCCCTGATCTTGAATCTTGGTTTAAATGCTTGAGCTTTTTAGAGAAATTGTGGCATTTGATCCACGAGTTTTCTCTTGCTTTTTGTTAGAGTTATTAGGTCTCTCTTTCTGAATTATGAGACCTCTATTTATAGTTGTGGAAAAGGAAGAGTCATGATGAAGATGGACTTCCTTTGACCAATCAAATTCAAGTAATGTGGCGCCTTTTATGGGCTTTGATTTTATTGGGCCTGCTGCATTATTTTGACATGTGGCGTGGTCCTATTGGTTCCTTCACTTGACTTGGCATGCCACGTCATTTGACACATAGCGTTTATTTGGGCCTGTAGAATATGACAATATCTTGGGCTTAGCAAAGTGGGCTCATCATTTGTAGCCCAAATCAATGGGCTAGCCCAATAAAAAAATGGACTTTAATTAAATCCATATATGTTTGGACTTAAATAATTAACCCAATTATATTAATCCGCAATATTTATTTGGGACTAATATATTTTGAATTTAATATAATTTGAATTTTGTACGGATTTAAATTTTCAAAATTGCATCGCCCACAAATACCCCCTACTTCAAGACTTGTCGAGACATTTAGTATTTTGGAGACTAGCCTTAAAGTATGATTATTTAAACATGTTTCCTTCGTGCTTCAACGATTTTCATACATATGAATACCCCATTAAAAAAAATTAAAGTCGAACCATATTGATATTGCCTCACAAAATTCTGTTATTTTTTTCACGAATCTCTATACTTAAGATCCATTGGTGAGGCAAGATATCCAATTTCAAACAGATTTTAGAAGACTTTTTCATCTCCTTACTTAATCAGGAATAAAACTCTTCCGATTTGAACTTAGATTGGTGAAGTAAAGAACCTCCAATTTGAATTTGTATGGGAGAAGGAAACAACCTCCAGTTTGAATTTTGTACGAGAGAAGAAAATCAACCTCCAATTTGAATTTGTATGGGAGAAAGAAATAACCTCCAATTTGATTTTATATGAGAGAAGGAAACAACCTCCAATTTGAATTTTGTATGAGAGAAGAAAATTAACCTCCAATTTGAATTTGTATAGGAGAAGGAAATAACCTCCAATTTGATTTTTTATGAAAAAAGGAAACAATCTCTAATTTGAATTTGTATGGGAGAAGAAAACAATCTCCGATTTGAATTTGGAGATAGAAGTTATTTCAATCTGAACTTATATTGGAGAAGGAAACTCCATCCTATAACTCTATAAAAGGAGGTAGTTTTTCCGCTTTCTCAATTTGGGATTTTCAAGCCATCAACAATATTGAGGTAATTTTTTTCCCTCCTACTTCTCTCTTATTTTCGTCACTTTTTTTTCAGCACAGCATATTTGTGGTAAAAAAATTCATATATAATTGTAGGAATATTAAAATCATGAACCATTTTAAATTCCAGAAATTAGACTTCGAGAATTATAACATATCAAAAATTCAGCTTTAAATTCCTTCAATATAATTCTCGATAACTTCTTGAAGTTAGCCCTGAATTTTATCATGCTGAAAATTTCAGATCTGTGCGTTTTTACTAAAATTTTCATATCTTGAAGTAGAAAGGATGAAATCACAAGCCGCTTGATTCTTGTGAAACTAGACACAAAGATCTATAATATATCCAAAATTTATAATTTAATAAAATCTATATATTTTCAGGTGTTATCTTGAAATCAACATTGAGTTTTGATGCATCAACAATTTCAGATTTATGTGACATTATCAAAAAATTATATCTCAATGTGAGAGTATCAAAATTATGATCCACTTGATCCTATAGATTTCGGAAATATGCATGCATAACATATCCAAAATTTGGATTTTAACACTTTTTGGATTGTTCTAGATGATTTTTTGAAGTCGATCTTATATGCTCTCCGACAGAGGATTCCAGATTTGGATCGCCTCACCAAATAATTTATTTTTTGATGTGGGACCATCAGCACCAAAGGGCGTTTCGATTTCCTCAAACTAGATTTTGAGGGCTTTATTCTCATAAAGGCATCTTGTCTCAATCCAAGTTGGTGTTATACAATTTGCAAAATCGCAATGCTCTGACAGGCAACATCCTTTCTATTTGTGTTTTTACTTTCTTTCTTGTTTCCTCTTTTTTTTTTTGTAGGGCTGAAAAAAATATGCAACAATCGGCTTAAGGTGTGAGAGTTTAACTTCACCTCCGTACACCTTAAGATCAACCAATTTGGCTTCAAGATGGTTACTATGCAACAATCGGCTTAGGGTGCGAGAGTTTAACTTCTTCTCTATACACTCTAAGACCGACCAATTTGTCTTTAAGATGCTGACTTTGGAACAATCGACTTAGGGTACGAGAGTTTAACTTCGCCTCCATTTTGACTTCAAGATGCTGACTTTGCAATAATCGGCTTAGGGTGCGGGAGTTTAACTTCGCCTCCGTACACTCTAAGACCGACCAATTTGACTTCAAGATGCTGACTTTACAATAATCAGCTTAGGGTGAGATATTTTAAATTCACCTCCGTACACTCTAAGACCGACCAATTTGACTTCAAAATTCTGACTTTACAACAATCGGCTTAGGGTACGAGAGTTTAACTTCTCCTCCGTACACTCTAAGACCGACTAATTTAACTTCAAGATGGTCCCTTTACATAACAAATCCATCAGAATGCCAAATTAAGCTGCAAAGTGACAAATCTTGTCCACTTTAAGACATGAAAATTTTTATATCATTTTAAGGATAAACACGTAAGAGGCCAGCTTAAGGTACAAAGTGACAAATTTTGTCCACCTTAAGGCATGAAAATTTTGAGACCCTTTTAAGGATAAACCCGCAAGAGGCCAGCTTAAGGTGCAAAGGGACAAATTTTGTCCACCTTAAGACATGAAAATTTTGATATCCTTTAAGGATAAACTCGTTAGAGGCCCGCTTAAGATGAAAATGAAAAAATCTTGTCCACATTAAGGCATGTAAATCTGAGATCCTTCTAGTTGTAGGCTTGGAGAACTTTGGCATTTCAAATCCCATTGAAGGAACTCTCTTTCTTTTCGACGGGTTGCCCCCATTGAGTCACAAATATTTAGAGTAAGTCCAAAATTTAATTAGAATAGTTTCATACTTGGTATCCATATCGTAGATACTACAGGAACATATTTTTTTTTACACTCATGCAACTGAACTCAAAATGAAATTCCAAGCACCTACGTACCTCAGTAAAGAGGATCAAGTCACAACATAGTTTTAGGAGAGTTTTGTTTTCTTTTTTGTGCCCTAACTTTTGCCTAGGCCGCCTCTTTCGAGGTTTTCAACCTAGCGGACTTTTATTTTTTTGAGCCGTACATAGTTTATACTCTTACGGTTTAGGAGTGAACATGCAGTTTATACTCGTGCCTTAAGGAGTGTCATCTCCATTTAAGGATAGTACTTCTTCAAGAACTTGGCATTGACAGGACCAACTTTTACTCCATCTGCATCGACAAGCTTGTAAGCACCATTTGAATATGTCTCTTGTATGACATAAGGTCCATCCCAATTTGGGGTGAATTTGCCTCTAGACTTACGAGAAGTGATAATGGGTCTCCTTACTACCAGGACTTGATCTCCAACTTTGAAGCACCTTAAGCAAACTTTTTTGTTGAAGGAATGAGATAGAGGGTCTTGGTAACATTCAAGATTTTGTTGAGCCTCTAGTCTCTTCTCATCAAGAGCTTCTAACTCGGCAAGACACAACTTAGCATTTTCTTCATCAATGAGCCATTCTTGAATATCCAATCTCAAAGAAGGTAATTGACGCTTAAGTAGCAGGATGGCTTCAACTCCAAAAGCAAGCGAATATGGGGTTGCTTGCGTTGGTGTGCAGTAAGTTGTTCTATATGCCCATAGAGTTTCTTCCATTCATTCATGCCAGTCTCGTTTGGATTTAGAGATGACTTTCTTCAACAAATTTCATAAAGTTTTATTGAAGGCTTCAGCTAAACCGTTGGCGGCAGCATGGTACATAGAAGACTTGCGCTGCTTGAAGCCAAAGAGATCATAAATCTTATTCATCATTTTGTTATCAAACGACTTTCCATTGTCAGTTATTATATATTGAGGAATTCCAAAGCGGTAGATGATATTTACTCGGATGAAGTTTGCAACATTTTCTTTCTTTACTTCCTTAAGAGTAACAGCTTCAGCCTACTTTGAGAAGTAATCTGTCACGGCCAAGATGTATAAGTATCTACCAGAAGATTTTGGTAGTGGACCAACAATATCCATTCCCTAAGCATTGAATAGCCAAGATAATATAGTTGGGTGTAGTATTTCAGGAGGTTGATGAATGAAGTTCGCATAGAATTGACAAGCTTTCCATCTTCTAGCATAGTCCAAGCAATCTTTCACCATCGTTGGCCAATAGTATCCCATCCTTTTAATATGAAAATAAAGCTTCAATCCAGATTAATGTGATCCACACACTCCAGAGTGTGCTTCTTGTAAAACTTGAATTGTTTCTTCCTCTTCCAGACACCGTAAGAGTACTCCTTCAAATGATATTCCGTACAGTGTGTCCTTATAGTAAAGAAAGCGAGGTGCACAACGACAAATGTCTGTCCTTCTTCTTGGGTCCTCTGGAAGTATCCCATAACATAAGTAATCAATGATAAGTTGTCGTCAATCTTCTTTTTCAAATTCAGATACAACAACAAGGTATTCAACTTTATTTTTTTTATCTTTAGTTGCTGGCGGTACTACCCATTCTTGGCGGATAGTGACTTGCGTCTGATTTGGAAGAGCCAGGGTTGAGGCCAAAGCAGCTAGGGCATCAACTTGCTTATTTTATCTCCTTGGCACATGTTGGAGGGTTACTTCTCCAAGCCACCCCATCAACTTTTGTGCATAATCATGATATGGTCGTAGCTCAGGCTTTCTGACTTCATAGCTTCCCAAAAGTTGCTTGATCACCAATTGGGAGTCACCAAAGACTTGTAATTGTAGTTTTTTCATGTCAACTACCATCTCAAGTCCAAGTATTAAAGTTTGATATTCAGCAACATTATTAGAGCAATGATTTCTTAGGGTAAAAGAGTATGGGATGACCTCTTCTTGTGGAGTGACAAACACCACGCCGGCACCAGCTCCATCTCGATGTTCGACACCATCAAAGTACATCTTCCATGGGGGTCTTTCTTCAATAACCATTGCATCTTAATTAGGAATTTCATCGCTCAATTCCTAATCATCAGGTATCGGGTGGTCTGCCAAGAAGTGAGCCAATGCTTGTCCCTTTACACCCTTTTGGGGAACGTACACAATCTCAAACTGCTAAAATTGAAGGTACCATCTTGCAAGTCGATCACTAAGGAATGGTTTCGACATTACAAACTTGATGGGATTTGCCCTAGACACAAGACAGACAATATGAGCTTGAAAGTAATGTTTTATATTTTGAATTGAGAAGGCCAATGCCAAAAATAACTTTTCAATTGGAAAATACTTTAGCTCATTCGGCGTCATCATTCTGCTCAAATAGTAAAGTGAGTTTTCTTTTCCTTTACTATTTTCTTGAGCCAGTAGTACTTTAACTAACCTCTCTTGTGCCGTGATATAGAGTATCAATAGTTTCCAAAGTATGGGTGCCGCAAGAACAGGTGGCTTCATTAAGTATGATTTGATACTCTAAAAGGCATTACTACAAGCTTGGTCCCATTCGAAGAGAGTTTCCTTCTTCATGAGATGACTAAATGGCTGATATTTTTCGGGGACGTTTGAGATGAACCTCCTTAAATATGCTAGCATTTCTTGAAGGCTTTTCAACTCATGAATATTTCGAGGCTCGGGCATCTTCAAAATTACATCGACCTTGGCTTGATCAATTTTAATACCTCGTTGTCATATAATGAAGCCAAAAAACTTTTCGAAAGTAACTCCAAAGGCACACTTCAATGGATTCATCCTAAGTTGATATCTTTGAAGTAACTCGAATAACATTCTTAGGTCCTTTAAGTGGTCGTCTCTCTTTCTTAACTTCACCACTAGATCATCCATGTAGAATTCAATATTTTTATGGAGCAGGCCATCAAAGATGTTCTAATTAGCCCTTTGATAAGTGGCACCAGCGTTCTTCAAACCAAAAGGCATTACCTTGTAGCAATAAATACCTTTGGGCATATGAAATGCAGTGAGTTCTTCATCCTTTGGCTCCATACAGATTTGATTGTAGTCGGATGAAACATCTATGAAGGACATTGCCTCATAACCAGTGGTGACATCAATCATCAACTCTAGTATGGGGATAGGAAAATCAACCTTAGAAAAGGCGTCGTTGAGATCTCGAAAGTCGACACAAACTCAAATTTGGCCATTCTTTTTCCGTACTGGAACAATACTTGAAATCCATGTGGGATATTTGACCTCATGAATAAATCTAGCTTCAATGAGTTTGTTAACTTCATTTTTAAATAAAGCAACTAACACCCGCGTAAAGCGTCTTTGGGCTTGCTTAACACGACGGGCACCATTCTTGACCGCCAACTGATAGACTGCTACTTTTGAATTCAAGCCAAGCATTTCCTTATAGCTCCAAGAGAAGACATCCATATATTCTTTTAGTATGTCCATATACGCAAATTCTTCCTCCATGTCTAGAAACGCACTCAGGTAAGTTAGTCTTAGATCTTCATTGGTTCCAAGATTAACTTCCTTTAAGGGATCTATTATGGACTTTACTCCTTCTTCAAGTTGTGATGGAGCATCTCCAGTATCTTCCTCCTCTTGAGGATCATCGTCGTTGATGGATATATCATAACACCAAAAGGTATCTTCTATCTCTTCATCAACCTTCATTTGAGATGAGATATCTTTCTCGTTCTAGGTCGTAACATGATATGAGGAGCCAACACTCTCTTCATCTTCTTTGCATTTCTTGTTATAAACCATAGTATGCGCCTTTGATTTTAGAACCTCGTTGCATAAAACTACCATTTCCTTTTGTCGCTTCATTCTAGAATAAATCAAACTTTGGAAATCCATCTATATTTTAAGTGAAGAGTACATCATCGTGCTTTGATGAATCCTCTTACACTGGTTGCTTTTCTTCTTATTTAGAGGTCCCAACCTTTCAAACACAGAAGTTATTGCAGTTAATCCTCCAAGTTAGTCAAATACAGAGGGTCTTTTATTAGCTGCAGTGGATTCTTTTTCCATAGTGATGTAATTACTGACCGCCCTTCTAATGGAGATGCAAATTAGAGGTGGTTGTGTGTATCCTAGGCCTTCACATAACTGTTTGGTTGTACCCTCCGACAGAAGTTTTTCCACCCTTGATGACTCATTAGGATTGTATCCAACATTTACAAACAACTTGTATGTATTTGGGTTAAAGCCTTCTTTCGTACGCTTCATAGAGAGAGTCATATCTAATATTTTCTTATTATGCTCTTTGACACATATTTAGACTGGATCGAGCGAGCCAAACGTGATAGAGATTTAATGATAACTGGCCGTCTCATCTTCAAAAAAGATCTTCTTCTCTTTTTCCAGTTGCATAACTTTATTTTTAAAGACAAAGCATTTTTTCAGAGGGTGGATTATGAGCCTATGATATTTGCAATAATTAGGGTCATTGGTACTACCAGCTTCGTTAGGATACTTCATCTTTGGGAGTTCAATGAGCTTATACTCAAGGAGTTCATCGAAAATCTCAACAGCATCAGAATCGAGGAAGGGATATTCTTTTTCTTGCATCTCCTTCAAAGTTTTTTGATTTGGACGTGCTCCAAAAGTCGTCTTCATGCTTTGATTCTTGGTCACCTTTGTGGTGACCTTCACAGGAGATATATCAACATTCATGGACTCCTTGTTGTCATTTTTAGGGACAAACTTGCCCCATCTTTTAGGTTCCTGCTTATTCTTTTCCCTTCGAGGGTCATGGATAGGTATTGATCCCTTTCCAGCAGAAGATATGCTCAACTCCATATCATGAGCACGGGTAGCTAGCTATTCAAAGGATTTAGGCTTAATGCCTTATAAGACATAGAGAAGCTCCCAGTGCATTCCTTGGATGTACATCTCTATTGCGGAAGCTTCGCTGAGCTTATCTTTGTAGTTTAGGCTCACATTTCTCCATCAATTGATGAAGTCGATGACTGACTCAGCCTTTCTTTTCCAAGTATTTGTGATCTCTAACATGCTCACTGTACGCCTTGTGCTGTAAAAGTGATTCAGGAGCTCATGCTCTAATTGCTCCCAACTATCGATGGAGTTAAGCTCGAGATCCGTTTACTAATCAAAGGCTTTTTCCTTTAGGGAACGAACAAACTATTTGACAAGATAGTCACCATAAGTTTCAGCATTATTACATGTCTCAACAAAGTATGCTACATACTGTTTTGGGTTCCCTTTGCCCTCAAATTGTTGAAATTTGGGGGGTTGATAGCCGGCAGGAATTTTGAGGCTATCTATCCTCGCAGTGTAGGGCTTAGCATATGCGAGGAAAGACTTGGTGACAACATCATACTTGTCTTTGAGGGTCCCTTCAATGAATTCCCTCAATTACCCAATCGGGATCATTCCCTCAGAAAAAACTTGCACCTCTTTAGTCAGTGGTGTTTGTTTCATAGATTTTTCTATCTCATGAACCTCTGGAGATTTTCCAGGCGCATGGATAGACTCTCCATCTATCAAGCCTTCCACCCTATCCATTATTTTATCAATTCGAGCATCTTGATTCTGAACATATTTAGTCAGGCTTTCAACTGCCTTTGTCAGATTCATAAGTTGCTCCTCTATAGACGAGGCATCAGTCACCAACGCTTGTATAATAACTAGAGATATTGGAGAGTAACATAGATTATCGTACAAGTTGATCTTTGAAGTGCTCAACTTATGTGGTGTGGTCGGAGATGATAAGTTGCTTGAACGATCATCATTATTTGCGCCAGAGTATTTGGAACCAAAATGCTTAAGTAGAGCTAGAGTCTTCTTAAGCTATTCTACCACACTTCTTTCTCCTTCTGAAGCATTTGCATTGGACTTTGTTTCTTTTGGGGTTGAAGATCCAAAAACTGAAGTTGGCGCGGATGACACTGGAAGTGTTTGTTGTCCTAGCAAGCCTGCCTTACTCCTCATGACAGCTTCTAAGCTTCTGAAAGTAACACCGAGGATGCTTTCTACTTCAGCAAAGAACTTTGAATCAATAGCCTTGGAAGTAGTTGATTGAGAGTTGACCTTATTGGAAGTCATTTCAATGTTGTTGAACTTTGCAGTTGAAAAGTTGAGATGAGAGATAGAGATCGTCCCTCTGGGCGTGCCAGAATTTGCTGGACAATAAAATTCTCGAGGCCAAAAGTAAATAATCAAGAGAAGAAAAATATATTGTAACAATTAATTTATGGATTTCAATGTGAGTGTTACAATCTCTATGAATCCTCTGATTCGCCTTTTCAAATATAAATTCAAGGACTTAAAGCTTGATCTTGAATTTGAACTTGCTTTTTTGGTTTGAGAGACTTGATCTTGACTTGTTCTTGAATTCAAGGGCTTTGGAGCTTGTTCTTGAATATTGCGGTCCTGATCTTGAATCTTGGTTTGAATGCTTGAGTTTTTTTAGAGAAATTACGGTGTTTGATCCACGAGCTTTCTCTTGCTTCTTGTTAGGGTTCTTGGGGTCTCTCTTTTTGAATTATGAGACCCTTATTTATAGTTGTGGAAAAGAAAGAGTCATGATGAAGATGGACTTCCATTGACCAATCAAATTCAAGTAATGTGGCGCCTTTTATGGGCTTTGATTTTATTGGGCCTGCAGCATTATTTTGACATGTGGCATGGTCCTATTGGCTCCTTCACTTGACTTGGCATGCCACATCATTTGACATATGACGTTTATTTGGCCTATAGAATATGACAATATTTTGGGCTTAGCCAAGTGGGCTCATCATTTGTAGCTCAAATTAATGGGCTAGCCCAATAAAAAAATGGACTTTAATTAAATCCATATATGTTTGGACTTAAATAATTAATCCAATCATATTAATCCGCAATATTTATTTGGGACTAATATATTTTGAATTTAATATAATTTGAATTTTATACGAATTTAAATTTTCAAAATTACATCGTCCACATGCATACACTCCATTATCCCTAGACTTGATTTGTAGGATCACACCAAGTATGTTATTGTTGTTGTGTAAGCTCTAAATTGATGCTAACTTTATAAATTTTACAGTGGAATTCTTTTTTGATAAATATAATATTTATTTTAATTTTCAATTGCTACTTTTTAGTAATTAATTTTTTATATACAAGGTTTGATTGATTGATCAAAAACCTATTGGTTATTTCTATTGCACGGGCATAACTTTTTTTAAGCCTTAATTTTTTAAGTTTGTTTTCCCCACCTAGGTTCATAATTTTCAAGCAGTATTCTCATGAAATATTAGCGATAGCAAATTAAATTTCAAATACAATTTATTTTTGTTGATTTTACTATTAATTGACTTGTCCGTTTATCACTGTTTGATTGATTGATCGAAAATCTATTGATTATTTCTATTAAGAGAGCATGATTTTTTTGAAGCCTTAATTTTATTTATTGTGCTTCCCCATCCAAGTCCACAATTTTCAAGTCTGTATATATATCAAACTCAACTTCAAAAGTTTATCATTAGAAAACAAATTGATTTGTTGGTCATGCTGGTAGTCTTGCAGCAAGCTCTTCAGCTTCAGAACCTCCAACTTTGACAGTATAGCCATAAGAGTAGTCAAAAGTATCTCAACAATAAAATTACTATCTATAATTAAGCTTACTTTGTAACTCTATACTGATTGTACATACATACGTTTTACTAGAAAAAAATTATAATAGAAAAAATTATCATTTACTATTTTTTTTTTTGTAATTATCATATATAAACACTTATTAACAATATATATGTTTGAAAAATAACTTCAACAGTTTGAAAGATATACATCTCGAGAAATTTTTTTAGCACTGACATATCTTATATATACTCAAGTTTATTTGAAGTATCTCAATAGTGCAACGCCATTGACTTCTTGAGAAAAAAGAGTCAAAAATATTTGCATAATATGCTATAATAATGTTGAATTTTCCACTTTAAAAGACAGTAAGTTTGAGTGCTTCTTGATTTTCAAATTCTAAACATGTTAGAAATAATTGAATTTTTTTTCATATATCGTTCATTGCCTTCTTTTTAATTGATAGAAATATTAAAATTGACAAATGTAATTGAAGCTTTTTGCCCCTCATTCAAACATTTCGTAATAGAAAAAAATGGTCTTTTCACCTTTTTTCATTCAATTATAATTTAAATATTAAAATTAAAGAATATTAAAATATATGATAAAAACAAAATATATGGAGAACTAATATTAGTAGGTTTTCTTTTTTCTTATGTACATGAAAAAGGAGTCCGAAAATATCTGATTAAAAAAGAAAAAATATCCATTAAAGTAAATAAATACATGGAAAGTATAATTAAATATATGAAAAGACTCCCAAATTACATGAAACCTAATAAGTCAAATAATAAAATTTGCCGCATTTGATTATTTTGCCTTTAATTTCATGTAAAAAAATTTGGGTTTCGTAAATCTATCGAGATCGAGGTCAGGGTCGAGTCCCAGTTAAAAGTTAAGTTAAAAGTTAATGTTGGATCCTATATTGTGTGTTAGGATTGAGATTTGGGGTCGGATCTCTAATCACGATTCGATGACGGAGTTAGGAGTTGTGAGTCAGGATTGGATCCAGGTCGGGGGACAGGAATCGGAGCGGGTCCAAGTCTGAGGTCGAGAGTCGCAGTCGGCCTGGATCAAAAATTGGGTTGGGTTTCGAATGCAGAGTTGGGATAGATTTTTGTGTCGCTGTTCAAAGTTGGGTTTTGGGAGCGGATTTGGAGTCGGGTCTTAGGTTGGTTTTTATGGTTGGGCCCTGGATCACGTATGAGGAGTTGGGGTCTAAGGTCGTGATCGGGTTTGATGTCATTTCTATTTGCCTAGATTATATCTATAGATGATCTTGGGAAAATATTTTCTTCTTACCAACCAAATATAGAAAATAACTCAAAAAAATGCTTATTGTCCAAGAAAATATTTTCTTCTACATACCAAACACACTCTTAATCTAAAATAATTCATAAATATGTTTTTGACCACAAACTACTTTCCATTCACTTTTATTTGTCTAATTTGAACTTTACACACCCTTCAAAAACAATAGGCAAAAGGACATGGGCTGGCCATTTTAAAGAAAAATGGCCATATTTGAAAAGGTGGACATGTTGTAGCCAGTCGGCGAAATTAATTTCTTTTTTATAGCCATTTGGCCTAATTTGGCACATACAGTCTCTATACTCAATTGATATACTTTTATACCACATTGATACACTTTTATATTATATTGATACACTTTTTAAAAAAGAGAAAGAAAATTTTATGCAAGTACGTGCAGTCGCTATACCCAATTGATACTCTTTTATACCATATTGATACACTTTTATGATATATTGATACACTTTGATACCACATTGATACACTTTTATATTAGATTGATAAACTTTGATACCACGTTGATACAGTATATATACCACATAAATACATCTTTTACAGTGCAAGCATATACAGTAATTCGTTATTCGTGAATTTGTTAACTTCACCTAAAATTTTGTGAAAAATTGTGCAAGCATATACAAAATTTATTAAACCCTGTACCCTCACTGTCCAAACATCCTAAATTTTTTTATTAAAAAGAGAGAGATAGCAGAAAAAAATATGTCAAAGTGTTGCTATAGTGTTAACTCATATGAAAAGAGATAGAACAATTATGAGTGGACTTGTATTTCATGTTTTTGCTTTTCGTGATCGCATCTAAAAAAATAAATGGGTGGACAAAGTGGACTTTTTCCCCCCCAAAAAAAATTTAGCAATATTAAAAGAAAAGAGACAAAAAAGTAGTGAAAAAACAAACAAAAAAAAATAGGAAGAAAGAGAAATGCAATATTTAGAAGCCATTTTGGTGGAAATGACTACTATATGGTAATATGAATTCAAGGGTCATTTTTGTGGAAATACTTTGGTCGATAGGCCATTCTCGTCCTTTCCCCAAAACAATAACTAATGGGTATTTTACCTAAATATTCATATAAATTGATGTAGAATTTTTTAGGGTAAAACATGATTTTTTTTTTATAGTTTTATTAATTAACATGAATCACGCATGCAACGCACGTTCCTTATACTAGTAATTTCTAAAACTATGGAGTTTAGTACATTGTTCAATTATGAAAATATTTAATAGACAAAATTTTTATTGATTTTAAATTTTTAAAAATTAAAAAATAGTGCAGTTTTAAAACCTATTTTGTAGGATTTTCTTAGATTACTAATAGAAGCACTTTTAAACCTATCTTTTAGGATTTCAGTGTAAGCTTGAAATATGTTTTTTCTCTTTTCACTTATTTTAATAAAACTAATTTTTTCTAATAACTCTTACCATATATTATAGGACTTCTTAATTTTTAAAATATATTTTTTCACTAACCATATATTTAGTACTTCTTAATCTTAAACATTTTAAAATTATTTAATAATAATTGAAGGAAAATAATAAAAAGATGATTTTCTCTAAAGCCTAGACTTTTAATTAAGGGCAAAAGGTTCAATCAACATTTCTAATGTCATTCATTCTTTTAATATATTAGAGATTAGAGACTAAAGATAAAGATTAGAGATTTTATATATAGGTATAGAGGGAGATACATACATACACACACGTTGCAAAATAAATTCTATATCAAATATTTTGAAATAAACTTGCGACACACGTTTTTATAGACCTGTAAATGATTTCAAAAACCATAAAGACAAGAATAAGAAAATATCAAGAAAAGAACATGTTTTTATTTGTCCTGTAAGTTCAAAACCATGAAGATGGGTGGAAAACCAAAAAAAGAAAAAAAAAACCTTGAAGATGAAATAATCTACATCTATATGTATAATTGTAATCTATTTATACTATATTAAAAGTGTGAAGCGCCTTAGAAATGTATCTAAACTTTTTGCCCTTCATTAACAGTCTCTGCTTTAGACAAAATAATTTTTTCACCATTTTTCTAATACTTAAGAGTTGAAAATTAATTAAATATTTATAGTAAAACTTTTTCTTATTATAAGTCATCAGAATTAATGACAACTAATACCTTTTTCATTAGATTAAGAATTCTAAATCAAGTAAAGTTGATTTTAAGACAATCTGAAAAACCTAGAAGTAATATAAAAGCATTAGAATAAGAAAAATATAAGAAGTACAAATTTTTTAAAAGTTTTAAGTAAGTAATCAAAGATTTTCTAAAGACTTAACTTTAAAAATAAGAAAAGATTTTAAATATTAAAAAATAAAAAAAAATCGTACTACAAATATAGTGCAAATCGATATGCCTCTCTTAGCCTCTAGCGGCAAGGAAAAGAGATATTGCATGACAAATGCAAAAGTGATGATCCATTAACCACTTGAAACTTCTGACGGTAAAAGATATATGTGCTTACAATAAAATATATGTTATGTTTACATTATCTCTAATTTCTAATATATTAAAAGTGTGAAGGGTCTTAGAAATATTATTTTGTTATAAATGTATTTTTGCATTATAATAAATATCAATCAAGAATATAAATAAGATCTATAAAGATCTAGTTGATATCTATGGGGATTTGAAGTATCTATTTTTTTAGAGAGAAACTACGAGTAACTTCCCTTATAAATAGAGCAGTTTTATTTATTGTATATCACCCTCAAGGATCACAAGAGAATTCCTTAAGAGAAATAAAATTAGTCTCTCTTCTCTCTTTACTCTTCTTCTTTATTCTTTATTATTTCATAACACGTTATCAGCACGAGGTTCTACGTTAAATTTGATTTTATGTTTTAGGTACAATTCTTGTTACACAAGTACAAGAGAATTTTGATCACTTTAATAAGAGGAAGTTCTGTTGTGCAAAGTAACCAAGAATAGTGGAAGAACCAAGAATAACTTGTAAGAAATATTTCTTACTGGAGGGCTTTATTGGCCACCAATAGTATTTGAGAATTTATTGTTAATTAAATAATGTCAACTTATAATGGTAAGTGGTGCTTTGAGCACTTTGAAAAGATCAAAGCGTGTAAAGTTATGGAGAAAGCACAAATGGTTCCTGACGAACAATATGTGATGAAAAATTAAGAAATATAATGATATTGATGTCACGGTTTGCTTCAACTTCAGTAGAGTTCATATAAAACATATTATTATTAAATTTTATGGTGTTTCATAGCTTCTTAAGTAACAATTGTTTTGAAGCATCATATAATTTGAACAATATGTTAGAGAAAAATTCTCTACATCCAATCGCATCGAAAGGGTAAGACATCGGGATGTAGTCTCGATGCACCATGATGATAAGATGTTGGATTCAAGTCCCATTGTTTTATGTCTAAGATGCCTTTATATGGATAAGACATTCAATTTGAATCTCAATGCACCATATTGATGATATTATGATGGCTAAAGCAAAATAATGTGTATTTGATAAAAAGTCATGAAACTTGTCCATTGAATATTCTCCATTCCATGACGTGAATGTGGAAGAAATATGTGTTAAGTCCAAAATATGACAATTTTCTCTATTCTTGAAGTGAATGTGGTAGCAATATATGATATACATTGAAAGATATGTATGCCTCGATGTGCACCTGAAGTAGCAATGTCATGAAAGAAGTTATAAGCTATTACAATTTGATACGCTTAAGGCACGATTATATTCCATTCATGGAGAATAAGAAGCTTATTAATGCAAACGTAGACTTGATTGTGATGGTATCAGAACTCACCTTTGAAAGAGGCAGAATAATTGAGAAGAGTTATTTTGAAATCTACTTTTGAAGTAGTAAATTCGAAATCTATTCATTTCATAGTAAATCTGAATTTTACTAGAATAAAAGGCACATATCATGACAAACTTGGAGTTTACTAGTATAAAAGTTCATAAGTTGACATGAACGATTGCGACATCTGAAAATGTATATATTAAATATTAAACATATATTGAAGAACTAGAAAAATCTTCATGAACTTTTAGTTTTTCTTGTTCTCATGATAAGTTGGTTGAACCAACTAATGTTGGAATTTGATCCCTCAAAATCTGAAAAATATAAAAGGTGAATATGGGCCGTTTCACCAATCATGTGATGTATTAAGATACATCGATATAAGATGATCACTTTCATGTTTATTGCCAACCTGCAATTTGACATTCATAAAGTTACCTTCTCAATAAAATTGAGTTATGAACATAACTTTCAGATTTTGTAATTAAGACAATTCATCTTGATGATGATGGTTTGACATTAAATGTCTTCAATAAATAGCTAAACCATTTCTAATGAGAACAAAGCTTCATATGTTGGTCTGAAATATGATATGTTACATGCAATAGCACTTGTATGCATTACACCAATAAATTATATTTATTTCTTCCCTCTCAATTGATTCAAGGTCAAGAACCAACTATTCCATCTAGTTGATGTGCGGTATGCGATTAATGAATATACTATGATGATCAAAGATGAATTTCTCAAAGAAGATGGTGGATGTATATTAATTTTTATAACATAAAGGGGAGATTAAAAGCAACTATAAATATGTAGGAATTATAGTTAAATTCATTTTATCATTTCAGGGACGATCTAGAGACACTCACACTGACAAAGAACTTTCGACTAGTGTACACAGAATGTCATAGGCTTTCCCTTATGCTTTCCACCTAAATTTTCAGACGGCCAGACTAGGATCATTAAAGGACTTTGTTAGGCTTGTCACGTAGACTTGGGGTTGATTACGGTGTATTAGGGATCTTTTTAGTGAGTTAACCTCGTTGGCACTATGTTTTCTTTGGGGTCTACTTTTTCTATCATCTTTTCATTGACTTCACCCTTATGTCTTTATTTTATTATTTTTCATGCCTATTTGTGGGTCAGGTGCGGTTTTCTTTTTTCATTTTCATTTTCTTTTCTTTTTTTTTCTTGAAATTTTCTTTTTCTTTTATTTTCTTTTATTCGCACCACACCTGCCCTTATTCATTTTTATTTCTACATTTTCTTCTTCATACTCGTCTTTTCCTATACACCCCTACAATATCCATCCTCAACTTAGGCAATTTGCTTAGGTTGAGGTGAACAAACTTTAAGGAGGATCAGGACAAAAAATAGGTTCATTGTAGTTAATCAAGAAGGTGAAATTAGTGTAAACAACAAAAATTGGTCTATTAGGATCAACTTTTGGGAATAAGGGATTCCCATATCATATGGTTCGGTGTTTAGGCTTGAGTGGAATAATTTTCAAAATGGCCTATGATCATCTCCTAACCGACCATCCTACCTTCCAGGTAAAAGTAACTAGGCAAGTTCACAAGTTCTGAATTTTGTGCACACTGTGGAAAAGTAATTCCTCACTCTTACATGGTACAGGGTCACAATGTCAATCACTACCTATCCAGTTCATGTAATTATATGCAACGGTTAATTTTATTTCTAATTTTAATGCCATTAAGAGGTTCTCGGCCATCACATGCATACACAGATCATACAGTAGTATTACACAAAAAAAATCAGAAAGGGTAACTTTTAAATTTTCAAATTTTCAACTTCTGCATATGTTATATCCTGTCAATGCACATTATTCTTCTCTATTAAGCATCACACAATACACACACATATGTTTCTCAATTTCAGACTATGACCAATAGGTTTTGAAATATGGCAATCATAACCAGTAGTGGTTGTGGTACACCATCTACCCCTAACTAAAAACTATGCACTATCCACAGTGCATCTAGCAATATAATACAGAGGTTGAGGATATACCTGTGCTCTAGGTGCCTGCTCAAACTGGATCATCATGAGGGCCCTTAGATTGGGCCCAACTCTCCTTAATAGTAGTCCCATCAGTTGTCGAGACTGTCTCTGCAGTAGTGGCACCAGTTATGGCCAGTGCTCTCAATGGTACGTTTAGTGTTAGGGCTATGTCACTTCCCCTATCAATATCTTTGGCCGGTCTCGAACTACCGATACCAGCTGCAATCTCTCAAACCCTCGCCTGCGGTCCTTCTCACTTTGTACACTTGCTTTTTTGCCTTTTTAATATTTCATTTTTTAGTGCTTTGTCTTTTTAATTTCTTTTCTTTCTCTCTGCCTTTTTATCTAACTAGAACACTCCAAATATTTTCAACTTCTACCTCGGGCTCGATCTCCATTGTAATAGGTGTTGGGAAAACTAGCCTTTCATATAATTCACTGACCAGCTTTCGTACCTCAGCTACCTCAGCTTTCACCTTCATAATGTTAGGAGTTTTTCAACTTCCCAGTTGATGTGTGATTCTCTACTCAAAACTATCTAGTCATCCCTGTAGTCTTCTATCTTGTTTTCCCAGTTTATTTTTAACCTAGGGTTTCACACCCTCCTCTACTAATCGGAATTTTGCTTCTAAAGTTGTCGACCTCTTTATAACATCATTCTATATTACTTGTGAGATGACGACAAAGCATGCCAAAGTTAATCTGGATGAGGATGCGCGTGGTGGTTTAGATTGTGAAGAAGTAGGGGCATTAGATGTACCCGCTACATCATACGACTGGGGCTCAGATTGCCCACCTTCAACTGGAGTGTCATCTGTCCTGCGAAATCCAACAAATTTTGTACTTTTTCCTCTGTTTCACATTGCCTCCACTAGTATTGTAGCCCTTGTTTTTCCTGATTGGTCATAGGATTAGCTGCATCCCAAATCATCCCCAAGTCTGTGGTATTCTTTGGCTCAATAAACTGATCGAATCCAAGAAGTTTCGACACCCCTACTTCTAAGCATATCTGAGTTATCAAACATGGGAATGCCGGAACTAGTTTTTCTCTACCTACTGCTCAGTCTCGTATCTTTCTAGCTATGAACTGACCTATGTCAAACTCATAACCCATCATTAGACCTGCTACCAATGTTGTACGGACTAGACTAAGCATATTATCCCCAGTAGTGGGACACAATCTATGTTGAGCCAACGTTCGCCATTCCTTGGTCTCTAAATTCAGAGTCTGTGTTGCAATCTGCTGCGAGTTTACTCCTGGACACTTACTACCCATCTAGCTTCTTCCTTATTTAAAGTAATCAAATTTTATATCCACTGAAAATGCAACATATTATCTGCTGACCCCATTTGCTTCTTTATAACTTTCCGCATTTCTTCCATGTGGTAATCAATCTCAACTGTGTTTACTAGTGGCTGAAATTCGAGTCCATAAAAGAATCAAGAAATGGTTCTCGTGGAAATGGTCACCTAAACTCCATGAATGGTCAATGATTTGATTGGGTCACCACTCTTCCACAAGTTTCCCTGTATATATTATCTCTTTAATTCTCCTTTGTAGGCTGCATAGAATTCCCGCACCAATGCAGGACTAAACTTTCCCAGTTTTGAGGTCATCCACTAAAATCTGTATTGCTAAAATCTGGCTTCAAACTCATGTATCTCAAACATCCCTGATGTGGTTAACCTTCTTTTTGGATAGATTCCCCTCTTTATTATTCCTGTAGAAGGGTTTATGTTTATCTCATCACTGTAGGTATATTGCATATAGGGGTAACCCCATCGTTCAACGATGGACACCCGAACAGGTTCAATGGATAGAGATATTTATGGTGGGTCCTACATGTCAATAGGATTCACATCCTCCCCGGTCCTATTCTCAAAACTTCTATCCACAAAAATCGAGTCAACCTCCTCTTCAGCACCATTTTCTTCCTCATCCTCACCATACTCTGCTGAGCTAGATTCAATCTCTTCATTGTTATTATCACTGCCCTCTTTAGACTAAGATATTGAATGCAGAGGTGAGGTATAGGGATTCTTCCTTCTCGGTCCCTTCGAAGGTGTATCATAATCTGTAACCACCTTTTTCCTTGAGATGGTCTCTTTTCTCCTGGTTCAACCTAGCCCTTTACTGGGTATTATATGATGTCTCTACTTGATTCATCTATGTCTTTGTTTAACAACTTGTAATCAGACTGAGGGGCAGGTTTATTCTTGTTACCCTTTTTTGACACTTGGTTTGATGAGGAATCAGCTTTTGGAGCCATTTGTACATGTTGTACAAGACCAATTAGTTATATCTAATGAATGAAAAAGAAAAATAAGAAAGTTTCGTGCCAGTGTGTCTTTACTGGAATCCTTATGACTGGGGGAACCAAGTTATAACTGTGGGGTACAACTTATTTACACGAGTTTTAAGGTATACAGTGTATTAATTAATGTTCACTGGTCAGCTTACGAGTTCTCATAAAAAATTGTAAGGATGGTTTATGACTAGTTACTAACACTTATAAGCGGATCAGAAACAAATCCCTTGTTATTTCTAACCTATCCAGTCATTACGACTCCTGTTTATAAGTCGTAGGGATTGGTTACAACTCGTTTAGGTGAGTCGTAATATTACAAGAACCCATGCTCTTCTAATCCTCCATGTTATTAGTGGTTCCGAGTCTCGTGACGACACTTTACTTGTTGTTACAAGCCGTTAAGAGACCTATATCTATTGTAAAATAGGGGTTTAGCTTAGGTTGGTTCCAATATTCAATCCCAACATTTTATAACCTTAACATACTTTATTATCATCTCCCATTCATCCAAAAACACATATTTAAGGCACAAAATTTGAGTTCACTCCCATTAACATATTTTGAATTCAAAGTTTCAAGAAATAGGGTTCTATTGCTTATGTACACATATATTTAACTTAAGAAATCCTAAACCTCGAACCATTTTTTGAATTTAACTTGATACATAAAGCATTTAAGCATAAGAACTTACTTGGTTCTTTTGAGGTTTAGATTTCTTGAGTTCAACACTTTTTTAGGTCCTAATCTTTGATGAACTTTCAAATTTTTAGGAGGAACCAGTTGATTGATTGATGTTTTTGGAGTGAATTTTTTGTTCTTAAAGCTTAGAAATCGTCAACAACGGAGGGAGTACTTATTTGAGATGTTGGGTACCCGATTTGGGTGCCCCTCTTTTGTTTAAACACTGATCTGTGCTGGGTTGAACACGACCCCTGAGCTGGTATGTATTGGTTATGAGTCATGTATACGACTCGTAACCAATACTTATGGGTCTTATCTTCTGTCTATAAAAACTTGGAACCTTACTTGGGTGCTGGAGTCATTATAAGTCAAGGTGATGAGTTGTCATCAGATATTATGACTCATTCTGAGAGTCGTAAAGACTCCAGTGACCACTTACCTGGATCTGATTTAAGTTCCAAGTCCTTACGACTCTAGCTCACGAGTCGTAATGTTTAGTTATGACTCGTGAAGAGTTCGTATGACCTGATTTTTGCAATTTCTAGCTAACTTCCAGAATCTTTAGCCCTGGACACTGGACACACATATTACCCTATAAATTATTAAGTACAAAACATGGGTTTCCTCCCACGTAGTGCATTTAATGTCGCGGCACGATGGGGCTAAGTTGGATACTCAAAATTTACCAATTAGCCTCATGGGTTGCCTCCCATGCAACACTTGATTTAATGTTGTGGCACGATGTAATTGCCTTAGTTACTCAGTCTTTACAAAGGTTCATCTCACAAATTACCTTAACTTCTTCAGTGTTACCCATTTAGTGCTTTACCATTTGCCCATTTACTTTGAATAGGACTTCACAATCATACTTTAATTCTAAAGCACTATATGGAAACACTCCCACCACAGTGAATGGACCATACCACCTAGACTTCAACTTACCTGGAAAGAAGCGAATGTTTTGGTTATATAGCAATACCTAGTCCCCTTTTTGTCAAATATTCTTTTCTCTATTTTAAAGTTATGATATAGCTTTATATTCTCTTTGTAAAGTGTAAAACTCCCATAAGCCCAAAGCTGGAACTCATCCAACTCATTCATCTTATTCATTCTTTCCTTCGCTGTATCCTGCTACTCAAAATTCAACTTCTTCAACGCCTACAGTGCTTTGTGTTCAAGTTCAACAAGCAAGTGGCATGTTTTTCCATACACCAAATGATAAGGAGAAGCACCTATGGGAGTCTTGAAAGCTTTTCGAGGGTCCCATAATGCATCATCTAACTTTCTCGACTAATCAGTCCTATTGGAATTCACAGTCTTTGCAAAAATGGACTTTATCTCTCTATTGGACAGCTCAACTTGTCCACTAGTCTATGGATAGTAAGGTGTTACCACCTTATTATTTACTTCGTACTTATCAAAAAAACTTTTAAATAGGTGATTACAGAAATACTAGCCACCATCAATAATGATTGTACGCAGTGTGCCAAATTGAGAAAAGATATACTTCTTTAAAAAGATAGTGACACTTTTTCCTTCATTATTGGGGAGCGCAATCGCTTTCACCCACTTTGACACATAATCTACTGCCACAAGAATATACTTTATACCAAAAGAGCTCACAAAGGTTCCCATGAAGTCTACACCCCATACATCAAACAACATCTATTCTAAAATAAGGGTCATAGAAAGTCCATGGCGCCTAGAGATATAACCTTGCCACTGGCATTAATCACAACCTGAAGCAAAGTCATGAGCGTCCTTGTATATTGTAGGCCAGTAATATCCATACTATAAGATCTTCTGGGTTGTGCGGGTTCCTCCATGGTGACTCCCAACAGGTGAAGAATGACAAGTCTTCAGAATGCTCATCATCTCCACTTCAGGGATGCATCAACGAACAACCCCATCCGCTCAGATTCAAAATAAATAAGGTTTATCCCAGAAAAATTTCCTTACCTTATGCATAAATTTCTTTCTTTACTAGAAGGAAAGGTCTTATGGGACTAGATCACTTGTTAGATAATTTGCATAGTCAGCAAACTATGGAACTAGATCTTTAGAAGTAGCCAACACATCTTCGTCTGGAAAATTGTCATCAATTTCTAGCCCATCTTTAACTTTCTGTATCGTGTTCTCTTCAAGTCTTGAAAAGTGACCTACAACTTGATTCTCAGTACCTTTTCTGTCCTTGACCTAAAAATCAAACTCTTGCATCAAAAGAACCCACCTAATCAATCTAGCCTTTGCATCTTTTTTCTCTATCAAGTACCTCAATGTTGCATGATCAGTGTGCACTATTAACTTTGTCCCAATTAGATAAGACCAAAATTTCTCAAAGGTAAAAATCACTGCTAACAACTCTTGTTCAATAACTATATAGTTCTTTTGAGCAGGGTTTAATGCCTTGCTGGCATAGTAGATGGGATGAAGGATTTTTTCTCTTCTTTGGCCTAAAACAGCACCTAAGGCCACTCTGCTTGCATCACACATGATCACAAATGGCAAGGATCAATCAGGGGATACAATGATAGGAGCCGTCATCAACTTCTCTTTTAGGCATTCAAAAGCCTTCAATCATGATTCATTGAAATCAAACTTTACCTCTTTATCAAGATGCTTGCAAAGAGGGTTTGTAATCTTTGAGAAATCCTTGATGAATCACATGTAAAAACCAGCATGTCCTAAAAAGCTCTGAATACCCTTAGAAAAATTGGTGAAGGTAATTTCTCGATCACTTTAATCTTTGCTCTATCTACCTCTACATCTTTTTTTATATCTTGATCCCAAGCATAATACCTTTTTTAACTATGAAATATCACTTTTCCCAATTAAGTAACAAGTTGCATTCCTCACACCTACGAAAAGCATTTGCTAAGTGAACTAAGCAGTCATCACAAGAATCACCAATTACCAAAAAATCATCCATGAATACTTCGATGGTGTCTTTTACCATGTTAGAGAAGTTAGACATCATATATCTCTGCAATGTGGCTGGAGCATTACATAACCTAAATGGTATACGCCTGAATGCAAAGGTCCCATAAGGATAAGTAAAGATCATCTTCTATTGGCCTTCAGGTGCAATAGTAATTTGGTTGTATCCCGAATAGCTATCCAAAAAACAATACCACCCCTACCCTCAAATCTGTCGACCATCTGGTCCATAAATGGCATGGGAAAGTGGTCCTTTTAGGTCCATGTATTCAATTTCCCATAATCCATACACACTCTCCATCCTGTGACTAGTCTTATTGGAACTAGCTCAATCTTCTGATTAGGCACTATAGTAATATTGCCTTTATTTGGAACATATTATTTTGAACTGACCCACTTGCTATCAGTAATGGGATACACTACACCAGCATCTAACCACTTGATTATTTTCTTGTTCACCACCTCCTACATAGGAAGATTAAGCCAACACTGATGTTCTATACTTGGAACACAATCCAGTTCAAGTTGAATCTTCTGAGTATAAAGACCAGGCGGAATACCCATGCTATTTGCAATGGACCAACCAATGGCCCTCTTGAATTTATGTAACACTGATAATAAAGTTTCCACTTATGTCTGCATCAAGTCAATTGCAGTGATTACTGAAAAAGTGTTGTCAACCCTAAAAATGCATATCGCAAATAAAAAAAGAGGGTATTCAACTCTAAGACAGGTGGCTCATTGATAGAAGGTCGAATAGGTGGAGTGGTTCTATTTTTTAGATCCAGATCGAGCTTCTTTGGTGCAAAACTATAAAAACCATTTCCATCAAGTGCACATACCATCTCATTATAGTTATCAATACCATCGCTGTCGAAGTTAATAATTACTGCTGCTAAGGCTTCAATACCCAGGCTTTCTTCAGTAGAACAGCCACAGAAGTATCATCCTAATTAGTTACCGTACCAAGATCATGGAATGAGACCATCTCCTCAACAGAAAATCAATCACAGATACTACCTTTAACTCATCCAGCTACCATATGGACTGGAATACATTGAATATCACCTCCTCATCATTGAGTCTAAACATTAGATGTCCTAACTCCATATCAATCAAAGTCCTACCTGTAGATAGGAATGGCTAGCCTAAAATAATCGAAACTTGAAAGTCCACTTCACAATTCAGTATCACAAAATCAGTAGAAAATATGAAAGAAGCCACCTCTACCAATACATCACATAAAATACCAACTGGCTTTTTCACCATCTGGTTTGCCATCACTAGTCTCATAGATGTGGGTTTGGGTGCTCCCAACCCCAATTGCCTAACTGCCACTAGTGACATGAGATTGATACTAGCTTTCAAATTACATAGTGCTCGGGAAAAGTTAAAAGATCCAATAATGTAAGAAATGGTGAAGCACCAGGATCCTCTTTGTTCTCTACCAATGATCTAGTAGCAACAGCACTGCAGTGATAAATATTGTCGGCTGGCTCATAACTGACTGTCTATTTCTTTGTGACTAAATCCTTCATAAACTTTGCATAGCCAGGAATTTGTTCCTATGCCTCTACACGTGGAATGTTCATAGAGAGTTCTTTTAAAACAGACAGAAACTTTTGATATTTACCCTTTTATTGCTTCTTTCTTAATCTCTGAGGAAATTGAGGGAGAGGTCATGGTATAGTCTTCAAAATAGGCTCCTCAACCTTATCCTTTCCTTTGTTTTGCTTTCTACTACTCTCAACATCAACAGGATCATCATCATTCTTTGACTTGGTCACAATGGGTACAGGTGGATCTATAGTGGTTATACCACTCCGAGTAGTAATGGCATGACAATAACTATCATTTCTAGGGTTCTGCACCATATTACTAAGAAGAGTGCCAGGCAGTCTTCAATTTAATATGGCCGACATTTGTCTATACTGTTGCTCCAGTTATTTGATTGCGGCAGGATGTGACTCAACTTTCTGATTCAGCCCTGATAGGTCTACCTTAATCTCCTTAATACAACTATCTTGACTTTCTTAGACTTTGATTAATTTCAACAACATTGCCTCTATTCTAAACTCGATATCTTGACTACCTAATGGTACATATCTGTCACTTTCTTTGTATCTCCAATCACCATCTTAGTCTCTGCTCCTATCTTGGTATCTATCATTGTAATAGGTCCGACCTTGATTCCCTTTCCCTTGGGCTCAGAAATCCGCCAACTGACGATCAAGATACTTTGCTTCCTCTTCACACTCAGTTTTGTAAGTTCAAGAAGTAGAACTTTACTGCCTTGACAAGGCCTAAAATACACCTCCAATTAAAGGATAAAGCGGTCGTTGTAAAATATAGGAACCCAACTAAGTTGGGGTCGAATCCCATAAGGAATACATTAGAAATCTATCTCGAATTTATTACAATTACTGGGCAGTGCAAGAAAGTAAAAGAGGGGATTTGTTAAAATAGAAAATATTTTAAGAATAAGTTGTTCTTGGTTGTAAACTATAGAACATGAACACTAGGCATGTGTTCCCCCTAGCTTCTCAACACCGTAAATTTCTCGCAATCAACCCAAGTATTTTTTTATTCTGCATGCAAAGCCTACAAGATAAGTCTTATTAACTGTCGAGTAAGCTAGAAAATAAATTTCACCCTTTACTTGGTTATCATCTCGGGGTGTTGCCTTGATTCCCCTTGCTATGGCCTCAGTTACACTCGTCGAGTTAGGATCAAGTGATAAGATAAGATGCTTGGTTATCGAATCCTAAATCACTGTCTTAACTTCTTTTCCAAATTGCAAGCTCCTTGGTTATCGAATAGATGTGAATACAGGCTATCTCAAGTATCAGTCGCTACTCGAGATTAATTATCGTAAAGAAGATTAAGATACATACAACCTTAGAATTAATGAATATCACACTTCCTTTACGTAGCTAATCCGCAAGGGTTTCCACAACCATAGCTAATTGAATTAGCCGCTCATATTTATGAGATCAATCATGGAATCCATAGAAAAAAATTACAAAATCCATCTCCAAATAATAAGGAATAAATCCCAAAGTCTTAAATTGAATAACAAACCAAGAATAATAATCAATACATTGAATTTCAAAATTGGTGAATATTTTATTGAATGAATGATGAATAAAGAAAACAAAGCCTAAAGCTTATTTATAGATTACAAAAACCAAATCCTAATTAAAGTAGGAAAACCCTAGAAATCAACCCCTGAATAAAATAGAAAAACACTATAAATCAAATCCTAAATAAAATAGGACAACATAATTACCCATACATAATATGACTACAAAACATTATATGAGTATAATTGGGATATATGGAAACTCTAGAAAACAAATCCTAACTAAAATGGGATAGGACACTTAAGTCTTCACAAGGTACGACTCGGGTCCATGACTCATATGGTCTACTTACGAGTCGTAAGACCCAGTCGTATGTATTTCAGTACCTCATCTCCCAAGGCTTCAACATTTGGATCTTCATACGACTCATCCTCACGATTAGTACCTTGATCATACGACTCGTGGCCTTCACTCGTATCTACCTGGGACTTCTTCCTTTCTTATTCTTGGACATTATTTTTCTTATAGTTGGATCATGCGAGTCGTACACAGACTTCTGATTTGTAATCTTCTAACACTTAAACTTTATTAGAGAATTTTGATGACTTTGGGTGCAGATTTGTGTCACAAATAGTTCTAAGCTTATAGGCATGTGAAAACATCCCTCAAAGATTAAGTTCTTATGAAAAATCTACCCATCATCATCTTCAACTGCGCATACCTTTTTATGTACTTAGTATTTTTCACCTAAAAACCCACCAACATATATAAAATTGAATTAGCTTTCCAACTATACCAATTTTTTCTTAATTTGATATCGGAGTGAAAAGTTATGGCCAAAATACTGAAGCACTACTGAAGTTGTGTCGATTCTGTCCGAGGTACGACTTTTAAGGTCTGTCCAGGATACGACTCGTACATACTCCTTACTGGTCATTAGGAGGAAGTCGTACCTTGGGTAGTAGAGGCTTAAAATGGGTTTTTAACTATGATTCAAGTCGTTTTTCATAGTTTCTCTTACATTTAGCATCCAAAACCTTATTTCCTGCAAAACACTCCCAAAAAAACATCAAATATAACAACAAAGCCTTAAGTACATACATGTTCTCATAGTTTAAGCATCATAAGTGCTATATGTCTATAGCACATCAAGACCTTCAACTTAGAACATTGCATGTCCTTAGGCAACAAAACATAACAAAACAATACGGCGATGTTTTACCAACAAAAATGTAAGATACCTATGATAGTCAATCATCAATTTTAGCTCATAACATATTACCCTCTCCAAGTTCAATCACTTTAAAACCAATTGTTTGTATTAATGAATAACAACAATGTGACAAAGGAATCAAGTTATTCCATTATATTAGCAACAAACAACTATGCATATATACAAGTTATACTATCCAAACAAGCAAGCAACTAGCAATACAACCCGTGTACCCTCACAATAAAGAAGTCCATCCTCACTCATATATGAAATCAAGCATGTCAATGTGGAGACAATCTAGAGACACTTACTCTCAGAAAGAAGTTCCAATCAATGCATGTCAAATACCAAAGGCTCGCCCTTATTTTCTTTACCTAAGCTTTCAGATAGTTATGTTAAGATCACTATAGGACTTTTCTTTGGCTTTTAATGTAGGCTTGGTGATGGTATAATACATATGTATATTTAAAGTGACTAAGCCTACTTGGAGCTACATTAACTTTTAGGGTCCATACTTAACTAATTATTTACTTTATTTTTGCCCTTCTTTCTCCTTTTTTATTTCTAAAGCATATTCAGGTTGGGTTGGTCTTCAAGTCTTTTGTTTTCTTTTTTTCACAAATTTTCTTTTCTTTTTCTACCACGCCCAACCTTACTTTTTTTTCTCTTATTTTACCCTTCTTCATACCCATTTCACATTATGCACCCCTATGATAGCCACCCTCAACTTAGACAATTTGCCTGAGTTAAAGTGCACAATGTCCAAGGAGGACCAGGGCCAAAATAGGTTTATTGTAATACAAAATGGGGAGGTGATGGGTGTAACAAGAAAAATAGGCTATAAGGCTTAAGACAGGATCAAGGGATATAATTCACAATTGGAAGGTCATTTAGGCTAAAAGTGGACTAAACTCAAAAAGGGCTAATAATTCTTTCCTAACCACTATCCTATAACTTAGAAAGACTAACCGGGCAAGTTCTGGATTTAACACACAAATAAAACTAAGTAGCATCTCATACACACATGGAACAGAGTCAATATTGCAAGCTACCAACTATCCAATACATGCATAAGTTCGCAATGATTATCACGTCCCTAATAGTAATGCCATAAAATGATTCACAATAGTAGCATATATATACATATCACACAGTTATAAAATAGAAAATTGAAGAGGTATTTATCATTTATCTCATAAATCAACAAAATTATATCATCTGCCCTAGATACTTATTTTTTTCCTAGTTAACCCTAAAATATCATGAAATAAAACACAATACGCCTAAACATGTTGAATATACTAGGAACAAGACTCTAGGGAAAAGAGGTACGACAACAAAAACCCTAAGAGAACATCAAGACCCACAAGTAGCCCCACCCTCAAATTAAAATCATGTATTATCCCCAATGCATAAAACTAAAACAAGAGAGTTAGAAATATACCTATGGCACCTAGGTGCAGAGATCTGATGTCAATCACGCAATACAAATACAAATAATAGAACATTTTGGGTTGTCTCCTAAGCAGTGCTTGATTTCACATCCGACATGATAGGACTTTGGTGGGTACTCGGACTTCCTTAACAAGTCCATGGGTAACTTGATTACTCAGACTTCATTAAGGTAGCCCAATAGTTGGCCTTCAAATTTCTCTTTCCATTTTGAACTTATGAATTACACTCCTAATTGCTTTTATGATTTTCCATTATGCTCATAGGGTGGTGGTATAAAAATAAAGGACCCAAGAAATAGATGTGGCATGTTGTACTTCTTGGACCTTACGTGGTAAATGTAGTTCTTTGATGCTGGCTCAACAAATTCAAGAATATAGACATATTCTTCCTCCTTTATGAACTCTTCTTTGGGATTGAATGGCTCGATCAAGATCTGTCTATCCAAACAAAATGTAGAAAAATGCTTCAAATGAGTTCCAATACACCACAACTCCAAATTTAAAGTCTTCCTTACATTCCCACTTAACTCTAGTATACTCTCCTTAAGAATGAGCTATCCATAAGAGCATGAACAATTTTTGACTTCTCCAATTTGAGCTCCTCAAGTTGGCCTTTTAGAATTCTTTTAGTACCACATCACCCATAGTTAAGTCGTCGGCCATTCAACAGAGCAGTGTTTGCATTCAACTCTACTTGTAGGTGGTAAATATCTAAGCCAAACCTGTCAACCTCTTGTATACAATATTGTATTTATTTCTCTAGGAGTGCCAACGTGTCAAGCATTCTCTCATTATGTTCCAATAATATATTCATCATACCCCTACAGTAATGCACTATATCGTAAGGAATAAGATTAATAAATAAAGAGTCATCATCACTCTGTACTTCCTATGGCCAGGCTATCATCTTAAGAAGAGTAGTTCAACAAAAATAAATAAAGTAAAATAAAATAAAAACAAAAGAAAATAAACCCAATAACTCCAACAACTTTAATTAAGAGCTTCGAGACCATATTCCCTGGCAACGGCGCCAAAATTTTAGAACACTCAAAATACACCTCAAATTAAAGGATAAAGAGGTCGTTGTCAAATATAATAATCCAACTAGGTTGGGGTCAAATCCCACAGGGAATACATCATAAATCTATCTCAAACTTGTTACAATTACCAGGTAGTGCAAGAAAGAAAAAAGGGGGGGGATTTGTTAAACTAGAAAATATTTTAAGAATAGGTTGTTATTGGTTGTAAACACTAGAAGATGAACACTAGGCTTGTGTTCCCCCTGGATTCTCAACTTTGTAAATTTCTAGTAACCAACCCAACTATTCTATTGTTCTTCATGCAAAGCCTACAAGATAAGTCTTATCAACTGCCGAGTAAGTTAGAAGATAAATTTCACCCTTTACTTGGTTATCGACTCGGGGTGTTTCCTTATTTACCCTTTCTATGGCCTCAACTACACTCGTCGGGGTAGGATCAAGTGAAAAGATGAGATGTTTGGTTATCGAATTCCAAATCACTGTCTTGACTTCTTTTCCCAATCATAAGCTCCTTGATTATCGAATGGATGCGAATACAGGCTATCTCAAGTATTGTCTCCCACTCAAGATTAATTATCGTGAAGAAGATTAAGATACATACAATTCTAGAATAGATGAATATTACACTTCCTTTACGTAGCTAATCCGCCAGGGTTCCCACAACCCTAGCTAAGGGAATTAACCGTTCATATTTGTGAGATCAATCATGGAATCCACAGATAGAATTACAAAATCAATATCCAAATAATGAGGAATAAATCCTAAAGTCTTAAATTGAATAACAAACCAAGAATAATAATTAATATATTGAATTTCAAAATTAGTGAATATTTTATTAAATGAATGATGAATAAATAAAACAAAGCTTAAAGGGTATTTATAGATTACAAAAACAAAATCCTAATTAAAGTAGGAAAACCCTAGAATTCAACTCCTAAATAAAATAGAAAAACACTATAAATCAAATCCTAAATAAAATAGGACAACATAATTACCCATACATAATAGGATTACAAAACATTATAGGAGTGTAATTGGGATATATGGAAACTCCAGGAAACAAATCCTAACTAAAATGGGATAGGACATTCAAATCGTCACAAGGTACGACTCAGATTTACGACTCATATGTCTACTTACGAGTCGTAAACCCAGTCGTATGCATTCCAGTAGCTCATCTTCCAAGGATTGAATATTTTGATCTTCTTACGACTCATCCTCACGAGTTTTACCTTGATCATACGACTCATGGCTTTCACTCATATCCACCTAGGACTTCTTCCTTTTTTGTTCTTGGACATTGTTTTTCTTACGGCTAAGTCATATGAGTTGTACTCAGACTTTTGATTCATATACTTCTGACACTTCAACTTTCTTAGAGATTTTTTATGACTTTAAGTGCATATTTGTATCACAAATAGTTCTAAGCTTATGGGCATGTGAAAACATCCCTTAACGATTAAGTTCTTGTGAAGAATCTAGCTATCGTAATCTTCAACCGTGCATACTTTTTTGTGTACTTAGTATTTTTGATCTAAGTAAAATAGGAAAACCCTAGAAATCAACTCCTAAATAAAATAGGAAAATAATATAAATCAAATCCTAAATAAAATAGGACAACATAATTACCCATACATAATAGGACTATAAAACATTATAGGAGTGTAATTGGGATATATGGAAACTCCAGGGAAAAAATCCTAACTAAAATAGGATAGGACATTTAAGTCGTCACAAGGTACAACTCAGGTCTACGACTCGTATGGTCTACTTACGAGTCATAAGACCTAGTCGTATGCATTTCAGTAGCTCATCTCCTAAGGCTTCAATACTTTGATCTTCTTACAACTAATCCTCATGAGTTGTACCTTGATCATACGACTTGTGGCATTTACTCGTATCCACCTTGGACTTTTTTCTTTTTTGTTCTTGGATACTATTCTTCTTACGATTGAATCATACAAATCGTACTCAGATTTTCAATTAATATACTTATGACACTTTAAATTTCTCAAAGATTTTTGATAACTTTATATGTATATTTGTATGACAAATAGTTCTAAGCTTATAAGCATATGAAAACATCCCTTAACGATTAAGTTCTGGTGAAGAATCTAGCTATTGTCGTCTTTAACCATGCATACCATTTTGTGTACTTAGTATTTTTGATTGAAATTCCCACAAATAAATAGACAATTGAATTAGCTTTCCAATGACACTAATTTTGCCTTAATCCAATATTGGGGTGAAAAGTTATGACCAAAATACTAAAGTTGTGTCAAATCTGTCTGAGGTACAACTTGTAAGGTCTATCTAGGATACGACTCGTACAGACTCCTTACGGGTTGTTAGGACAAACTCGTAACTTGGGCAGTAGAGGCTTAAAATGGGTTTTTAACTATGATTCAAGCCATTTTTCATAGTTCCTCTTGCATTTAGCATCCAAAACCTAGTTTTCTACAAAACACTCCCAAAAACACATCAAATATAACAACATCACCTTAAGTACATATATGTTCTCATAGTTTAAGCATCATAAGTGCTATATTTATATATCACATCATCCCCTACTACATTCACTTTCTCAGACTCATTATTGTGAATTGTTTTATAAGAAGCCCAATGTCTGGTTGAAGCTGGGCAACCTCTTATTCCACCAAATCATGACCAACTCCATAATCATTAGTTGCGACAATAGCATATGTACCTTCACCTATCACAACATCTTTAGGGTGCCAATATCGATTAGTCACAGAAATATCATATAACATATCTTATGCAGCATCCCACCGAAGATGCATAAATATACCTCTCAAAACTATATCTTCCATTGCTCTAGAACTGGCATTCAGGGATCTATTGAAGATTTCCAATAAATTAGACCTTGTAATTCTATGAGTTGGTACCATGCTCAGCTTCTTTTTAAACCTGAACCATGCCTCATACATGGATTCTGCAGGTAGCTGTCTAAAATTATAAATTTCATCTTTCAACTGTAGCATCCTTGCAGGAGAAAAGAACCTTTTTTAAAAATTGTCTTTGCAACTCATGGCAAGTAGTGATTGAACCTCTCGAAAGTTCCCCTGGCCATAGTGATGCTTCTCTAGTCAGTGAAAATGGGAAAAACCTTAACCTATAATCTCCCAGTTCACCCCTGAAATAATATACGATGTACAAATCCTAGTAAAATTAGCAAGATACATGTTTACATCATCTTTCATTGATCCAAAAAATACATCCTTCAAGTTTAGCAATTGGATTATTGCATTAGTAATGTCAAATTTAAAATTGGGAGGTAGAGAAGGAGGAATAATGGCTCCTATCTCAGTAGGCTCAATATATCCCATGTCCTCATCTTTATCATATGGTTAAATATGTTGATATACAGGGATCATTGGAGCTCTGCCTCTTTGAACTCTATCTCGATGTTCGACCACCGGTCTTGGCCTGGCTAGTTCTTCTTGCTGAGCTAATCTATCCTCTTTAGATAATCGATCCTACTCAGCTACTTTTACTAATAAGTGCTTCGTCTGTCTTTTAGCAATATTTTATGGATCACCTAGAACATGAGGGGTACTGCATTTGGATCATCCCAAACCTCTTTAGTTGGAACATCTCGTACTCATTCTGCCAATCTTCTTAGTGTATGAAGGATTTTCTCAGGATTTGGATCTAATGGGAATAAGGTATTGCCTTGACTTCTAGTTTTTGTCATACACTGGCGTATACCAAATCAAGAACAGAAAATAAAACCCACAAACTTTACATTGTCTTCCCCAACAACGGCACCAAAATTTAATGTCACCCAAAAACTAACCTCCAAAGAAGTATGTTGTGGCTGATGTCAAATATAGTAACCCAAACTAGGTTGGGGTCAAACTCACAGGGAAAACGTTGAATAGTATCTCAAACATGACAAAATTCACGAGCAATACAGAAAATTAAATAGGGGGAATTCAGAGTCAAAATTAACAAATATCAAAACTTGAATGCTTGAGTTATAAATAATAGAAGATGAACACTAGGACTGTATTCCCCTTGGCTTCACAACTACGTAAGATTATCGCACTCAATCTACCTAAACCCCTCCTACTTTGCATACAAAGTTGACAAGATATGTACTATCAATCATCTTGCAAACGTATTGATAGATTTTACTTTTTACCTTATGAGTCTCAAGGTGTTTCCTTGTTGTCCTTTGTCAATAACCTCAATACAACACTCATCTTTTGAGTCTCAAGTTGATTATATGAGGGTTGGTAGCCTCGAATCACTATTGTAATCTTATTTTCCTAATATCGAACTCTCTTGTAAGGATGATCTCAAATACATGTAATACCTAAGCCTCTGCATCATCTTGAGTTCAATAAACATGAAGAAGACTATAATACATGCAACAATAGTCGAATAGATGAACCTCCTACTTCCCTTACGTAGGTAATCCGCTAGGGTTCCCACAACCCTGGTCAAGGAAATTAGCCACTCATGTTCATGAAACAATCCATGTTAATCAATAAAGAATACATGTAATTAATTGCACAATAATGAAAGAGAGAAAAACCAAAGTTTTTAATTAAATAAAAAACCCAAAATCTCAATGATCAAAGTGCGCTAAAAGTATCAAAAGTAATGTAAAAGTGTTTCACCTAATAAAGGAATAACCCTAAGTTATTTATAGTATCATAAAATAATAAAGAAGTTCTAATAAAAATGGAATAGGAAAAGTAAGTCGACACTCTTTACGACTCATTTAGTTCACTCGTAAGGTCTTCTTACAAGTCATATGATGTTAGTCGTAAGCACTCCAGTGACTGCTTATTGGTTCTCCAAGATTCTGTTGTCCTTACAATTCATTACCATGAATAGTATTCAATCCTTACGACTCGTGGCCTTCACTCGTCATCACTTGAGCCTTATATTTTTTAGGGCTTTGAAACCTGGTCTTTTCATGACTTATCCTTACGAGTCGTAATCACCTCTTAAGACTCATAGTTTTTAAGGAATTCACCTATTAATGTTTGCTTTGGCTTCTATTCTCTTTATGACTGCTCCTCATGACTCGTTTTCACTCCTTACAAGTTATGGTCCTTCTTCACTTAGCTTTTTTAGATTGTCCTTTTCTACTTTCTTACCTACTGGTAAGACTATGAGTTGTATGATGATTTGACAACTCGTATGTCAGACTCTTAATATAGTCAGTCTTCTTCATTTTCAACACTTCTTCTTTTATTTTTTATTCCAAGACCAATATTAACCTGTTTCACCTGCACAACAAAAAATTCCATATCATATCTACAAAAATAACCTAGGTCCAAGCATAAATTTTCTTGTTTTAAGCATCGAATTGCAATATTTCCATGATACATCAATTACCCATTCCCGGGTGGAAGTGGAAGTGGAAGTGGATCACTATAGATTTTGTGATAGGATTACCTTATACTTTCCATGGATCTAATAGTGTTTGGATCCTCATAGATTGATTGATCAAGTGTCTGTATTTCATTCTTCTAGAAGTCTCTTTCTGTGCAAAGAGGCTGGCCCTTATCTATATTTGCGAGATTGTGCAACTTTATGGTGTGCTGGTATCTATCATTTTGGATTGGGGTTTTGTGTTCATTTTGAACTTTTGGAAGACTTTTCAGGATAATTTGGGTACGCAGGTTGACCTTAGCACAATATTTTACCCCCAAACTGAAGGTCAGTCAGAGCGAATTATCCAAATTTTGGAGGATATGCTCCGCATGTGTGTGATGGATTTTGATGGCCAGTAGGGGCAACATTTGGCTTTGTTGGATTTACTTATAATAATATTTATCATTCCAGTATTAATATGGCATTATTTGAGGCTTTGTATTGTAGTAGTTGTTGCTCTCCAGTTGGTTGATTTGATGTTTTTGAGGTTAGACCTCGAGGTACAGACATTCTTCATGAGTCTTTGATAAAGTTTAGATTATTTAGGATAGGCTTCAAGTGGCTCAAAGTAGGCAAAAGGGTTATGCTGACCATAGACTTCGTACCTTGAGATTTTGTGTAGGTGATTATGTTTTTCTTTGAGTTTCACCCATAAAGGGTGTGCTGAGGTTTGGGAAGAAGGTTGGTCCATTTGAGATTCTTCGAAATATTGGTAATGTACCATGTGAGTTAACTTTGCCTCCAAATTTATCAATAGTCCATCCAATTTTTCATGTTTTTATGCTTCGCCGTTGTATTCTAGATGAGTCTCACGTTATTCATTAGGATTCGGTTCAGTTAGATAAGTGATTGTCTTTTGTTGATGAATCGGTCTTCATTTTAGCTAGGGATGTTAGACGATTGTGCTCTAGGGTTATCTCTTTAGTTAAGGTCCAATTGAGACATCGATTTGTAGATGAGGCTACTTGGGAGGTCGAGTATGATATGTGTAATTCTTATCCTCAGCTCTTCAATGATTAGGGTATTTATTTTGCCTTAGTTCGAGGATAAACTAGATTTTTAGTGATGGATGATGTAACGACCTAAATTTTGATAAAATATATGAAATGTGTATTCTTATATCATTTGACTATTTACCCCGCCCTATAGTTTCGTTATGGTATTTTTGAGGTGTGGGGTAATTGGCATAGTTTCCAATGCATTTTGATGTCACTTGTGCGATATTATGATTTTTGCTAGCTTTAAGACCCTTATATGTGACTTTAGTTGATATATTTTTATTCGTGCGATGAATGACAAAACAAACTGCGCCAGTATATCCGAAACATCGATTTTAGGATGGTAACATATTTGGTCTGGTTCTGTGGTTTTTAAATCTCATTTCGACCGCCAATTTAGAAAATTGAGATTTTGGGTTTCGAGGTTAACTTTGTAAAAATAATGTCTTTTTGAAAATTTAATATCGTTATTGAGTCTGAAGCGTCAAATTTGATAGGGTAGCATAGTTTATTTGTATTTTTGAGATTTTGGATGAATTTCGAAGGGCCCATGATGACTCAAAATGATCCAAAATCCCCAGCTGGTGCACCAGCTATCTGGTGCACCTGCGATCTCGAGATGGTACCGACATCGCAAAAGGGCCAGAAGAATTAGTGTCACAATTGCGACACCCAATCTGCGATCACGATAGCCAAGTTAGATGAGGTACCACGATCGTAATTCGTGGTTTGTGACTGCGGGTACTGGGAATAAATACCTATGTTTCATTATTTTTCACTATTTTTGAGACTTAGAGATTAGGGTTTCATGGTTTTGAGAAAATTTCTCCATTTCTAAGCTTGGGTAAGCTCCCTTACACTCATTTCTACTAATTTCTTCTATCCTTAACATTAGATTCTTGTTTTAAACATGGATTAAGAATGAATTTGGGGATTTTGGCCCCATAAGGCCTAAAAGGTGTAATTCACCAATTTAAACCCCAATTTCACTCTTTTTTACTTGAATAATATTTCTAGTCCTATAATTATCCATTTTCTCTGGATTTAATCTTTAAAACAACTTAAAATCTCGATTTTAAAAGGATTTCAAAGATTTTTACCGTTAAAGTTTTAAAATAGTTTTTCTTTGATTTGAACCTCATTTTTAACTCTTATTTCTTGGTTTTTCAGTTATAGACTCCTAAAAATATGGGGAACATAATTTTAAAATAAAGTTATGATTTTGTCCTTTTTTGAAAACTCATTTAGGGGGTCCATTTCGACCCCGACCTGAAACTAGGCAATACGAGTGTCGTTTACTTTCTTTTGAAACATAGATTCTATATTTTGATGTTTTAGATAATTTTGGTCGATTCATGAGGAGTAAGGCTTCAGGATCTAAGTGTAGCATATCGATTTCGACATTTGAGGTAGATTATGTCTTAACTCTTTCACACTAGGCTAGGTAGTTAATGTTGATACAAAATGTATGTTAAGGGTATGGGAACTGATCATGAAAAATAGCTATCTTATTGTGTTGAGCCCATGTGGGGGCCTATATGTGATAATATGTGGTGTTTTGGCATAATACGTGCTATGTGTGACCATGTGGGGTCCTTTGTGATATTGATAGCCTATATACATGAGAATAATTATGTTCTGTAAGATGAAAAAGCATATTATGGTACCTATTGTGTTTTGTGATGTGTTCATACTCTATTGACGTATGAAACATGTGGAATTTCATAGATGGTTGGAAATAATAAGTGGATACTGGCTCATGTGATTATGAAAATGTATCATTATGGTTGATTGTGGAAATATATTATGTGATTGGTTATGAAAATACTCATTGTGATTGATTGTGAGCATTACATCCTCATATCATACTCATTTATGTTATAAATGGTACCATCGTGGAAATACTGAGAAATACTAGCAACACCTTTTTATAACAAAAAATAAGACATCTTATAAAACCCTCCTTAAGGGATGTGTTGGGGAGGAGGTATGATATATGAATTGTATACGGATTAACAAAACATCCATAGGTCCTATGTCGGAAAGCTTTAGCTCCGTAGGTGTATCCCAAGGCTGTGTGACGGTCTCGAAGGTTATGTGATAACCTTGTGCATCATTATCATCATCAACATTATCGTTATTATCGTTCTCATTGTATCCACTTTATTATGCCTGTGATGTGATTGTATTTCTGTTTGACTTGTTACTTATCTAACTGTTATATCTTACATGTACTTGATTATCTTGTGTATGTATATATACCGTCCTTCCTTGTTTTGTCTGTATGTGTTATATTGTATATTTGTGATCCTTTCTGGTTTGTTGCAATATATGTGATTTTATAGAGCTGTTAGTGCAAGTGGCGTGGGCTACCAATATGAGACATTTTCTGATTGCAGGTGACATATCCTTAGTGTGTATTTTGCATGTTTTATTATCTACTTTGCTTGGCCGACCTCTGATACCTAATGAGTACAAGTGGACCGTACTCACACCTACTGTGCCCTTTCAGTGTAGGTCCTAGTTCGAGTGCACTCCAGATTGATTAATTCGGACAACTATTGGGAGCTTTCAAGGTAATGGGTGATTTTTAGGCGTTCGGATATCTTCTACTACCTTTCTTTATAGATTATATCTTTAATTTTATTTTAGAGACAGAGTTTCTCTTATATTTTGGACATCTTATGTATTTCATTTGGATTCGAGTTGTGTTAGATATGTTCTTACACTATTGACACTAGGTTTTGGAAATGTATGGTACTTTGGTTTATTTCTTTCCTCATTTTTGATATTGTTATATTTCAACTTCATTCTGTAAGCCTTGCCTTGTTGAAGGTATTTTTGTCTTTTTTTTCTCTTTGTGTATCAGTTTGGATGATAGACTTAATGGTTAAGGTTCGCCGTGACAAGTGTCATTATGATCCTTGTTTTTAGGTCGTGACATAGTGTATGTCACAACCTTCTTTAACGTGAGCATTGCCCAGGATCGTTGAGATCCTCATAATCTTTGAGATGTCAAGAGTCGTTATGGGCTTCCTAGGATCTTTTCAGACTCTATTGGTCTATTTTTGTGAACTTGTCTGTGTCTTAACAAGTTCCGCTTAAAAGCTCTTGGGTTTAGATGAGACTAGGGGTTACTAGAGATTTGGAGTGTTCGAGTGTTGTCCAACTTAGCCCTTTATTTTGTTTTTTTCCTTTATTCCATTCATTGGCCAATAATAATATTTTTTATAAACATTATTGCATAATGGAAATTACGGGGACTGCTTATGAGGGGCGAAATTTTTGTGACTTGAATATCTTATCACTTAGATACCATGCCTATAGGATTATTTAACAAACTTCAATATGTTAATTAAATTATTCTACCACTTAGCAAAATAATTTAGAATTATTAATTAAATTATTTTATCCTCTAAAAATTATATTTTAGGGTTTTTAGTTAACTTTCAACATATTAAATTTATTTCAGTATGTCAAATTTAACTTATAACGTGTTTAACTAATTTTCAACATACTTAATTTATTTTCAGCATTTAAATCAAATTTTCAGCACTTTAATTTAATTCCGGCACTTTAATTTATTTTCCAACATATTTGATTTGTTTTACAGTATTTAAATCAAAGTTCTAGCCATTTAATTTATTTACCAGCATTTAAGTCAAATTTCCAACACTTTAATTTATTTTCCAATACCTTAATTCATTTTTCAGCATTTAAATTAGTTTTCCACATATTTAATTTAATTTTCAGAATTTAAATTTATTTTTTGGACCTTTTAATTTAATTTCTTGCATTTAAATTTATTTTTCAGAACTTTTAACTGATTTCCAACACATATAAATTATTTTTCAGTATATATAAACTAATTTTCAGCATTTAAATTTATTTTTCAGCCCTTTTTACTTAATTTTCAGCACTTTAAATTTGTTGTCTGGCACCTTAAATGTGTTTCCAACATGCTTTAACTAATTTGAAGCATATTGAAATCAATTTTCATCATGTTTATCTAATTTCCTACATGTTTACTTCATTTTCGGCATGTCTATTTAATTTCAGCGTGCTTAATGAATTTACAACAGCATATTGTTTTTGAAATACAACGTCAATCATTTTTTCCAACAATAATCAATTACTTTTTACCTAGAACTCATGCCTATAAGTTTAAATTATAAAAATAAATACTTATTTTTAAGCATGATAATCTCTTAATCAACCGTAATTAATCAGTAGGGTTTCATGAAATCGTTATGTACTATTTGTGAAGTATTTATTGTTTTGTTTGATGCTAATCCTGAGCCTAAGTAGGCAGCCTAAGTTTTCGTTATGTCTAGATCTTCACCCAAATAAATCGTCCAATTCCACTTGGAGATTAAGTTAGGACGGGTAGACATCTTAGAAAATGTTAGTTTTGTCTTTTTTTAGGTGCACTCCTAGGCTAAATAACCTAATAACCAAATTAGGTAAGTAGATAGTCGAAAATGATGAAAGTTGACCGAGCAGAATCTGCCAATGGGGCATACAATATTGTCACCCATTAATAAATCGGGCATTGATCCGAATAGGATAAAATCAACTCCTTGTCCAGATCTTCTAAATTGTTTTTTTTTCTTTATTTTGAGTGTTTTAATTATTTGGGCTAGTTTAGGTTTGTTATAACTTAGATAATCTTTTCGCTATATAAATTGTGTCCCTTTTTTTTTCGTACTTATCTAATTCGCATATATATATATATATATATATATATATATATATATATATATATATATATATATATATCTTATTCCTCCACTTGGATAATTACTTAGTTTGATAATAATTGTGTTGCATGTTTAGTTTATTCATTATTTTGAACACTTAATTAATATTGAGTTAATAAAAATAATTGATTTTTACTTATCACATAAAATTTTTCACGTAACATACGAATTCAATCGAGACCCACATTTGTTGACATTGAAAGGTGCCTACCACCTTTCTTTTGAGGTAATTTGAACTCTTACCCGAATTTTTGGTGAGTTAGGCTAATTGATAAAATAAGTTCATAATAATTTAGAATAGTGCCCAAACGCACCCCAATTCGTTAGATGGTGACTCTTCTCTTTTAAACTTTTTATAAAAAGTGTTATCACTTCGAGTACTTTTTACGGAAAAAAAAATAGAGCGCGATAGGATCAAAAACACATCTAAAATATTTTATTTTTCAAATTTTGTACTTAAAACTATTATGTGTGTGATCATTCAGGAAGGAAAAATAAGTGAAAAAATAATAGTGGAGATATATTTTGATAAATAGCTAGTGATAATTTAGTTGGAAACTTACATACCTAATAGCTCAAGTATGAAATTCAAAGAATCAGATACTTTGTGGTTTCTTACCAATAACTATAAAGTAATTTAGTTTTAAACTTTGCAAATCACTATAAAAAAATTTTATGTTAAAATTTGCTTTTAGCTACTGTAGTGGTACTTAGAAAAATAAGTTGTTTAATTTAGAATTAATTTGAATTTTAAATTTTAGATTATATTTATTTTACTTGTTGAGAAATTATAGGATTTCAAATTTTAAATAATACAGTTTTTTATGTTAGTTGGTTATTTAAAGCCCTGCATGCTTAAAAAAATTATTAAAAGCTAATAAAAGTGATTTCAATCCATTGATAATCATTTTAATCTATTCTTTTTGCCTCATCTTTTAAAAAAAAAAAAAAAAAAACAGTGGTGGTTTTAGAGTCTCATTGATCTTACAGGATCAAATCTTACACGTGTCCAAATAAAAGCACTTTCTTAAGAGCTTCGATAAGACAATGTCACGGAAGGTGTTCTTTAAGCACAAAATCAAAAGAAAACAAAGAAAGAAGAAGAGAAAGATCAATATTTAAACAATGCACAAGTTCAAAAAAAAATTAAGAAAAATTCAACATCCACTGTCAAAGCAAAATTTGAGAAAGAGTAGTTTTTAAATAAAAATAATTAAAGCAAAGGGGCCGGGGGGGGGGGGGGGGGGGGGGGAGGATTTTGCTTTTAGTAACTGCATTAACTTTTAGCAAAATAAGTTGTTTAGTTTAGGATTAATTTGAATTTAGAATTTTAGATTAGGTTGTTTTAGTTGTTAAGAAACTTTAGGATTTTGAATTTTAAATAATGTAGTTTTTTATGTGGGTTGACTATTTAAAGTGCTCCTATGGTTAAAAAGACTAATGAAGGCTATTAAAAGTCATTTCAATCCTTGTGAGTTATTTTAACCCCAAACTATCTTTTTAAAAGAAAACCAACAGTTTACCACAAAGGTAACAAAATAAACCTCAAAAATTTGTAAACAAAATCTAAATTGCAATCAGAAAGAGATTCATTAGATTGATAGGGTTATGCAGCTTCTAGGCTCAAATGGTATTGTTCCTTCGCGGTGGAGGATGTCCTCTCAAAAAAGCTCTAAAAAGTGTAAGAGCTTGCGAAGGAGAAGTATAGGGCACTTCATGAGCTGCTCCCCTAACTGTAGCAAATGTTAAATATGCAACATTTTTGCCTTCTCTTAGTCCTCCAAATGATTGACTCCATCCACCAATCTGCAGATAACCAACAAATGACATATACATAAACATGACTTTCCGGACTTGTTTGGTAGGCATGATAAGGTGGGATATTCATAATTAAGTTTGGAATACAATTTATATTGTGTTTGATGATGATATATATTTATCTCGTCTACCTAACACAGTAAATATCTTACACTAGGCGTAATTCTAGGATATAACATCTTATATCATCCAGCTTGGAGTGATTTTATCCATATCTCAAGTGGAATAAATTAGTCTAAGAATTATAATTCCAACATCATAATTCCAGGATAACTTATTCCGCGTACCCCTCTGAGTTCAGTTGTTCTTGAAGCAGTCGCCTTGTGATAAGTTTCGGGGCCGGCCCAACAGTGAAGCAGCCCAAGTAATTGTTTTAGGCTTCACCAATTCGGGCCCCAAAAGAGATGCATGTACCTGAAAAAAAAAAAAATTATAATTTTTCTTTTTTTTTTAAAAAAAAAAGGACTGATCAGATCTTTTAGATAAATTAGGAAGTGAAATAATAGCTTTGAAAATTTCTTCCATCATCTACGTGTAAATAGGTCATTTTTTCTTATTTACACAAATTCATCATTATTATAATTTACAAGCCACATTTATTTTTATCCTTTAATTTTGTCTTCCTACTTGTACCATACTTTTATTTTTGTCTTTATATCACTTGGTTCTTTTTCAATTCTTCATTAGAGAAAATTCAGTTATCTATTTTTAAAAAAAAAAAAAATTCTCTAAGTTCGAGTGTTGCATCAAGAGTATTCAAGTAGTGAAAATAATATCAAGTTTTCTACTGGTCTAATCAAGTTAGATTGTTCTATATTTTGTTATTTTTCATTTAAAATTTGTTATTTTATATTTTTCTTTTCTTCATAGTATGTATATTCTTTCAATTATTTTTAAAATTTTAAAATGTCAATCAGAGAATAGATTTATTTTAAAAATCAAAAGTGTTAAAAAGAAACTGTACATATAGAAAATAGGAGTAATATATTAATTGATATGCTCAATCATGTAAAAAGATTAGATTCTTTTTTAAATACTTATATTAATTCTAGAATAATGATAACAATTTTTACAATAGTTGCCTTAATAAAAATAAAATTTTTAAATGTATAAATATAATATTTTTTATTTAATAAAAAACGTAAAGCCTCTTATTGAAATTTTATTTTAGGCCACAAATATCGTTGAGTCGTTACTGGTGAGTTTTATGCTTACCTTAGCAATCCCTCTGGACCCTTCAGGTGTCTCCCTTATATCCATTATGACATGAAATTATTTACATTAATTAAAGGGTCGTTGACTATGTCATCCCCCAGCTTTCCCCAGTTTTTTTTTTTTAATAAAAAATTGAAGTAATGTCATTGAGATTAGGATTTCAGTTGAAAATGTTTTATAAAATTGGTCACGTAATTTATTATACCAAGGGTAAGTTGGGAAAGAAAAAAATATGCTTTCTTGAATTTTATAAAGGGAAAGGGGCCAAATTTATTCCTCTATTTTAAAAAATTAGTTAAATATACCTTTCGTCATTCTCAATTTTACCCTCACTTTCATATTTTGGAATCAAATTTACCTTACTGGGCCAAATTTGTCCTTCAACTTTTAAAAATTAATTAAATATACCTTTTGTCATACTTTAAGGTCAAATTTATCCTCGATGTCATACTCTGCAGTCAAATTTATCCTCGTTATTAAAAAACTTTTCACATGTACCATTTCTTTAATAGAAAAGCTCAAATCAATACTAAATGACCCATTTTAAAAAAATAAAATACATTCTAATCTAACCCACCAGACCCGACTCGAGCCATCAAAAAGACAAACAAATATACCCCTCTCAGTTCTGCTAGTCAAATTTTTCCAATGAGAATAAGGCACTGTGTATTTATCAGTGCATAGATCACAAAAAATGAATATGCATTAGCGCAAACACAAACAAATATATCCCGTCCCACAATTCATAGAATTGCATCAATACATAACTCATTAAAAATGACAATTAACAGTCAAATGCAACATATTATGCCCACTTGAATATATCTATAGATGATTGAGTTTAGAGGTCTTTCTATGTACCATTGTTACATCTCTTCATTCTTATATTTTTATATACAATTTGATTCTACACAAATTTTTATCATGCCTTTATACAGAACTTAGATGCACATAGAATTGCATGTCAAATTTGGATATTTGAACATAACTGAACATAAACAAAGTTTATAATAGACATTTTGTCTAATTTCATACTTCTGCGTTATCGCATTTCATTTTACTTTTTGTTCACTTGTAAACAACATACCGACGTTGCACATTGAATGAGATGTATATTTGTTCGTTGAAAAAATTCGATCAATAGAAATGAGAAGGGTATATTTATTTGTGTCTTTTTGATAGCTCGAGTTGGATCGGACAAGTTAGATTAGAGTGTGTTTTGTTTTTTAAAAATGATTATTTAACGTTGATTTGAGCTTTTCTGTTAAAGTAAGAATACAAGCAGGTGCAGACCCACATGATGCTAAGTGGGTTCAAATAAACCTACTTTGTCGAAAAATTTATTATTTATACTAAGGAGAATATTATGAAATTCCAATAGGGATTATATTTGAACTCACTTGGAAAAGAATTCTGTTGCGGTGCAGTATCTAAGCGAGTTCAAATTCACCATATTTTTTTTTACTTATTCAAATTCTATAAAAATCTAAAATCTATTTTACTTCAAAAAATTTTGAACTTCTTATAATTGAACACTAGCACTCCCTTTCATTATTTTTTCTAAAACGTCCCACTATTTTTGTTAAAATTATATATACTTTCTTAATTTACTGTAATTTTAGTTTAAGAAAATGTTAATACGTTCAAAATAATATATTTTAATATAAATTCTCAACTTTGTTAAATTAAAATAATGTTGAGCATTTTTTTTCAAAAAAAATATATTTTGATATTATATTATTAACAAAAAGAACAAATAAAAGAACAACGGGCAAATGTTTGTTTATGTTCAAAGGTACTTTATCAAGATTATTCCCTATTTACTAATTAAACTCACTTATGTAAAATTTTGAATTCGCCACTGGGCACAAGTGAAAAGTATCTTAATAGTGAGGGTAAATATGATCCAAAGTATGATATTATGGATAAATTTATTCTAAAATATGATAAAGGGTGTATTTAGATAATTTTTCAAAGTAAAGGAATAATAAAAATATATTTAGTCAATTTTTTAAAATAGAGTGATGAGTTTGACTCTTTTCCATTTTAGAAAGACACTTATTTTGGACCCTTGAAAAGGACAAGCGGGAGAAGTTTATAGTTCTTAGTATGAAATGAAAAGGCAAGGACAACCTAGAATTAATTCTTAATTAAAGTTTTATCCGGAAAAGGTAGTTGGATTTTCTTGTTATCTTTGCTTAGATGGCAATGCTTCTTTTTCTTGAATTGAAAAAATTTCCTGCCTTTTTTCAGCTTGGAATCTACTTTAGAACCATCCTTTTCAAAGTACACAAAAGGTCCCTGTAAACTAAAGACAGTGGGTTCTGTCTTCTATCCGGTTTTTGAGTCTGGTCAATCCTCTTTGAAATTACAATATCAACATAACAGTGGGTTAAAGAAGGTATGCCTAACTTTTATGATTTCTTCTTTCCATCTTCACTTAGCTTCACTAGCTTATAGGTGTCCATGTCCTTCGTGATCAAGGAGTTCAGATGAATAAGTTCTATAGCAAATGCATTTGTTCTGAAAATATGGTTTTAAAATTCATTTGCTGTATAATCCAAAATTGGAAACAGTAGATGTAGTCACATACCTGCAAGCCATCATACCAAGGACCATATTTGTCTAAAGCAACTAGCTTTAAATCTCTAACAAGTAGTTTAGCAATTTTCCTTGTTTGGGACAATGAGATTTTTGTATCTTGGTCTCCACTGGAAAAAACGAAAGATGCACAACCTTATTACAGAGTAGCAGCTATAACAAACTTTAGGAACCAAGTGTAAATGTATAGTTTTTACCGAGGGAAAGGGTCAAAAATATCCTAAACTATTCAAAATATGTCAGTTTTACTCCCCCTTACGTGTTATTTGAACCAAATATCTTACTCAACAAATTGGAGGGCCATTTTGAGCTAGTTCACTAATAGCGAGGCAATCTTGTGCCAAAAACATAACGGGGTCAAAGTTGACCTATTTTGAATAATTCAAGATATTTTTTATCCTTTACCCTTTTTACAAGGCATAATAAATAAACATACTTAAACGTAGCCTCAGCTGGCAAGTAAGCACTCTTAACTTTAGGAGTGCACATCTAGACACATCAACTTGGTCTCAAGTGTCAATTAAACAATCCAACTTGTCCTCACAGTATCTCATGGAAACCCCACACTGACATATAATATATAGATTTTGAAGGCATCTAGATGATCATTTAATAAGTAGGAGTGTTCTATTGAAAGAGTGGAGATGAGTTGAGACATCTAAATGTGCATATCCAAAGTTGGAGCATTTACTTGCCAGGTGAGACCAGTTTGAATGTTTGTTTATGAATTATGCCTTTTTACAATTATGAAGATAGGAGTAAATTTGAGTATAGTAACTTCAAATGTAGTAATGAACAGGAGTTAGTTTGAGTATAGTAACTTCAAATGTAGTAATGGACTAACCTGTAGAGCAGAACTTGAATATGAGCTTTTAGAATATTTGACAGTACAGGTATAATATTTATAGCTAAATCACCTCTCATAGTGAAGTTGCCTGAAATTATTGAGGTTTTAACATATAGACTTATTTAAACAAATATTTTGTCTTACAGCTTAAACTTTAAATAAAGAGATGCATATTCAACACGACAGAAAGTGAAAGGCAGAGAGAACTAACCCCAAACAAAAATCCCAAACATATGGCAGGTGAGTGATGTTGGCATGTAGTGCCTTTTGAACTTCTGGCTTGTTAAGGTACATATTAATCCTATCAGTAAGGCAAGGATCTGCAATATTTCCTACTTTCTTAACAAGCTGTCAAAAGAAAAGCTGGAATGAGTTAGCTTCGACTGCAAACAATTTGAGAGAAAAGCCTCAGATTTACATCTGAAGTATGCGACTTATCTTATATTTGTCCTTCGTTTACATATCGGTCCATGAAAGCCCCACCACTATAATGTCAAATAGTTTTCATCTAACTTGGCATGGTGGAGTCATGTAGACGCATGCCTTTAAACATTGAAAAGGCTCAAATATACCCCTATGTAGCTTCCACAACATTATCTAAATAAAACTTATTTTTCTATGGTGGAAAAAAGTTAGTAGAAGGGTATATTTGTAACGAAAGATAATGATGGAGGATTTTATGAACAGATTAATAAACGGAGGGTTAAAGCAGGGCAAATCACATATGTGAAGGGTAAATCTGGACCTTTTATCAAAAGGTTAATTATGTCCTAAACACAGCTCCCATGGAAACTAGATTTCATACATTGTCATGTATTGTGCCGAGTTTTCCAAGGGCTCGAGTTGTCCTGCTGCACTAGATGATACACATATTGGCGCGAGCAGATCTCCCATATCTGTATCACTTCCCATCTCCTCATTGGTGAGTTCCCACACGTCCAAGCACTCCTTAGACGTATTATTATGTATTGATTCCAGCAACAACTTTGTCTCGTCACAGATTGTTCTTTTCATAGTAAGCAGTTCATCAGAAATGACACCATGTGACCATAGATAGTCAGCAGACTTAACACTAATTTCAAGATCCAATAGTGGATTCCCCAACTACGAAATTCATTGGATTAAGTGAAAACTAAAAAAAAAAAAAAGCTCAATTTATGAGGATTATTTTGTTAATTTGAGGCAGTTTATAGCCCCACAAATTGAATTGCGGTGGTTTAAAAAATGTCACAATTAGCCTTACACAAGCTCATTATGGTAGTTTTAATAAACCTCCACGCACGTCACAAAATAACTTATGAATTTGTGGAGGATTTTGATATTAATTTGTGACAATTTAGAACCTTCACAAAATAATTTCAATAGTTAAAAAATTAAATTTTTGTGGTTTTATATCGTGATATGAGATTAGTACTTGTAATTTAATTTGTAGAACTTACAACTGCCACAAAGTATCATTTTTTAGATGACAATTGTGAAATTTAATTTATGTCAAGCTTTTAATGTAATATGGATAAATAATTTTACTAAATAACACATTTAATATAAATCAAATTTCATCAAACAAATACATATTAATAAGCTTTATGAGTCATCATGTTAAATTGGTTTTATACAAACTTGTGTATGATAACTTGAACATTACAATTTTAAATCCTTAAAAATCTAAATAATTCGACATCAAATAAACATAAATATCTAAGTATTTGATTGGTGATTTGAATTATAATCACTCAATCGTTTTTTCATGGTGAAGTGAGCTCAATCTCTGCATCAGGCTGAAACAATGAAAATTGAATAAATGATTAGATAAACATTTATTGATATACATATATTTTGATAAAAAAAAAATTACAAAATTCATCTCAAAAACAAGTTCATATATTGATAAATATTTATAAGATTATGAATAAAAGAAAATTACTTTAATAATGATCAAACAGTAAATGTGATTGAGAAATTATAATAATGTTCATTTAAATTTATGAAAAACTGTATTTTTCTACTAAAAATAACAAATATCAACTAGTGGAGCATATTGCAACAAGAACATAGATATTTGAAAAAGAAAGTACAAGAAAAAAATAAACATTACCCAGCCTTATGTTTTCCAAAATTATAAAATGGTGCTCATTTTATATGAGTATATTGATTCAAGTATTTCTCGCTTCTCTTAAATTATATATTAGACCCTCCTTGGTATTATTTTTAAGTTATATTAATATCAATCACAATCTAATCTTCAAAATTATCTTTTTAATTTCCAATAGTCAAATTCAATTAAGAATAAAATCATTACATGATACTTAACTAAATAAAAATAAAATTGAAACTTATCTGAAATCAATTAAAGGACGAGTACGAATAACTTTACGATGTTGTAGAAATTTAAAAAAATCTTAAAATCTGAAAAATATTTATAAATTCAATTTAACAACTTGCAAATATGTATAATACTTATGAAATAAATAATAAAAAGAACACATCAGATGCTCAAACCCATGTGATAGAGAATTACCTCTATATTCATAATATTATTTATCATCCCTGCCACTTTGTTGGACCTACAAAAGATAAAGTCAACTAACAAAAATCACATACAAAAAAAATTCAAATTGAAAGAGAAAATGAGGTAAGATAGGACGATGCTCATCTAAGTTCAGTGAGAACAAAAAAGAGATTAAAAAGTAGTAAAGAATGAAAGGTTAGGAATGAAGGGAGCTAGGTGAAAGAGGGGAAAAGAGATGTGGATTTGGGTGCTCCTTAGTGGGAAGGGGAATGGTTATTAGATTGAGCTTTAAAATTTTTGAAGGAAAATTTTTATCTTAATAATTTATAACTTTTTGTAAGAGCAGAAAGTATTACTAGAATTTTGCTTGATTTTGGTCCAAATGTCAATTGAGAGAAACTTTTTTGGTGCATAAAACAAACTTTAATTTTTTTTTTCTATAAATCCACTAATAATTATTAATTAAAATGTTTTACTTTAAAAAATTAACTTGTACATAAATAAAGTTTAAATGCATAAAAAAAATATAATGAATATGAGTAGATGACTATTGATTTGGCTTTTTAAGTTTTATTTTAAAGATCATATAACTAAATATGTATAGTGTATTTGAGCCAAAATTACTCATATAATATTTTTTTTTACAGATTAATAGTTATGAAATTTAAATTATTGTGTTATGGTGCAATAACATCAATAAATAATTCAAATATCTAAATGATAAAATAATTACAATAGTATTAAAATAAAGATGGAGAAGAGAGTGTATTTGTATGTGTATATATAATGAGTAAGTTTTCAAAATTAGTTGTTATATAAGATATAATTTGAGTATAGTAAAATAATTAATATAAAAAATATATAATTTCTAAAAGTAACAAATTCAACAAATTTATGGGAGTCAATAATCGCCACAATTTATACTAAACTGTGATCATTTTGTAACTATTCTTATAAAATCGCTTCAAAAAATATTTATATTGTGGGAATTTCAACAAAATGCCGCAAAATGAATTATTAGTGGAGTTTCTTAAATCTTCCATAAATAAACCGCCACAAATTGACCATTTTTTTTTGTAGTGGAAGATTTGAATGTGAAACCATGAATCAACAAATAGTTTAAGGGTAATGTAAAATTTACTGCAATTGATTTAAGCTTGAGTGGTTTAGCATTAGGCTTTCCGTTGTAATCAAGCAGCAATACCGTAAGCTGTGGTATATAGTGACCTTAAAAAGCCCGAAAAAACAAAGCAGTTAACAAATTTTTGCAACCAAATTAAGGAAACATAGGCAAGTTGACTACTATTGCTTGGACTCTTCAAAAATGTTGACAGGTGTATGTTGAATCTTCCAAATAAGTACTACTTTTGGAGGATCCGACACAGCTGTGACAACATTCTTGGAGAGTCCAAGTAACATAAAAGTTTAAATCTATTAAACCTGCATAACTTTCCCCAGCTAAGAAAAGATCCGAGTTTCTATATTGGGGGAATTTCTCTAACCAGTTGAGGATGAATTGGAGATTCTCCTTTGCTATAAAAGATTAGAAAGTGCAAAATCAGACATTTCAATTGCATTGAAGTACCAAATATTATTGGCTATTTCTGGAGAACTGGTATACCTGTTGCAACATCATCCCAATTGGTGTAGTCTGAGCTTGTAGTCGAGTATGAAAATCCTACTCCAATTGGGGACTCAATGTATAACATGTTCGATTCTTTCGTGTTATAGCAATCAAAATCAGTCATTGTTATCTGATTTTCGGTTTATAAAGTCTTTTCAATATGATTATTTAAGGAAAATTTAAAAAACAAGAAACGTTACCCAAATTCCAAGAATACACGTTTTTCATTAGGCTCTCATCTTTCCCGGGCTGGAAAGGACCATGTTATATAAAAGCCCCAAAACCAACTGATGAATAACCAGGGCCTAAGATATCACTGCTAGAAAATATTAAATTTCCGACTGCCAGTATAGTCAGAATGTGGTCGGAATTAAGGTATTTTCGATTACTTTCCGACAGATTCAATGTAGTCGAAATATAGCTTGTTGGAAAAACATTTCCGACTACAGTAGTCGGAAATGAGCCGGATATTTAATAAATATTTATTTAATAATTATAAATATTCCGACTACTGTAGTAAAAAATTTAATAAATAATTATTTAAAAATTATAAATATTTCGACTATAGTATTTGAAAATTTAATAAATAATTATTTAATAATTTAATTTTTCCGACTACTGTAGTCAAAAAATTAATAAATAATTATTTAATAATTATAATTATTCCGACTACTGTAGTCGGAAAATTAATAAATAAATATTTATAATTATAATTATTTCAACTATTGTAGTCAGAAATATAACAAAATAAATATTTAATAATTATAATTATTACGACTACTGTAGTCAAAAATTTAATAAATAATTATTTAACAATTTTAATTGTTCCGACTACTATAGTCAGAAAATTAATAAATGATTATTTAATAATTATAATTATTCTTACTACTGTAGTCGAAAAATTAATAAATAAATATTTAATAATTATAATTATTCCGACTACTGTAGTCGAAAATATAAAAAATAAATATTTACTAATTATAATTATTCCGACTACTGTAGTCGAAAAATTAATAAATAATTATTTAATAATTATAATTATTCGACCATAGTAATCGAAAATTTAATAAATAATTAATTAATAATTATTATCATCCAGTCCACTGTAGTCGAAAAATTAATAAATAATTATTTAATAATTATTATTATTTAATAAATATTTAGTTAATAATTATTATATTGCATTAGCTTACACTTCTTTCAGATTATAAACGACATAACTAATGTATTTTTCACAGCAGGATCAAACACGACAAAAATTTATAAATACAACCACTTTAAACCGTTCAAAACAAACATCAAATCAAATAGTTTAAACATCTAAATGTCACAACCAAAAACAAGTACAATAACTACATTCTAATTATTATCAGATTCATTATCTTCCTCGTCATGAAATACTTGCGGCATGTGCTTCTTAACCAACTCCTCCAATTTGTCAAATTTTGCAAACATAGCATCGTTAGCTGCATATTTCCGCGTCAATTCCACAATTTTCTTTTTCATCACTTCCATTTGTTCCATAGTTTGCAAAGTAGAAGAGGAACTGGGAAACAACGAAGGACTACTCGAGGATTGGAGATTCCTTGTCCCGTAGGTTCTACCTTTCTTTGGACCACCTACTACAGTTGTCCACATATTATTCAGCTCTGCAGGTGATGGTTGGACCATGGTACCGCCCTCTGAAGTAGGTTTGGTTTGACGCCACTCTTCTATGCTTTTTTGAAATTCTTCCTGAAAGAAAAATTATTTGTTAGTATGTAAACAAGCAAATTTGAGTGATAATAAAACAATGTATGTAAAAGTTATTATCTTACATATGCATTCTTAGCACGTATTTCTACCCAATCTCCTCTTGTACTGCCCTTGTTTTTCTTTCTATGCATCTCTTCGTAGACATCAATAAAAGGATGCTTTTTTCCCCCATTTTCATATTCTTGCAAAATTTGGGAAAAAGAGATAATGAAATTATGAAGACAAGTCCGGGAGTCCATGAATATAACACAAACAAATATGAAATATGAATAATAGTCAAAGTATGGAAAAACCTATATCATCTAAAAGGGAACATCCATCATTATTAGTTTGTACAAAAAATAACTAAGATTATTTTTCACATCTACTACTTAACTAATCATTGGTGTAACACCTATAATCATATCTGAGTACCTAGTGTTGTAAATCTGAACTGCTATATGCTCTTCAAGTTTGAAATGTCGCGTCCATTTTACCAATTCATAATTGATATATCTTGTAGTATGTTCCAATTGAATTGATCTTACATTGGTTATGGAACTAGACAGTCTCTGAAAATCTAAATTTTGGCATATGATTGAGTGAATGTTTAGCTTGGACTGGCTGTAGTTAGGCTAAGTTGACCACCCTTGAGTGTGATCTTATATGCTACGCATTTTATGCAATCCTTAGATGAAATAGGCTTGTTTGAAATACGGTCTAGCTGTAGTACTAGTAAAATGTAGTCAAAACGAAGGGCTCTAAGTACCTTATTCTGCCATGTGAGTAACATGGATAGCAACAAAGTATGGGGTGGTGTTGTCACTAGTCCAAACAATGTGTGACTAGCGTACTCTAAGAGGTGTTATGATGTCTTTATTCTATGTTTTGAATCACAGGAATTATGGATAGGAGACAACTCGCACTAAAAGGAAAAACAAGTCCTTCAGATCTAGCGAGTAAACGCAGCAGACAGGCTGAGAGGTAAACTGATTTAACAGCCTAAATCATCTAGTGTCCAATGTTTATCTGTAGCTAATGATCAAATTCAGTAGCCTGAATCACCTAGTGAGCAATGCTTGTCTCTGGCTAATAATCAAACCTTGGATATTGCTAGTGTGAGTCGAATCAACTCTCATGTAACAACAACACATATACTTGGGGTTCACAAGAACAACTGGTCAGGCAAAGAACAAGAATCTTCTAAAGTAACCTCATGTCTAATGGCTAATGTACAGGGGACAAAATCATCCAATGAGTGTAATACTACATTAAGCTGCTTCCTACATACAAGAGAAACTTCCTTGGAATCTGAAGGCAAAAGAACGGGAGGTATGGTGTTGTGATAATAGACAAAATTAGGCATAAGAAAATATGGTTGGGAACTTTTGACACTGTTGAAGAGGCTTCACAAGCTTATTTCTCCAAGAAGTTTGAGTTTGAGAAACTAATCCAACAAGGTAATAAGGAAAATAAACCAAAGGAGAATCTTAATCAAATTCAGCAGCCAGAATTACCTGTTATGCAATGCTTGTCTATGGCTATTGATCTAACCTTGGATACTACTAGTGTGATTAGAATCAACTCGCACGAAATAACACATTTCTTTCTACGCCCCCTCTATATATGTATTTACACCTAGGGGGATTAAGGTCATAAAGTATGTTGAGCGTAGAGAATAAAGGTTGGAAGCAGGCAATGGATCTTTCTAAAACCATCAGGCAGTGTGATATAAGATCAAGTTCACAATAAAAGAAACAAGCAACAACAAGAGCAACAAGATGAAAAAATGCTAGTGAATCAAAATAGGCCACACACGGCTTCACTAGACTTCAAGATGAACAACAACAAGAGTAACAAAATGTCAACAATGCTAGTGAATTGAAATAGGCCCTACACGACTTCACTATACTTTAAGATGAACAACAACAAGAAGATAACAACAATAGTGAATCGAAAGAGCCCCACACGGATTCACTATGTCATGGTTTAGAATGTTGAACTAAACTAAACAAATAAAAAATTTAAGCTAATATTACCAGTCTTCGTCGGTGGGTAGTGAAACTCATCAAACCTCCAGTGTGCAACGAGCCACCCATTTGAGACGCTCTATTTGCCTTTGCCTATTCCCTATTTGCACGATATTCAAGAGTATCCCATTTTTCTAAGAACTGATCCTACACATTAGCATTCAGCCAACTAGATTTTTCCCAGTTCTTCCAAGCCTCATACAAGTGTTCTTTGATCCGTTAAGCTACTTTGAACTTAAAAATGCATTGTATTTTATTATCATGACAATAATTCTAAGCACACTTTGTCTGCAAAATAGTTTAATACTTGTAAATTCATCATTGATAGCATACTGAAATGGTAAATTCTTTGATTTTGATCATACCACAAACTGATTCCACATAAGTACTCTGATGTCGAGTTAAATCCCGTTCCAACTACCCCACGACTCTGTGTAAAATGATTTAATTGCTTTTATAACTATATGTCTGCCGCTACATGCGGGAATGAACCTGCAATAAAATTATATTAAATTATCTTATCTTTTGAAAATTTTAAAAATTATGAAAAAACATAAGATTTACTTACCTATTACCATCGGGGGAAATCATTAGCCTCTCATTGCCATCATATTCTACTACCTCTTTAAATTTCAGAATCTGGGAAACAACTGGTATAGCATTAGACGCTGCAACACTATTAATGGAGGGTGATGTTGATGTACTGGGACCTCCAATTCTCAATCTAGAAAGGCTAGGTGTGGATGATGTTGAAGGTACAGATGAAGAGCTACTATGTAGACTATTATAGGGAGAAGAGGGCTGGAACTGGTGGGGCTGTGGGGGCATGAAAAATGCATTTGGTAGTGAAATAGTTTCCCTCGGAGGAAGAATAATATTTGTAGCAGCTGGTTGAAGTTTTTTGGTAACAAGTGGTGGTGGTGGTGGTGGTGTATATTGACCTGTGAAAAGATTATCAGGTCCTTTCTTACCTTTCTTAAACCATCTATTACCATGACCTTTTGATGCCATTGATTTTCCTTATTAACCAACTAAAAAAAAAACCACAAAATGGAGTTAGTCTATGTTGTGCTGCCCAGATATGTTTCCTAGATCAAACGAAAACAAGGCTATGAATTCATTAAATGTCTATAAGGACTGGTTATACAGTGCAAGTTCAACCATTGACTCTTCACATATAAAGGTAACAAAACTGGCAGCATACTAACCCATGAATACATGGACCAACCAGATTTGGTTGAGAGGAGCATAACACAAAGTTAGAAGATTATCAGCAGGCAGCAAGACAACAAGTCTCCTGATAGCAAATGACATAATTATATGTGGTATAGAAGCAGGAATAATTAAGGTTATTCTATTCAGCTTCTACTCAAAAAATAAATGCCAGGGTTGGATCCCACTGTAGTGATATATTACATATATAGAAAAAGTCTAGCACAAATGATAGTTTCAAGTAAGCCATTTTGACCCTGTACAGAAGGAGAAAGCAGTCTGATTCCATATGATGTATATAGAACAAGCATACAGATGAGTGCAGTGTAATATGAAAATGCACAAGACAAGTAAATCATGTTGCATAGTTACTGGCACTGCAAATGTTAACAAAGAAAAGACACTATATTGTCAAGAAAAATATGAAAAAGTAGCAGCTAAAATACAACTCAAGACCTTGTTACAACACATTACTACTATTAATAATAACTCAATCCTCATCGCTTGTTTCATAGTCATTCATCAATTCTTCCTCATCACTTGTTTCATATTCATTCATCGATTCTTCCTCATCACTTGTTTCATTTTCATCAAGTAACTCTTCCTCACTTATTTTATTATCATTAGTTGGATCTTTCTCATCATTTGCCCTGGATGATCCTTCTCCATAAATGAACATTCAATGTAAGTTCAGAAGGATCAAATTCTTCATATACTCCTACTTACTGCTCATCTACCCTAATCCGCGTCCTCCACACATTTGTTTATTCATATAAAATATAATAAGCCTACCATTAGCATCATACAATGATGAGAATAGAAATAGGAAAACTCAGATTAAACCCCTTAGATCTTACAATTAGAAAGCTAGCATAGAATACTACTTGGAAACACAGATGCAGGAAAAACTAACACATATTAGAGAGATTACAGAAATGGTAAAATTTTACTGGAACATTCATCCACCAGCATATACAAGTACAAATATGATACTCAAGTATATGCACTTCTCAGTGTGCATTATCCATACGCAATTTGTGCATGACTTGGTCTCTAAGTATCATTTGTCCACTTTACTGTTAACGATTAACATACTTATTTTACCATAAGTATCTAATTTGTTTCATTGATAGTAATGAAATGCATCACTGTGTTAAGTAAGATCATATTATGCTAAAAAAAAGGAGCATACAAACCCAAAAATAAGATACAATACCATACTAAGATCTGACAATCTCTACACTTATCTAAAATGCTTACTAGCAAAGATACGTTATTCTGAAGACAAACTAACAATAAAAGGGCTGGTTTTAGATATGTTAAAATTTCACTAGAACATTCATACACCAGGCAGAAATAGTTTCTTCAAAATACACAATCTTGCATACTCAAGTATATCAGCAGAAGCAGTTTCCTCAGAAATATACACACATTTACAACCTATGCACATCAGCAGATCCTCTATTTAAATCTAGCGAATCTAAAAGGGTCCATATTGTATACTGAGTATAATTGTTTTTCCTCATCTTAACAAGTCACTCA
>NC_061111.1:89682740-89939165 GCF_002878395.1 Capsicum annuum
GGGGGGGGGGTTTAGAGAGTGAGAGAGAATTGGGAAAGTGACTTAGAGAGAGATGAGTTATATGTTAATATAATAACTTTTCCTACTACTTCAGTCGGAAAGTGATTTAATAAAATTAATTATTTAAAATTTTGGACTACAACGGTCGGTTATATATAATATATTTAAGTAATTGTTTATATTTCCAACTACATTAGTCGAAAATACAAGTTTAATAATTTGTTTAAATAATTATTTTATTGTTGTATAAGGTTCTGAGTAAAATAATTTGTTTATTTATATTTTCGACTACAATATTCAGAAATACATATTTAATAGTTAAAAATTATTTAATTTTTATATAAGGGTATAATATATATTTAATAATATATTTATTTAATTATTTATTTTTCGACTACAGTAGTCAGAAATAAATATTTTATAATTTATTTAAATAGTTATTTATTTTTTGTATAAGGATCTGATTATATATTAAATAATATACTTATTTAATTATTTTAATTTCCGACTACAATGGTCGGAAATGAATATTTAATAATTTATATAATTAATTATTTAATTTCCGTATAAGGGCATAATTATATATTTAGTAATATATTTATTTTATTATTTTTATTTTTGACTACAGTAGTTGGAATATACATTTCCCGCAATTTTTCATCAAACATTCTGACTGTTCTAGTCACAAATACTATCAGAATAATATTTTGTAAAAAATAAAAATAAAAAAGTATATTTTCGACTGAAGTAGTCAAAAATTTCCGACTACTTTTTTCAGTTGGAAATTTTCAGTCGAAAAATAGAAATTTTCTGGTAGTGTATTGGATTCTAACAAATTAGTATCTTGTCAGTTCAATTCTTCGAATCAAAATCAACGTCACTAGAGATATGGTATATGATATTGCTCGAGCTCTTCAAAAATGTTGTTATACCCATGCTAGATTCTCAAATAATGCACTATTTTTGAGCGATCCGGCGTGCAATCTATGGGCATCTTTTTAAGAGTTCGAGCAACATAGGAGAAATGTACTTCCATTAAGCCACAGAGTAAGGGGGAGTGATGCTGCACTTTCTGAATCTGCTTCAACAAAATAATAAAATAGAGCTTTACCCTTTTGAGAATTTGTAACAATATAACCAAAATACTGTTTGAAAAAAATATTTGGAGGCTGCCTAGGAAGAGAAGCTCTAAGCTCAGAAATTAATTTCAAGTAGAAGAAAGAAGAAAAGATAGTGAAGACACAGAACCATGGAACCATTTTCAGATTTTTTTAAAAAAAGTGATTGTGTGTATCAACAAGTGGAAGCACGATAATTGTACATTAATATTAAGTTATTAGTTGATAAAGTACGCCATGAGGATTTAAATATTACATCAACCTTTAAATATGCAATGCTACTACCAAGAAGATTGGATTCACAGTTTCACGCCTACTTAAAAGAAATGCCGTTCAACTGTGGTTGGCGAAATAGTCTACTTTTACTCTTTGTTTTAAGTAAGCCTCTTTGTTACAAGACTGGAACACTTTTGCTCTTATTTTGCACTCGTTAGCTGACAAAGAAAACGACAGCCTGGTGCACTGAAGTTACCACTATACGAGGGGTCCGAGGATGGGTCGGACCACAAGGATCTATTGTACATAGTGTTACGTTGCATTTCTCTGGGAGTCTTTTCCCACCAATGGAATTGTTACAAAATACTCCCTCCGTCTCATTTTATGTGTCGCCATTTTCTTTCTGTCTGTTCCAAAAAGAATATTACTTTTTCTTATCTGGTAATTATTTAATAACATCATCCCCATTTTATCCTTAATGGGCCCCACTTTATAAGAAAAGATAATTAAAAAGTAAACTTTAAAAGGGGCAATTTTATAAACTTTACAAAGTCATCATTTATTTCTTAAACTCCATACCCGGTCAATTAACGACACATAAAATAGGACGAAGAGAGTAGTAATAATACAAAGAAATAGGGCAAACATCCCAAATTGCCCTTGTGGTTTGCAAATTATCCAAAACTACCCTTTACTTATTTGCTTCATGAATTGTTTTATGTCTCTATATTTATTTATGTTTGTTTGATTTTAGTGGCGGACCCAGAATTTTCACCAAGTGAATTTAATATATAAAAAGTAAATACACAACAAAGGAAACAAAATAAAGTTTGATTAACTAAAACATATTATTACAATACTATTATACGAGTTTTCATTTCTTGAGACCTATTCATAATACTTTCATCAGAAACAGTATTAAATATTTTTTTCTACATAAACAACTACTCATGAAACCATAATCCATTTGATTTCTCAATTCACTCTTGATCAACTTCATTGCCAAAAAGGCTCTTTCAACTGTAGCAGTGGCAACCGGCAACAACAATGCAAACTTTACAAGATGAAACACAAGAGGATAATTAAAGTATTTTTTTTTGTCTTAACTAGCTCCTCTGAAAGGTCACCAAGTCCTTTTAGATTAGAAAATATTTTCTCAACATCATGAACATCAACAATATAAGTCTCTAGCTGATTCTTGAGAGTAACAATTATATTTTCACCAAAATCATCAGGATATAATTCAGCCATTCTTAATATTTTATTTATGTCAAAATTAGAAAATGAGTCAAAAGGATTCAAGCAAGCATCCCAATAAGCAAATCTGTTCTCACCTCATTAAAACGATCATTGAGTTCTTGAAGTTGCCAATCAATAATATTAAGAAAATACTTCCATGTAATAGTGATGTGAGATAGTATAATCAACAGCTCCTTATCGAAATCTTCAAAAATTAATGTAGAATTCATTAAAATTGAGTATCTAAATATCACACCTAACACAAAATGCAGACACATTCTTGATAAGTGGATCCCATCCTTCATCCCGTAAATCTTGCAATCGTTTCTTCACCACTTTAACAAATAGAACAACATTTGCAATATCTTGTTCTTTTTTCTATAAGAATTCATTCAGCTCATTTGTGATTGCTAAAATATCTCTCATTAGGTGCAATATGAAAGCAACCTCAAACATTTGGCAAGTTCTGGGATATCCTATTGCTCTAGCATTTTCTTGATTCAAGACCAAGTTCTTGATTCAAGCCCTTACTAGTTTCAGCCTCGCCCATATCTAGTGCCTCTTGAACTTTTTCTGCTTGAGCTTGTCAAAGTTCATCCATTCATTTAAAAGAACCTCCTACTACATTCAATACATTAAAAATCAATAATACAAGTTCTCCAACTTGAAGATATTTTTGTAGATTCACCAACAAGAGTCAATTGAAGTTGATGAGAAAAATAATGAATTGCATGAGCTGATCGACTTTCTTGCTGAATATAAACTTTAAGGCCAATTATATACCCTTGCATATTGCTTGCTCCATCATGTCATTTCCCTCGTATACAAGATAAACTCAAAGAATGTTGAGTAATTAACAATTGCTTCTTTTAAACATAAAGCACTTGTATCATGAACATGAACAATTCCTACAAATCATTCCACAACAGATCCCCTACCATCAGCATATCTCAAAACAATTATCATTTTCTCCTTATGTGACACATCACAAGATTCATCTACTAGCAATGAGAAATAATCACCATTTAGATCCTCTATAATAGCTTTAATTGTTTCAAGTTTACATGCACTGATAATATCCTTTTGAATTTTATGAGAAGTCAATTGATTATTTTTTAAAGTCTTTTTCAACACAAGATCTATAATTTTATCCCACCGACTTGCATACCATGAAATAATTTCAATAAAGTTACTCTTATTCAATGATGATTCATCTTCATGGTGTCTACGGAATGCCAATCATTGATTTAAAAGAAGTCTCACCACATCAATAGAAGCTTGTAAATGAATTCTGTATTCAAGATTGGTTTGATTGGATGACTTCAAAAATGTGTCTTTAATTGATTGTCTTTGTCGCATTAGATCTTCACACTTTTTCTTTGCCTGATTGTGATCATTGTTCGGCCCTCCAACGTGCGTATCTAATTTTTCTTTCTGTGCCAACTTCTAAATCCTATACTTAAAATGCTTCACCTCTACTTTGATGAATTCTTTCATCTTGAAATAAATAACAACATAAAAAATAAGTGGTATCTTCAATTTCATTATACTATAACCAATCATGATATAGTTTAAACCATTTATGATTAAAACGACGTTTTAATTCAAAAATCTCTCTTTGAGAAAACTCGTGAACTCAAGGTTGGTGAGTACCTCTTTGATTATATGCTTGCCTAATCTCATCACGATCATTCGGATGATATTCCCAAATAGATTCTCTTTCTTTTGGATTTGCCGGTAAAGAATTCAAGTTTACTCCTTCCTTTTATTTTTTAGCAGAATGATGATTTTCATCGAATTGATTCAAGTTTTATTCCACGTGAGGAGTATTTTATGTGGATGAACATGATTGTGGCACTGGCAACTTTGATGATACCGGAGTGAAATATCTCTTCATTGAATTTAGAACCTTTATTACCGAATTAAACGTCTCATTAGAAAAGTAAGAGTTATTGTAAGCATTTGAATTTTGAAAGTTTTTAAAAAATAACTAAAATTGAAGAGAAAAACAATTGTGATTTTCTTCAATCATAAGTTGGAAGAATTTTTTAAGTTGAGAAAATAAAAAATAACCGCAATAATTTTATATCTAGAAAAGATTGAAAGTAGAAATAAAGAGTAAAGAACAAGATTGATAAATTTCTTGATTGATGAGAGATTGACTTTTCTTTTTCTTGGAGGCTATAGGATTTTTTTATTTTTCTTTAGGTAAAAGTCATCGTTTCCACCTCAAACTATACATGAAAAGTCACTTACAACTTAAACTAATCAAGCGACCCATTACACCCTTATTCTTATTTTTAGTGGAATTAACACTTCCTTGTCAGTTTTAAAATCAATCATAAATTGAGTAGTGCAATACACTCGCTCCACGTCACTTTCCACATTAAAAATAATTTTAAACATTATTTTTAATAAAAATTTTCAAGTCCATCTTCCTTAGCCCGTCCATATCTCCCGTCACCTCTCCAAAAAGGAAATTACCAATAAATAAATACATTAATGGAGCAGCAAACAAACCAAGATTCAAAGATTTCTCAATAAGAATGGGTTGTGAGATAGATAGCAACAAAAATAAAAGTGAAGGTCACTGGAATTTTATTTTTTGATGAAAGTGAAAAATTTTTGATGAAAATTTTAGATCTTGGGATAAAATTACAAGGAGAAAGATTTGAGTAAGGTGTTTTTCCATGTGCTTTGAAGGTCGAAGAAATTTTGTTAGTACTGTAAACTTTCTAATAGAATTTTTCAGCAAAACTCTGATGAACTTTTCACTCTTTTTCTATGATTGTTAGGATCCATATTTTCTAATCTTTGCTACCGATTCACTTCCCATTTTAAGTAAATTAATTGAATTCTGTAAGGAAAAGAGGAAACTGACTTGATGAACATTTTGGGGGTTGGTCGTAGTGGATATTTTGATGGCCATTAATGGCACCAAGTGCGGTGAAAATGATAAAATAAGAAGAAGACGGAAACTTAAATTTAACATTTTTAAAGAAAAGAAGAAGAAGAAGACGGTGAAAAAGTTAAAGCAAAGAGGCCCAAAAAAGTTGGTCAGTTAATGATAATTAACTTCATAACAACCGCTAGAAAATTAACATGTGTATAATTAAATTTATTTTTAACATTTTTAATTATCTTTTTTCTGCATTGTACCCGTACACGCGCTCAAAATATTTGGATTGCATGCACATGCCACGTAGACAAAGGGGGGGGGAGGTGTTAGTTCTAGTAAAAATAAGAATAAGTGTGTAATAGGTTGTCTAATTAGTTTAAGTGTGTAAGTGACTTTTCGTGTATAGTTTGAGGTGGAAACGATGAATTTTTCCTTTTTCTTTATTTTGTAGGGAATGGGTAATAAGGGGAATTAAGGATTAGAGAATTAGTATGTTTTTAGGAAAAAAATGGAGAAGTTAAAGTTTTTTTTTTACCTAAAAATCATTGAATTAGCATGTTTTGGAAATTATTCCTTAAAACTTTTCAGCTACTGATGCTTAAAACAATAAAACTTGGCTGCTGCTTTAAAAACTTTTCAACTATGATGCTTAAAACAAAAAAAAAGGGGCTGCTGCTTTTAAAGAAAGAGTTTTGCTAGCAAGATTCGAACACACGACACATGTATTGTGAATTGAATACCGTTTTCACTGGAACATACACTTCAGTTGTGCTTTGTGGGTTCAAAATAAAATGTATACCTTTGATATTTATAAAGATTGATTATATATACATATATATACAGTGTAATTTTTCAACAAAGTGAGTTTATATGAACCCATTTGAATCTAAGTGGGTCTGCCCTTGTTTGATGTGAGATATATACGTGACTGTCATTAAATATGTTGGATTTATGTAATACCCTGAAGATTTCTAGCCAATTTCATTTCAAGAATGCCTAGTATTAGCTTCTAAAGTGAATGATAATTATTTCATGAGGAATTTTTATGATTTTCACTTTTTGTCATGTGGAAAATTTAATAGGCTTTCCATCGATATATGATTTGCTTAAATTCGATAATCGGGTAAGAAGTTATGACTATTTCAAGTTTCTATCATAAAACAACGCCATATTAGTCAGTGGCGCGCTGTGCCATAAGAGGAAATGGCATTTGTCAATTTTCAGTAGATGTCTGCAATTATAACGCGTCGCGCCAGCACACAAATTCAAAATTGTCCTTTTTTCAGTGTCTCAGGGCGATTTCCCCTGCGTCGCGCCAAAGTTCCTAGTCACGAAGGAAGGGGCAATGCGATGGCTCTGCATCGCACTATCCCTCAGTTTCCCAATTGTCAAATTCTAGTGACATGATACGATAGCGCCACATCGTTCTAGGAGTTCAATTCGGAAAATTTTTTCTGAAATTACAAGACGCGTCTAGGGTTAAAAGGGTCAATTTCCCACCCCTATTTAAGCCCTTTAACACGTGATTCAACCATTTTTCACCTAAAATACACTCTTTTCTCTCAAGTTTCTCTCAAGAACAAGCTAGGGTTTTCATAGAAGATCTAATTTCAAGAAGGTTTCACCATCAATCTTCACAAAATCATGAACTAAGGTATGCATAGTGTTCATTCATGAACTCCTTTTGTCCATGAAGCCCAAGAATCCCTTTCTAAATTCAAGTTATGGATTTCTGTATGAATTTTATGTTGGGCTGGTTTTATTTATATTGAGAATGATCAATTGAATTCAAATCCATGTTGGGTGATTAATTTTATGTGGAATTGATTTGAATAGATGTATATTCATGTGAACCTATGAATAAACCCTAGAATGATGAAATTTGAGATAAATCATGATGATTAATTATTGTATAATGTTGTCTACATGTGCTATGCCTACCATGTGTTTGATTAAATGCCTAGATGAAGGAACAATGCCTAACTAGTATGATATAATGAAATCTCCATGTATGTAGAAGTTACGCCTATCACATGTTTTGATGGAATTCTTCTATAAATGTAGTATGGATTATGATGTTACTTATATTTTCAAGTAAGTTATGCTTGGTCAGTTTCCTTCCATCGAGTCCTAGAGGTACTTGTACCCGAAACATTAGCTGTGTACCTAGAGCCATGTCATGTTTTCATGATACTCTCAGTCAAGCCATGATCCTTAGACTTCAGACAGTCTTATGACTTAGGAAATCTCCATGATCTCATAAACTAGGTCAGTTGTCAGATATCAGTAATATTCTGTCAGTCAACAGAATTCAGTAACTCAGTCCATGTTAAGTTCAGTAAATCATGTTCAGTGTCCATTCAGATGGGAGTAGAAATTAGCACCGAGTGAACCCAAGGATGGGGACACGCACTATCAGATGAGGGTTTGATCCTTTGCAGTTATCCTTGTATTCTAGAACTATGTAGCCAGCATAGGTTGAGACATCAACACTGTTGATGAGGGTTGATAAGGTAGATAAGCACTATCAGATAAGGGCCCCACCATTCTCGTATAGAGGACACTATCAGATGAGGGTCGCTCATAGCTTATCCTTACCAATGGCACGGTATTGACACCCTTCCAATTGGTGTTACAGATTGGACCCTAAATCATCCATAATGGTGTATCAGGGGCTTGTCGGTTAAATATTACCTCCCACAGTTTTAGTACTAGTCTCAATAAAATAACTCAGATAGTTCTTCAGATTCAAGACTGTCAGATACAGTTGACTCAGATATAGTAAGGAACTCAGATAGTTTTATTAGATTCAGGACTATCAAATACAGTCACCCATGTTATCAGTTACATTCAGATATAGCTATTTATACTATCAAATATATCATTTTTTAGTATGTCATGTCATCTGTATTCAGATTCAGTAATCACGATATCACAGTGTCAGTTACAGTTACGTATTTATATATGCATTCTCATATTCATGTTAGATAGTCAACAAGCATTATTCATACATGTTAACCCTTGCATTAGCCTACCTCACATGTATACTCAGTACATTCTATTGTACTGATGCATTTGCGCTATGGTGCTTTCTTTTTATGTTACACCATAGGTTTAGAGACACGTGTTTCAGATCAATAGTAGATTTCTGTCTCAGCAGTCAGAATAGAAGTGAGTCCTCATCCTTTGAGGACATGATTATTTCTCCACTATTTTATTGATTAGTTATTAGTTGTAGTTAGTTGGATAAATATTCCATCAACTCTTTATTCAAATTATTCAGACAGTAGAGGCTTTCAGACTAGATACAGACTATTATATTTTAAACTTCAGTGTTTACAATTTTGTTTTGGGTATTGTATTACCCCACAGATATTATCTCATCCATGTTATATTCAGTAATGAACCTTATGGCCTTTCAGTGTATGTTTCCACATTATTCAGTATTTTATTTAGTGTACAGGTACAAATATCAGTCATGGGTTAGCTTGTGATTCTTCAGGATCATGAGCACCATGTAGCATTCTGGTTCAGCAAATTGGGGCGTTACAAACTTGGTATCAGAGCGTAAGGTTCAATAGAGTCTTAGAATGTCTAAAAGCCACATCTAGTAGAGTTTTATACATGGGTGTGTTGCGCGCCACATTTATGTGCAAGAGGGAATGAGATATTTAGGAACAGTTTCCCTTCTTCCACTATTCATGTCGTGCCAGTGAGCATAATCATAAGTCAATCTCTCAGTCTAATCCACTTCTTCTCTTTATTTCAGAATATGCCTCCTAAGAGAAGAAATCAGTCAGCCCCTCAGCCCAAAGAACCTTTGGGTGATCATATTTCTCATGCGGAGTTCAGGACTGCATTTACCACTCTTGCTCAGTCAGTAGCTGCCCATAATGAGTGACCAACTATCATTTCGGCCAATCCAGTGGCCAACTCAGCTGCAGTTAGGATTTAGGACTTCACCCGAATGAATCCTCCATCCTTTCATGAGTCTAAAGTAGATGAGGACCCTCAGGAATTCCTAGATCAGGTGCAGAAGGTGATAGACATCATGGGGGTGACTACTGTTGAGAGTACTTATCTAGTTGTATATCAGTTGTAGGATGTGGCTCATACTTGGTTCAAATAGTAGAAATCAGAGAGGTCAGATGATGTAGGTCCTATAGAGTGAGAGGAGTTTGTCACCACATTCTTAGATAGATTCTTTACCCAAGATCTTAGAGAGGATAAGGTGCTAGAATTCATCAACCTCAGATATAGCAATATGACGGTGAAAGAGTATTCTTAAAATTTTACTCAATTAGACAGATATGCTCCTCATGTGGTTACAGACGACAGAGCCAAGATGAGTAAGTTCACTTTAGGAGTGAATAATAGCATGGTTAATGAGTGCAGATCCACCATGCTAAATAGTGACATGACTTTAGCCATACTTATGACCCATGCTCAACAGATAGAGAAGCAGAAAATTAAGAAGAGAGAAAAGCAAAATAAGAAAGCTAGGACAGGTAGCTTCAATTTTAGTCAGTCTAAATCAGAAGGAGGAAACCATTCTAAGTTTCATCCTAAGTCATCAGTTCCATAGCCTTCTTCAGCCAGTGCTCCAGCTCCTAAGTTCAGAGATAGAGTGCTAGTCTCTAACTCTCAGGGCAGTGTCAGCAATGCCCAAACTAATCCTCTTTGTCAGACTTGTGGTAAGAAACACAAGGGTATTTGCAGAGCTGGCATCAATGTCTATTTCAGTTAAGGCAAGACAGGCCACAGAGTCAGATACTACCCTTACTCAGGTTATCAGAGTCATCTCCGCTCCTCAGCTCAGTTCAGTCACTTGAATCAGCAGGGTGCCACCACCAGTAATACTAGCGGGCAACACCCAAATAGACTATATGCTCTTCAGACCTAAAAAGATCAGGAAAATTCTTCTAATGTAGTTACTGGTACGTTACAGATCTTTCATGTGCATGTTTATGCTTTTCTAGATCCAGGAGCTTATTTGTCTTTTATTACTCCCTATATAGTAGTTGATTTTGAAATAAGTCCTGAAATTCTAGCAAAACCCTTCTCAGTCTCTACCCCAGTGGGAAAAACCATCATAGCCCGGCGGGTATATAAGAATTGCCCGGTTATGATATTTCAGAAAGTCACTTCAATAGACTTAGTCGAATTAGAGATGACTGATTTTGATATCATTCTTGGCATGGATTGTCTTCATTCCTGCTATGCCATAGTCGACTACAGAAATAGAATAGTCCAGTTTCAGTTTCCAAATGAACCTGTCCTTCAATGGAAGGGTAGTGTATCCACTTTCAGGGGTCAGTTTGTTTCCTACCTTTGGGCAAGGAAAATGATATCTAAAGGATGTGTCTATTATTTTTTTCAATTTAAGGACACTAGTTCTGAAACTCCCATCCTTGAATTCGTCCTAGTAGTGAATGAATATTGAGATATCTTTCTCGAAGATCTTCCAGGAATTCCTCCTGAAAGGGAAATAGATTTTGACATTGATCTTCTTCCAGATACTCAGCTTATCTCTATTCTTCCATATAGAATGGCACCAGTAGAACTCATAGAATTGAAAGAATAGTTAAAGGTTCTCTTAGATAAGGGGTTCATCAGATCCAATGTTTCCCCGTGGGGCACACTAGTCTTATTCGTGTGCAAGAAAGATGGTTCTCTCAGAATGCGCATTGATTATCATCAACTTAATAAGGTCAAGGTCAAGAACAAGTATCATCTTCCCAAAATCAACGACTTATTTGACCGACTTCTGGGTGCCAGCTATTTCTCTATGATATACCTCAGATCCGGCTATTATCAGCTCAGAGTTAGAGAAAGTGACATTCCAAAAATAGCTTTCCATACTCGGTATGATCACTTTGAATTCTTAGTTATGTCATTTGTTCTTACCAATGCCCCAGCAGCTTCCATGGATTTGATGAACCGCATGTTTAAGCAGTACTTGGACATGTTTGTCATAGTGTTCATAGATGATATTCTGGTCTATTCTCGCACTAAGTACGATTATGCAGATCATCTTAGAACAGTACTTCAGACTCTCAGAGATCATCAGCTATTCACCAAATTCAGTAAGTGTGAATTTTGGCTAAGGTCAGTAGCATTTATTAGTCACATCATTTTCGGCGATGGCATTAGAGTTGATCCTTAAAGGACCGAAGCAGTAAAAAATTGGCGAAGACCTATATTTCCATCACATATCAGGAGTTTCTTGGGTTTGGCGAGATATTACAGATAGTTTGTTAAATAATTTTCATCTATTGCATCCCCTATTTCCAGATTGACAAAAGAAAGTCAAGTTTCAGTGGTCAGACCCTTGCAAGAAGAGTTTTCAGGAGTTGAAGAGTTGACTTAGTTTAGCCCTAGTCTTAGCTCTTTCAGATGGTTCAGATGCGTTCGTGGTGTATTGTGATCCATCCAGAGTAGGTTTGGGTTGTGTCTTCATGCAGAATGGTAAGGTCATAGCCTACACCTCTAGACAACTTAAACCCCATGAAAGGAATTATCCTACTCCTGATCTCGAGTTAGCAGCCGTAGTCTTTGCATTGATGATTTGGAGGCATTATCTCTACGGAGTTCATGTAGACGTCTTCATAGATCACAAGAGTCTTCAGTATGTATTTTCTTAAAAATATCTCAATCTTCATCACAAAGGTAGTTAGATCTCTTGAAAGACTATGACATGCGTGTCCTTTATCATCCAGTCAAGGCCAACATAGTAGCCGATGCTCTCAGTAGGCTATCAATGGGTAGTGTTTCTCATGTGGAGGATAGTAAGAAGAAGTAAGCTCAAGAAGTCCATCAGCTTACCAGACTAGGCATTTGCTTAGTCGATTCTTCAGAGGGTGGTGTATGTGTTCAGAGTAGTTCAGAATCATCTCTAGTCTCCGAGGTGAAATAAAAAAAAATAGAGATCCCAGCCTTGTCAAGTTGAAAGAGTCAGTTCAGGATCAGAAAGTAGAGGTTTTCTCCCAAGGGGGAGATGGTGTTTTGCTCTGTCAGGGTCATCTCTGTGTTCCAAGTATAGATGACTTAAGGTAGCGAATTCTTGTAGAAGCGCATGGCGCGCGCTACTCTATTAATCTAGGGGCCACAAAGATGTACCGCAACTTGTGGGAAATCTATTGGTGGAGTGAGATGAAGAAAGATATTGCAGTATTTGTGGCTAAGTGCTCTACATGTCAGCAAGTTAAGATAGAGCATCAGAAGCCTAGTAGGTCCATACAGGAGTTCAGTATTCCTACTTGGAAGTGGGAAGTTGTGAACATGGACTTCGTGTCGGGTTTGCCTCGAACTCGTCATTAGCATGATTCAGTATGAATCATTATATACAGAATGACTAAATCAACTCATTTCCTTCCAGTTCATACCTCTTATTCAGCTGTGGATTATGCCAAACTATATATCAAGGAGTTGGTCAGATTGCAAGTTGTTCTGTTGTCCATTAACTCAGACAGAGGTACCTAGTTTACCTTTTATTTCTGGAAAGCATTCCAAAAGGGTCTCGGTACCCAAGTTCATCTTAGTAGAACCTTCCATTCTCAGATAGATTGTCAAGAAGAAATAACCATTCAAACTTTAGAAGATATGCTAAGGGAGTGTGCAATTGATTTCAAGGGAAGTTGGGATAACCACTTGCCTTTGATTGAGTTTACATACAACAACAGCTATTATTCCAGTATTCAGATGGTTCTATTCAAAGCTCTCTATGATAGAAGATATAGATCTCCAATCGGTTGGTTCAAAGTTAGTGAGGCCTCAATTATAGGTCCTGACTTAGTATTCGATGCCTTAGAATTCGATGCCTTAGAAAAAGTCCAATTGATCAGAGAAAGACTCTGGGCAACTCAGAGCTGACAGAAGTCTTATATAGATGTTTGTAGGAAAGATCTCAAGTTCGAGGTTGTGATCATGTCTATCTAAATATCTCTCCCATGAAGGGAGTGAAGAGATTCGACAAGAAGGGAAAGCTCAGTCCCCTATATGTCGGTCCTTTCAATATTCTTAGTTGTTTCAGCAAGGTAGCTTATAAGCTCGAATTGCCTTCAGATCTAGCCTCAGATCATCCAGTCTTCCAATAAGTGTATAGGTGATCCACCAGTCGTAGTCCCTTTTTAGAGCATTGATGTTCAGAATAGTCTCTCTTATGAAGAGATTCCAATCGAAATCTTAGACTATCAGGCTCATAGATTGAGGAACAAAAAAGTCCCTCTAGTTAAAGTTCTTTGGCGAAATTAGTCCGTCGATGGAGCTACTTGGGAAGCAGAAGTAGACATGCGTACCAAGTATCCTCACCTCTTCTCCACCAACTCAGATCAAGCTCAAGGTAAGAGTTTTTCTTAAGCTTACTCAGTTTCATGATCAGTGTTCATCACAAACTTGGTATTCAGTTTAATGTTCATATTCCCAGTATAAACTTGGTATCAAGTACCATTGCATATTCAGTCATGCATTCATGTATCAACTCAGTTATATAATTATGTATCAGAAATGCATTCTTATTGTGAGAAACTTAGTTCCTCAGAACATTCAGTCATGCATTCATGAATCAGTTACATATGCATCAGATATGCATGTTCAGTATGTTATGTTCAGCTTGTCAGTCATGAGATCATGTTCCATTTATTCATGTTCAGTTTATGTTTAGCTTATTATTTCCCCTCCCAGTCAGTCTCATTTGAGGATGAATGTTTTCAAGGGGGAGATATTGTAATACCCCAAAGATTTTTAGCCAATTTTGTCCCAAGAATGCCTAGTATTAGCTTCTAAAGTGAATGATAATTATTCCATGAGGAATTTTTAAGATTTTCACTTTTGTCATGTGAAAAATTCAATAGGCTTTCCATTGATATATGATTTGCTTAAATTCGATAACCGGTAAGAAGTTATGACTATTTCAAGTTTCCATCATAAAAAAGTGCCATATTAGTCAGTGGCGCCCTGCACCACAAGAGGAAATGGTATTTGGCAATTTCCAGTAGGTGTCCGCGATGCTGGCACGTCGCGTCAACAATCAAATTCAGAATTGTACTTTTTCCAGTGTCTTAGTGCGATTTCCCCTGCGTCGCACCAAAGTTCCAGGTCACAAAAGAAGGGGCAACGTGATGGCTCCGCATCGCGCCATCCCTCATTTCCCCAATTGTCAAATTCCAGTGACACGGATAGCACCGCATCACGCCAGGGGTTCAATTCGGGAAATTTTTACTGAAATTACAAAATGCGTCCAGGTTTAAAAGGGTTAATTTCCCACCCCTATTTAAGCCCTTTAACACGTGATTCATCCACTTTTTACCCAAAATACACTCTCTTCTCTCAAGTTTCTCTCAATAACAAGCTAGGGTTTTCATAGAAGATCCAATTTCAAGAAGGTTTCACCATCAATCTTCACGAAATCATGAACTAAGGTATGCATAGTGTTCATTCATGGACTCCTTTCGTCCATGAAGCCCAAGAATTCCTTTTCTAAATTCAAGTTATGGATTTCTTTATGAATTTTATGTTTGGTTAGTTTTGTTTATGTTGATAATGATCAATTGAATTCAAATCCACGTTGGTTGATTAATTTTATGTGGAATTGATTTGTATAGATGGATATTCATGTGAACCTATGAATAAACCCTAGGATGATGAAATTTGAGATGAATCATGATGATTAATTATTGTATAATGTTGTCTACATGTGCTATGCCTACTATGTGTTTGATTAAATGCCTTGATAAAGTAACAATGCCCAACTAGTATGATATAATGAAATCTCCATGTATGTAGAAGTTACGCCTATCACATGTTTTGATGGAATTCTTCTATAAATGTATTATGGATTATGATGTTACTTATATGTTCAAGTAAGTTATGCTTGGTCAGTTTCCTTCCATCGAGTCCTAGAGGTACTTGTACCCGAAACATTAGCTATGTACCTAGAGCCATGTCATGTTTTCATGATACTCTCAGTCAAGCCATGATCCTTAGACTTCAGACAGTCTTATGACTCAGGAAATCTCCATAATCTCATGAACTTAGTCAGTTGTCAAATATTAGTAATATTCTGTCAGACAATAGAATTTTGTAACTTAGTCCATGTTTAGTTCAGTAAATCATGTTCAGTGTCCATTCAGATGGGAGTAGAAATTAGCACCGAGTGAACCCAAGGATGGGGACACGCACTATCAGATGAGGGTTTGATCCTTTGCAGTTATCCTTGTATTCTAGAACTATGTAGCCAGCATAGGTTGAGACATTAACACAGTCGATGAGGGTTTATGAGGTGGATAAACACTGTCAGATAAGGGCCCCACTATTCTCGTATAGAGGCCACTATCAGATGAGGGTCACCCATAGCTTTTCCTTACCAGTGGCGCGGTATTGACACCCTTCCAATTGGGGTTATAGATTGAACCCCAACTCAGCCATAATAGCGTATCAGGGGTATGTCGGTTAAATACTACCTCCCACAGTTTCACTACCAGTCTCAGTAAAAGAACTCAGATAGTTCTTCAGATTTAAGACTGTCAGATACAGTCGACTCAGATATAGTAAGGAACTCAAATAGTTTAATCAGATTCAGGACTATTAGATACAGTCACCCATGTTATCACTTACATTTAGATATAACTATTTATGCTATCAGATATATCAGTTTTTAGTATGTTATGTCATCAGTATTCAGATTCAGTAATCACGATATCACAGTGTCAGTTACAGTTATGTATTTATATATGCATTCTCGTATTCATTTTAGACAGTCAGCTAGCATTATTCATGCATGTTAACCCTTGCATTAGCCTACCTCACATGTATACTCAGTACATTTCATTGTACTGATGTATTTGCGCTATGGTGCTTTTTTTTTTTTTTTATGTTACACCATAGGTTCAGAGACACGAGTTCTAGATCAACAGTAGGTTCCAGTCTTAGCAGTCAGAATAGAAGTGAGTCCTTATCCTTCGAGGACATGATTATTTCTCCACTATTTCATTGATTAGTTATTAGTAAGGGTTAGTTGGGGACATGTCCCATCAACTCCTTATTCAGATTATTCAGACAGTAGAGGCTTTCGGACTAGATGCAGACTATTATGGTTCAAACTTCAGTGTTTACACTTTTGTTTTGGGTATTGTATTACCCCACAGATGTTATCTCATCCATGTTATGTTCAGTATTGAACCTTATGGCGTTTCACTGCACGTTTCCGCATTATTCAGTATTTTATTTAGTGTATAGGTACAGATATCAATCATGGGTTAGCTTGTGGTCCTTCGGGGTCATGAGCACCGTGTAACATTCCGGTTCAGCAAATCGGGGCGTTACAATTTATGTTGGGGGTGTGAATGAAAATAGAGGAAAAATGAAAATCTGAACAAGATTCATTTAACAAAAAAGTTGTGTCCCTTATTTATTAAAGAGAGGTAAGTTTTATACATATATAGAAAAGTATGAAGAGTTCCTCGCGCAATCGTTGAGGCTAGGTATCAACTTCAACTTGATAAAATATTTGAACCCAATACTTTGTCTTTAACTTTCATTTGAGACTTTTTGAACAAGCATCTTAATTTTTGAACAGGCACCTTTGCATCATTTGAACTCTAACTTGTTGGCTATAAATTTAGAAGTTTGTGTTACATGTGCAGACTGATGCTATTTATTAGTTGCACTTCAACTTTTTTGATAAACAAGTATCTTAATTTCTGAACAGGCACCTTTGCGTCATTTGAATTCTAACTTGTTGGCTACAAATTTAGAGGTTTGTGTTACACGTGCAAACTGGTGCCACAAATGTTAGCTGTCACTTTCTCGATAGTTTAGTTTTTGCACTTGTTTTAATTTACCTAGAAGTCTATTTCCTTTGAAAGTATTTGTTGCTATCTTATTATTTAATTTGTAGTGCACGTTCTAGTCGAACGTTACAAGTGCTATTGTAAACAAATATTGCAGCAATAAGATGAGTATCACTTTTCCTACATAAATTTTTTTTCAAGCTTTATATTGACAGAGGTGGATCCCCTCCCAATTAGATCAATCACCATTTTTATCCAACTTCATTCTTTGTTACTTTGGTCAATCATAGGCCAAAAAGGAATCACGTTCCACAATGGTATCGGAGCTTGTCAAAATTTATTAATAAGAACAAGTTATAAACATTCAAATGTTAGAGTAAACAAACAATCTTAAACATTCATTATTCATATTTAAATGCAATATATTATTATTATCATTATTATTATTATTATTTAAATTTGCATTCAAATTCTGATATCGTAATATTAATCTATACTACCTTAAAAGCATCAACTCCAAAACTTTAAATTGAATTACTAAAGTACCCTTTTAAAGCCTAAAAATACACCACTTAAAAAAAAACCTGCGCTTGTCACCATCCCCAACAAAAATACACAACCTTCTACCAACGATGCCCAAAGCATGGCCATATAACTTTTTATATGAAGGGTTGCATTCCTTCACAAAGTTTCAGCCTCACGTACACCAGATTTATACCTCTAACTTTGAATGACAATTTTCGCGTACAAACAACTCACTTCTTTTCTCCCGTTCTCCATTATCAGAAATTTCTATTTTTATGATTAGATTGTTATCATATGGTTTAATGTTGTTAAGAAGCGATCTTCGAACAATTATTTCTCAGGAATCTCTAATCATGCAATAGGGATAGAAATATGGTTGGACATTAAGACCCACTTTTAAGGGGTTAAGATAGAAAGCTTGAAGAATGCACTATCAGAATATGTGAAATTTAATCTCTAAAAATGCTATAATGTTAATTGTATCAGTTCCTTGACATGTCTTTGGCTAGTATATAATTGTTGCCACTGTCAAGAACTTCAATAACATCGAAGGAAGTGAAAGACATGAGTTTGATGTCACGGAATAAATTCATCCTAACATTCATGGTAAGTTCATATACCAGCCAACCATATGGTTAGTTTTTATTTTAAAAATTAAGTCATATCTAATGAAGGTTAAATAATATGCGTTTTATCCTGTAGGAGTCTTGCAACTTATTTGGATGGTTGATACCTATTGTATTGTGTTGGTGTACATGCATTTTATTATAAAAATAATATATTAAGTGTCTATGTTAATGGGTATAAATTGTGCATTATGAGTATTATTATTTACATTTGTTAGTGGAGGAATGTGGTCATAAGTTTTCTTGAAACTCCTATAAGGCTGCATTTGTTTTTTTTAAAGATCCAGACGTCTAAATCTGAATGCACGTCTGAATGATTAAGATGTTGTCTCTAGATGTGAAAACTAAATGATTAAGACTATTTGTTTTTTAACATGTGAATGAACAAAAAAAATTATTTGTATATATGATAAAATAAAAACTACAATTCAAATAAATAACTAATTATATATCAGAAAAGTATGTAATTTAATACAACAAAATTATTGTTTGATTGAAAAAAATATTTATGTTTGTTAGTGATAGTTGAGATGATTTATAATAGTGGTTGCGGTGACAATGATTTGTATTAGTGATTAGTAATGTTAGTGGTGATAGTTGTGCTGGTTGGTATTGTAGTGACTTTTATGATAGTGGCGGTTGATAGTGGTGGTGGTGGTTGTGATGTGACATTGCTTGATGTTAGTAGTTGGAGGTGTTGATTGTGATGGTTGAAAAATGAATGAATGATGGTTGACGATGTGTTGGTGCTAGTTGGAGATCTTGTTAGTTGTGATGGTGGATATAGTTATTAGTAGAAATAAATTGGAGTGATGATAGTGATTGAAGTGATGGTAGAGGTGGCGTTACTAGTGACAATGGTGGTGGCCGTCGAAGAATGTGTGGAGGTTGTAAGGTATTAGTAGTAGTTAGCGGTGGTGCTAGTTATGATAGATGAGTTGGTCGATAGTATGGATTGATCGGTAGTTGTTGATGATGGTAGTGCTGTTAACGGCGGTGGTGGCGTTAAAATATAATTAGAATAATAGAGGTAGTAGGTGTAGTAGCAGTTGACAATAGTAGTTGGTAGAGATATTTGTTGTCGATGGTGGTTGTGATGGTGGAGGTGGTTGGTGGTGTTTGATAATGATGACGGTGGCAAAGATGGTGACTGATGATTATGAATAGAGTGGCGGTGAATTTTATCTAACACCAGAATACCTCTTCAGACCTATTAAGACTTAATTTTAGATCTGAATGATTAAGACTTATTCAGACCTATTAAGAGCTAAAATCTTAATAAAAAATAAATGTAGTTAATGGTCTGAAGTCTGAACCATTCAGATTCAGACCTCCATTAAGTGCAAAAAAATGAGCCCTAAGTCTTTATTTGCTCATTATGCTATGTAATTATGCTAGTAACTATGTAATATCCAACCTATTCATCTACACATTTACTACTCCAGTACTTCATATTCATTACATGAAGGAATTCTACATCTATAGATAGTAGTGTTTCTTTCTTGTATTTAAAATAGATTAAGTGTGAAAACTATATTAGTTAAAGAGAGAGTTGAGATAAAGAAAATATTCTAAGTCTCCAACTATATTCACTATACAAGAGCGAGTAACTATATTAGTGTAAGAGAGAGTTGATACAAAGAAAATATTCTAAGTCTACAACTATATTCACTATACAAAAGAGAGTTTTAATATGTTGAAGGAAGGTTTGTTTGTGATGGTGCTTTGGACTTTTCAACTAATTCGGATTTTCTTGAGTTGTACATCGTTGATGGGTTGTTGTATTCTGGAGGGGACACGTCAACAGTGGGCTTGAATCTCCTTAAAGAGAGCGAGATATTTGCACCTCAGCCAAGAAGAAGATTATTTTATTCTTTTTCATTTTTGTTGATTTTATTATTTCAACTGTAATTTATTATAATTGTGGTATATTACACCAACAATTTTAAGGATATTCAAGCCCAATTCTATAGAAATCGGCCTACTTCCACACTCACATAAGTGAAATTTATCAAGGATGGTCCTATAATTTTGACACTCCTCTCATACGAGATACAAAATTTCGTTAAGAGTTCTTAGACTCAACCTTCACAAATCATTACTGGAATAAAATGCACTCACATCATAGGAAGGATTAAACAATAGTCCATGCCAGACCAAGTCATTAATGATTCGTTCTTCCCACAGAACCTGATTATAGGATCTCTAGTCCCTAAGTTAGGTTTCCTCATATATGACTCATGATTTTTTATAGTCTTTCTCCCCCTCTCTTCGATGTGATTCAGACCCTTTATCTTGTCAAGGCCTTACTTAATTCATATTCAAGATAATCACATAATTAATTCATCTTCAAGATAATCACATAATTTGACATACTCAATGTTAGTGGTACCACTTGTCAAATATAATTTCATAATATTATTTTATTCTCACGAGTCTGAATTTACTGTTATAATAAAAACTTCAAACTCTATCAATATTATTGATATTATCATAATAACTCAAACTAGGGAAATTATTTTCTCAAAATAAAGTGATTTATCAATTCACTTTTTCACTAGTTGAAGCTAAAATAGTTAGTTCAACCTCCACAACAGAGTTAACAAATAATAATTTATTTTTTCATTTAAAAAAATAGCACGAAGTTTTTTTTTTTTTCATTTGCATCCAAAAAACTTTTAAGTATAACAAGATTTATTTTAATAAAACAAGACACAACTTTTTTTTTTCAAGTAAATATACCCAATTTGCTTGTATAACCTGCTTAAGTAGTTTTTCACAATTTCAGGCCAAGTACAACTAGCCACATATCTCATATATTTTTATTAGGCTTGCAAACAAACTCCTTTTCTATTTGTCACACCACTTTCACATATTTGAATAAAAAAGAATTGCATGACTCGTACAATCAATAAAATTGTATTTCACAAAGTTTCACCATAATGTGACATGTCAAGAAAAAGTTCATCACATGATTTAGGTATTTTTCATTCCTAAAATAAAATTTTTGTCACCCAAATATTTAATGTCAAAATGGCTACTCAATTTTTCATTTCTTTGATGACATGTTAGAGCCAAATTTAAAGACATCAAGTCATATATAAATGTTAACATGTGATTTATTCCAAGACTAATATATGCACTTATAACTTCTTTATTTTCAAAATATTATGAAAAATGCAAAAATCACATTTTTCATGGTGAATTTTTCTCATTTCATTAGTCCCCACTATTTTGAGACTTTAAGAAAAAAAAGCTGTCATGAAAAGTATCATTTTATTCATGAAAAATAAGATTTTTTTTATCTCTCCTCTGCAACAAGTAGAAAAGTTTTACCTTTTTTCCGCTTGAGTTGAGGAGTAGAAAAATACTTTATGTGGCTATCTCTTGCAATCCATCTTTTGAGATCTCATCTTGATATCCGCAATTTTTCAAACTGTAAAAAAACATGAATCTCCTTAAAATTGAGTGAGATATTCATGCCTCAGACAAGAAGAAGATTATTTTACTCTTCTTCATTTTTGTTGATTTTATTATTTCAACTGTAATTTATTATAATGTGGTATATTACACCAACATATTGTAATATGTTTTTTAGTTTAAATAAAATGTTTGTTTTTATTATTACCTAAGTTTTATTATATCGCATAGTAAATTTGTCATTATGAAATGATGAAAAGTTCCATTTCATCTAATGAGCAATTTCGTGTTATCATCATTTCCTTATTTTTTCTCATTTTATATTTACTTATCTTTTAATAATCATGTTGTAATTTTTAACTTATCTATTTACAATAGATAAATCTACCATGTGCCTTTTTCTTCTTGTAGATTTATCCTTCAAATTATTGATGAGTGTCGCTTGTTACAAAGAAAAAATAATACAATCTACCTAAATGTTATGTTTTTTTTTTAAATAGAACAATAGGATATAATACAATATGATATATTATGAAACAATACATAACAACCAACTAAACCGAGTGTTGATATGTGTAATTTGATTGTAATATTTGGATAAATACTCCATTTTTTAGTGGACTTACATGAGAAAATTGAAGAAAAGGTGTCTTTTAAGTCTTGAATGAAGGATTGGTGAAATTGACCAACTTAAAGGGTCAAACATAATTAGGAAACTTGATTAAGTTAAGTATGGACTTGATTAATATTCTTAAAACTTTTTAATCTTTTCAAAAATACAAATCAACCTACACCCCTCTTCTCCAAATCAACCGTCTCTCTCTTCTCTCTCCTCTCTCTTTCACGACAGTCTCTCTCAACTCTCTTCCAATCAACAGTTCTGCAAAATTTCTCCCTTCAAGCTCTGGCGAAAAATAGCTGAGCGAGTTTCTTTTCGAATTTCAACCGTCAATCGACGTGAAGAAATAGAGGAACTTGAGCCAACTTCTCCGGCGACAACAACTTTGAGTTCTTCGTCATCCCATTTCTTCTTTCACAGGTAAAAATTATGTCTTTTTAGTTATGAAAAAACATGGTAATTGACCTAACTTCTCTTCTAGTATTGGTTAACAATTTTAATATTTCTTGCTAAATTTGAAATGTGGATTGAATAAAATCCTAATTTCTGGCATTTCTTCTTTACTCTTTTCAGTGTGAAATATAATTTTTTATTGTTATTGTAGTTCTTGTTGTCGAACTATTAATTTGATTTGTTGGTAATTTTTGGTCACCATTGATGTTCTTAGCATGTGTGTTGTATAGTGTTGCTGGGTTGATTTGTTGTTTTTCTTTGTAAAAATGGTGTTGCAACAAATTAACCATCTGATGCAGTAAATTAACTATCTGATTCGATAGATTAACCACCTGATGCAACAAATTAACATCTAATGCACCAGATTAAACATATGATGCAACATATTAACCATCTGATTCAACAGATTAAACATCTGATGCAACAGATTAAACATCTAATGCAATAGATGAACAAAATAGTTCATTTATCTGTTGTGACAGATGACTCTTCAGTTTGGAAAAAATCTAAACAATATTGATCTAATAGATAACTCATTTGGCAACAGATGAGTGATCTATTTCAACAGATATGTGGCCTGTTTTGATTATTTCCAAAAAATTACTTATCCACTGCAATAGGTTGCAACAGATAACCTACCCGGTGCAACAGATGAGAGATCTATTTTTATTATTTCTAACAGATTACTTATTTGCTACAATAGGTTGGTTATATAATGAAATAGATATCCTACCTGATACAACAGATGGGTGATCTATTTTTATTATTTCTAATGGATTACTCATCTGCTGCAACAGGCTGGTTATATACTGCAACAGATATTCCACCTGGTCTAACAGATGAGCGATTTGTTGTTATTATTTCCAAAGTACAACTTATCTGTTGCAACAGGTTGGTTATATGCCTAATATATATCCTACCTGGGTGCAACAGATGAGTGGTTTATTATAATTGTTTCTAATGAATTACTCATTCATTGTAATAAGTTGGTTATATGTTACAATAGATAACCTTCCTGGTGCAACAGATGAGTGATCTATTTTTATTCTTTCTAATGATTTACTCATCTGTTTCAACAGGTCAATTATATGTTGTAACAGATAACATACCTTTTGTAAAAAATATGAGTCTGCTGGAATTGTTATTTTACTATTTTGCATGTTAGATTTACTGTTAACCTTTTTAACGATGCATTAATCAATTATAATCTATTTTATGTTCTTGGTAATTTAAGATAATATGGCTCCCAAAAGAAAAGAAACTGAATCAAGTTCAAGTAAAGAAACAAGTGAAGCAGTTAGGCAACATCCACCACTCTATGAGCTTGCTTTACAAGCGTTATCTCAATTAGGAGCAGAAGATAATGAACATGGAGAGGAGGAATATTTCAAAAGAGATAATCCAAATATTAATATCCTTTCCACCAAAGAGTTGATTAAAATATTCAGCATTGATTGTTATTCTGTGAGAATGCAACGCGATGGTGCCACAAATTTAATAGATGATTTGGTGGTTAAGTCAGTCATGAAAAAATCTTTTGATGCCTTCAGAAAAATACTTCGAGAATAAAAATTGGATTTTTATTTTGGGAAAAGCTTCTTTGGGCAATAGCTTGATTTACCGAAGGACAACAATGCTTATTTCCAAATGAAAATAGTATATGATCTTCTCAAGCATAAGTTTATGTATGAAAACAAAGATAAGATAGATGAGGTGTGGATAAATTACTGTGACATGCTTGTTTGATTTGGTTGGAAGGAGTTTGCCATAGTTACTGGGCTAAAATGTTATCCTCCTTCTCCTTCTCATGTTATACCTACTCTAACCCCAAAAAATCACCTCGTACACCCAATAAAGGTAAAGGCAAGTCGAGTGATCATGATGAACTGGTGTCCATTATTAGTCTAAGCTTCAAAAACAAAATTTTAGTAGAAGCATTGTAAGGTAAAATACTTTCAAAGAAGCACAAGTAATTATTGTTCTTGGTTTGGTTTGTACATAATATTCTTTGGGAGAGAGATGTTAACACCAATATAAGCCTTGGTTTACTAAATCTTTCTGAGGATCTTGAGGCATTTAACAACTATCCTTGTGGTTATGAAATCTTCAAAATGACTATGAAATATTTTTGGCTCCGTTAATTCCAAATACAGTCAACTTATATGGCTTTCCATGGACTTTCATGGTAAGTGTTTTTTTTTATTATGATATGATTTTTTTTTATTTAATAATGCTTTTGATTTATTGGCGTTATATTATAGGTTTGGGCATTTGAAGTCATTCCTTATTTGATACAACAAGTTAACTACCAGGAATAAGTTTCCTGTCCAACAATCCTGAGATGATTGTCGGCCAAAAGTGATAAAAATGCAAAATTTCTTGATCTTTTCAATCTCCCGAAGGAAGCAGTAAGTCTAATTCGAATCAAGTTTTTGTTTTAATTAATGATTATGTTAAATTATTTCATCATCATTCTAATATATGTATTGATTTATTTTAGATTGTCTATATGTGGCTTGTTCTGACCATTTGAGAGTTGAAGATGCCATTTTCTTACTTTACGGTCACTTTATCTAACCCTAAGGTCATTGATAAAATAAAAATCAAATTGTTTGGAGCAACAACCAGCACAAGAAAAATAATTTTGAAGGGTGGGCTTCTTGTTGTTGATGATGGTAGTGGTAGTGGTAGTGGTGTTGCTGTTGGGGCTAATAATGCTCTTCTTATAGTTTTTGAAACAACAAGCCATTATGATTTTGATCATACTGGTTATACAAATTGTGCCACTTCTAGCGAATGTTCTGCATGCAAATGTCAAGACTGTAAGGCGAAACATGATGGAGTGATTAATACTATTAATGCACTAACTGCTTCTGTAAAGAAAATGACATCTAAGAGGGGTGTCATTTCATCAAAGAGGATTTCATATCCATACACTCCATTAGAGATTAAGGTGGCTAAAAGGAGAAGAAAAGATATTTCAAGGGCATCATCAAGCATAGCAAAATTTTAACGTCTCTTTGTCTTGCACCGTTATCAATGTACAAGGGCCACAGGAAAGCAGCATGAGCCGAAGAAGGTGAATGTATATCATCTGTTCCAATAAACAAATAGGGACATATATGTTTTAATAGATGATACATCTGATGAAAATTATTAAACAGATATATAAATCTATTACAACTGTTGTCTAACTTGTTGCATCAAATGCGTTATCTGTTGCAACATATGTCTGTCTGTTTCAGCAAATCAAATATGTTTTCATAATATTTTAATTTATACCAACAGATGAGTCTTATATTACAACAGATGGGTCATCTGTTTGAAATTATCGTACCACTCTATTTTATCTATTCAAATTTATCCCAACAGATGATCCATCTGTTGTAATGTACGACTCATCTATTGCAATAGATAGATAATTTATTGTATATCTATAATTAGCATTGATAATTTTGGCTTTCCAGGTGGATGTCACAGTAGAAGCTACTGCTGAAGAGCATAATATCATAGTTGATAATCCATCAACTGCTTCGGAAGAAGAAGAAAAAGTGGAGCCTGTCTGTTTGGGAAAACGAAAGAATTACCCGTTTGAAGGGTTCAACATCTTGGATGAGGCTCCTGAAAAATAAACCAAGTTGATCAATGACTATTCAAAATGGATTGCCGATGGGCTGTTAAAGCATTACACCGGCAGGTACATAAATCAATTTTAAAGATATTGATTTATATAATTCTTGTTGTAAAAATATGACATTAACACATATAAATCATCATGTAGAAAACAAAATGACGAACTCTACAAAGTGAATAAATCGAGTCTTGGTATTGATATATTCGACCTTGTTGTTGTACATCCAGAAACACAAAATTGGTTCTATTTGATGTCACAGCTCTAAACTTGCTGGAATAATGAGGTTTAAATGCAATACATATTACTATTAATTAATACTCTATTTAATTGCATCTGTGTATTAATTTTTTCATCATATAATCTGAAATATTTGATAATATATGTAGCACATCGATGTTATTTTTTACTACCTCTAAAAGAAGGCAAAGTTGCAAACATGAGAACAATATAGATACACGAAAAGCAATTGTTTGTATAAAGTTTACATCAATAATGCCTATGATAGGTATTTTCAACAACAGTCGAAAGTTTTCTAAAATGAGAAATGCTTAATAAACATCATCAAAGATTTTAGCATTCCAACTGGCTTACATTGGCATTTGGTCGATGAAGATACATTCCAATCAATTGTGGTGATGACTTCCATTGGGTGTTGGCTGTCGTCTATCTAAAAGAGAGGCGCATCTGAGTTTATAACTCGATGTCGTGAAGGAGTCATTCCAGGCCGTCGTCTGAGATACAAAAGCTGGCCAAAATATTGCCTACTTACCTTGATATGAGTGGATTTTTGGGCCAAAAAATTTGTACTGATTGGTCGATGATTGAAACATACTGTGATAAAATGGATAATCCATTTAATGTAGAATATGTTGAAGTAATTGCTCATCAAACCATTGCGATTCTGTAAGTATAAGTATCATGATTTAGTTTGATTTCATAAATTTCACAATGCTTACATGAACTGCAAGATATGGATTGTCTATTTTTTTAAAATGTAGGGATTGCAATTTTTTTGTTGCCTCTTACGCTGAGTATTTGAGCGATGGATTACAAGTACAAAATTATAGACTTGATGAAATATTACTCCGCAAAAGATATGCTGCTTCTTTATGGAAATACGGAGAAGCGAAGGCTCAGAAATCGTATACAAGCGATATTAAAGATCCATGATGACCAAAGACGAATTTCGTAGCACCGAATGAAGAACAAATTGTCCACATTGAGCAGATATTTATAGCTTGAGTTTGTCAAAGTAATAACCTCTCCTACTTGGTTAACTTGTTGATTTATTTGTAGAGTAGATCATTTGTATCCATAATAATTTTTTTACATTTCACTTATTTGTTGAGTTATTTCATGTAATTTTCGAAGGTTTTGATTTATTTTATATTGTTTATGAACATAATTTAATCCTTAGTTTTGAATTTGTTAATTGAAATAGAATGCTAGATTCAAATATCGCAACCGATAATACATCTGCTTCAACAGACGACATATCTTATCAAATAGATTTAGACATATGTTACAATATGTAGGTCATCTGCTGGAAAGTATATAATAGGTCTTCCTACTTTTTTTTTATTTGTTCCAATAGATTACCTATCCGTTGCAATAGATAGATTATATGTTGCAATAGATTGTATATCTGTTGCGACAGATAGACAGAAACATCTACATAATGCAATAGATAAGCAACCTATTGCAACAGATAATCAATTTGTAACAACAGGAATGATATATATTACAATAGATATACAATCTATTGTATCATAAAAGTTCAACTTTCGTCAGACATAAAAAATTGCAACTGCAATGTAAAGTGAACAAAGTGGCTTGAAATAAAAAATTATTATCATGTTCATTTTTGTCTTTGTACTATTATTCTTTATACACGGGATCTATGCATTTATTTAGTACCTCATAAGTCCAAACCTCTTGCATTTTTTCTATAATGGTGTCGCATATACCGTCCATTTCTATGCCGGTCAGTAAACATTCGATGTATGCAAGCGAGTACGACCCGCACGCGGTACCTGTTTTAGTTTTTTTGAAGGTAGATGTTCTTATTTTGACCTTCAAAATCCCATGATTACTTCTTCAAGACTTTCACTGGAAAATGATCGATCAATTTACTCTGCGTCAACAACTTGGGGAACAACTTCAAGAGTGGCTGCACGTGGGTTAAGAACTTGGCCTCCTTGAAGTCAGGTAAGTTGCAGTCATAAACCTTAATCTTTTCCTCATCGAGTTGTATCTCAACAGTGAGAAAATATTTGACTTCCACGTTCATGACTGCAAAAATTCTCTTTACCTTGGTTTAGCTCTTGCCATGTGGATATGGCCTCTTTCCTCTAACATGGTTAATCATGTCTTCATCCCATTTGAATGTAGAACTAACTGATCAATTCCCCGACCACCGGGACCAGTTTAACTATGAAGAGTATCATTCCTAATCTTGAAATTGTCGTAGAAGTTGAGGTCCATTATTCTACCGGCCGCATCATAAGCATTTGAGTATGCTAATTGCCTACCCCTCATGAGGCAGAGAATTTCATTAATATCCTGTGGTATAAGAAGATAATTTTTAAATAGGTTAGTAATTCTAAAGAAGAAAAATACAGTGGAAAGATTATGTTGCATAGGTTTCTCTGAATCAATTCATAGATTACTCAGCTAACGCAATGTTGCAACAAAATACCTAGCTGTTGCAATAGATTACACATCTGTGTGTAGATTCTTCTTCGTAGAGTAGATAGGAAGGATATGTTAGCAAAATTAAACTTACATTGTCCACATATCACTCATGCATATTTGTTATACTCATGAAGTTTTGGGTATCAAATAAATCATGGTGTACTCTTGTGGTACCTTCATCTTATCAATCATGATATTTTGCAGTTCCTTCTTCTCTTTATATCCAAGTACCGCGTATATGTCCACCTTCCCCAGCAGCCCCTAAACTTCAACAACTCTTAAGTGGGAGAAGTTGTAATTTTTTTGGATTTCCGATTGGAGAGTACTTTTTCTTCCTCTTAACCGCCACTGTAGGAGTGTATGGCTCCCTGACCTTCTTGGATGGTATGACACCCCTCTTGGATTTTAAACTCAGTAGCTTCAATAATAGCCTCTAGTTTCAAGAAGTTTATCCTCTCTGTCCATGCACACTTTGAATTTTCAATGAGAACATGAGGGTGAAGAGGGGTGAGAGGGATCTGTGCAAGGGGTGTTTCCAAACATATTTATTTTTTCTTGAGCACCAACATGCTCATAATCAGGATTGGTAGTAGCAACAATATTAGGATAGTTGCCACCATTATCAACAATTCCACCAGCAACACCCCAAAAAAAGCACACAGATATGGTGCAGTAAGTTGGTCATGAAGAGCTTCAACATTAGGCTGACCTTGCCTAACTGCTCTTCTTATGGCTATTGCTCTAGCCAATTCCTTCTTAATTAAGTCCACCGTTGGGTCTGCTATTGTATCAACAAGACGTAGAGTAATAAAAATATAATTCCCAACTCCTTCTCAGTAGGCATGATCCAAGGATACATAAGCTATAAAAAAGATAGAAGGTATTTAAATCATATAATATAATAATAATTTGCAGTCAGTTGGGTAACTTGTTAACACAACTAACTTATGCAACAGATGATCTATCTGTCGTAACAACTGATCTGTATGTTACAACAGATAGACAATATGTTGCATTAGATTACCCATCTATTGTATAATTTGCAGTAGATGGGTAATTTATTGAGTCTGGTTCAGGGAACTAGAGCAACAGATGGTTAATCTATTGCAAAATATGGATTGCCTATTACAACAGATTACCCATCTGTTGTACCAATTATAGTTGATGGGTAATCTGTTGCAATAGATGACCCATCTGTCATAACAGATGGCACATCTATTTTAATATCTTTTTTTGAGGCAAATTATTTTAGCCAAAAAAAGATGTACTGCATCATCCAGAGGGTTAAAGAGATCAACCTTCTTAATTTTTTGCTGCCCTTTGCAGCCAACCACCTAAGGATCCTTGGATGAGAAACCTCATCCAGGTAATCCTTGAACTACTTTTGGAGGAGAGGAATAACTTCAAATGCCCAAGCCTAAAAAATGCAAATAGAAAGCTAGGAAAAATAGTCATAATAACTATATTCAATATAAATTAATGGATATGTAAAAATAGTGATCAATTTTACCATGAAATCCCAAGAAAATCGATATAATGTGATCATCCTTGGGCATAGCTTTGTCAGTAAATATTGGACAGTCAAGTAGTGGCTGTCATATCCCAAGGGATAATCGTTGAATTTCTCAAAATCATCAGCAAGAGCCAATGAATCATCTTTTATGACTTTCCTGACTTCTCTTTCCAGTAAAATGGAATGGACAAACCAAACTAAGCATAATTTCTCACTGTACTACTTTGGTATATTTTTATCCTCGAGATCTGTGATAAAATCCCCCGCTTTGTAGTTATGTTCAGCAATGCCTAACAACTCATTTTTTTTTCTTGTATTTGTTGAACCTTTTTTGGGGTGTATCCTTGATGAGAGGTTTTTCTGTACGATCGCATCTCAAGCCCATCGCTATGGCAAACTCTTTCAATCCAAAACAAATCGGCATGCCATAGTAGTTAATCCAGATTTTATCCATTTTTTTCGTCCTCTTTTAAATCTTTATCATCCCCCACATACTTGATCCTGTACTTGAGAAGATATTATTCCATGCTCATTTGGAAATGGAAAGAATGGTCCTCAGGCAGCTTAAGAAAGTATGCAAAATAACTCCTTTTAAAAAGTTTATCTATGTTTTCATTCTTCATAATTCTCCTAAATTCATTAAAACCTTTCCCCAACTAACATTTAAGTAAAAGATCACTAGTTACTTCTTTAGGGTGATCCATTAGCATCACAACTCAAAACCTGTTGATACTAGGTACTAGCTTAACATTAAGCTAATGAGAATCTTTTGAACTCAGAGTGATCGATTGACGACTCGGGTCGAGATGAACGAAATACCAACACCATGCAATTGCAAAGACTAAATTAATGTTGTTGTAGTTGACCCTATGAGCTCATTCCTAGTTCTACCTAAATCAATTTAGGTACTAGCTTAACATTAAGTTAATGAGAATCTTTTCAACTCAAAGTGATCGATTGACGACTCAGGTTGAGATAAACGTAATACCAACACCATGTAATTGCGCAGACTTAATTGAAGTTGTAGTTGACCCTATGAACTCATCCCTAATTCTACTTAAATTAATTGCAATGAAATCTGTTGCATCAAATAACTGAGTTGTTGGAAATTTTAAAACAAATATTGATATCTGTTGCAACAGATGACATATTCGATTTAATTATCAAACGGACATTTGGATCTGTTGTTACAAATGACTGACCTGTTGGAAATTTTCAAATAGATATTGATATCTGTTATAACAGATGACATATCTGATTTAATTATCAAATTGACATTTGCATCTCTTGTTACAAATGACTGAGCTGTTGGAATCTTTCAAACAGATATTTATATCTGTTGCAATAGATGAAATATTTGTTTAAAATTCTTTTTTTTTTTTAATTTTAAAGCAAGCTTTTGTCTAAAAGAAAGATAAAATAGTACTACTAAAGACGGTAAAAAGTATTACTTGGATAACTCAAAAATCTCATTGACTAGTCTTGTCTTATCTTTTCAATGTCACCCATTTTCCTCGTGCCCCTCGAGTTATTAATGAATATTAATTAATAAATATTTAAACCATAAATTATATCCCCTTGAGTTATTAATGAATTTTAATTAATGAATATTTGAATCCTAAATTATCTTATCTCTCTTTCAGCCCTAAATTTATTTTATTTATCTCTTATCTTTTTCTTTCTCTCCTCTTTAGGGTTATCACAACCTTTTTTTAAATCTTTTTTCTCTCTTCTTTCTCATAAAGATCATTTTGGATCTAAACTGATCCATATCTTTTCTCGACTGAAATTGTTGTTTTGATCTCCTTTTGACATTGCAGGTAAGGTATGGTTCAATATTGCTCTTTCACTCTCATTTTTTTTTGCAAGTTATTTACATTTGTTTTTTATTTAATTTACCATTTATCCATATCATATTTTATTTAAAAAATTTGAAGGAAAGTTTAAGTGTTGAATAAACGAACTGAGAAGTTTTATTAAAATATACAAAAAAAGTCATCTATTGGGAGAAGTTTAAAAGCCTTATAGGCAGTATCATTTTTTGTATTTATTTTATTTATTTCTTTATTGTTGATGCTGTTATTGATGTTGTTGGTGGGGTTGGTGTTGTTGGAACTTGTTGTGTGGTGTTTTTGATGGTGTTGGAATAAAGGATATTGCTTCTTTGTTATTGATGATGTTGTTGATGGTGTTGGAACAAATGATGTTGTTTCTTTGTTGTTGATGTTTTTTATTTGTTGTTTCTTTGTAGTTTACGCTGTTGTTGATGTTGCAACAGACGAAGCAACTGTTGGAATAAATCAAACAACTAGTAAGGCTGGTTTGATGTATTCCAACAGACTCTATATCTGTTGCAACAAACTCCATATATAATGCTACAGACTCCATATCTATTGCAACAGACTCTACATCTATTGCAATAGACTTCACATCTATTGCAACAGACCACATCTGTTGCAACAAATGGATAATGTTCTTTCTGTTCTTCTCTTGTTTGACATTAATTTTTTTCCTCTTCTTTGTAGATATAAGAAACTGAAAGTTTATCAACTTTTGACCGACCAAAATAAGAGGCTACAATAAGAATAAATTTAGAGAAATAAGCTGTTTGCAGATGGAACCACTTCATATGTAGGAGGTATGTATTACTGATAATATTATCGTGAAAACACACATAGAGTACACTAATATTTTGAATGCTCTTATAGTTTAGACATTGATCATTCAAATAAGATATCTGCAATTTTACAATTAAGTTTGATAGGTCTGAACTGATAAGGCTGAGGGACCATGAATATGGTTTTGATACCCTATTAAGATTTAATGTCGGTTGTTGCTCATGTTTATGTGTCAAGCATTGTGAAGGGATATAGTTTTATTGTCATTGTAAAGAGATTCAATAGTGATTTGACTAACTTTTAGGGTGCATTGGACTCTAAGAGGGACTTTGAAGCCTCTCACTACTTCAACCAAGAACAAAAATCAATATAGTTATTACCCTAGCCTAAATTTATATAGTTGGTTTGCTTGGGGTGATGATTATATGTTAGTAGGTGTGGTAGGACAATGTCTGTGAGGGTAAATGGGGGTTTGATGAAAGATTATATCAATTAGAACTTGAAAAATCTGAATCAAGTGCAAATATGAAAATGTATCCAGTAATGAAATCCGTTTATTGCTTCTCTCAAAGAAAAATAATACAAATGGACACTTTGCTTGGGAGCTGTGTCTAGGTAGCATGGTCAGAATTATCACCTAGATAGAAAATAGCAGAAGACCAAGAAATCATCCTCGCGAGCATTGAGGGTTGAAATGATGTACAGTAAGTCTAGAAAACTTGTGCCAATAACAGTTGCAGTTAATATAAGGAATCTAAGAGAAGGCTTCAATTTTTGAATTTTAAATTGCATACCAAGCCTTCTTGTTTGTGGTTTCGATTAGGTCCACTATTATTGACCTGATCAGAACTACAAAAAAGATTAAAAGACAGATTGAGTATCATTAATTCCTTAGGAAAATGATATAATTGATTGTATTTTATAGCCTTAGCATGTTTTCAACATATATTGGAGAAGATTAGAGGCTTGCTGTAGTATGTGAATCCTGATAATTTTCAAGCTTGCATCCAGCTTGCCGATTTGGTCTTTAAGTTGTCGTTGCCATCTTTGAAGTTGGTATAAAGTTCCTGGTATTTTGTGAACTCGATTAGGAACACTTTCTCCTTCAAAGTTGTGGCATTGTAGAAGCCCTTCAAAACACTTCTTTCAGAAGCCTTAAATGATACATGTAGGGTTGCTATGTATGTTTTAGATCAAAATGTGTTGATGCACACTCAAGCAGTGGTTCCAATAGTTGAATAGCTCACTTTTATCGAGTGTTTCTCAATGCAGATTTACTCAAACAACCTTTAATGGATTTGATAAATTAATTAGCAAGGAGTTACGTAATGTTTGATCTAAAATGACTCTACAAAGTCTATCAAGGGTTACGTAACTCCAGGCTCAATACCCTATCAAAAACCTTTTCCTGAGTTAGTGCACAAATTAAACAAGCTCAATCTCTCAACCTTTCTACTGATCTCTCTTCTCCCATATAGAGGACAAGATATCCACCATGCAAAAGTCTACACCATCGACATAAATTCTTGCCACAATGAAAGTCTTTAGAAGGCATGACTAGTAATCTCTCAATATCATTTTTATGACTTTCTTGATGTCTCTTGCAATTATATTGGAATATACAAACCAAACTAAGCATAATTTCTCACTATTTCCATTCCAATATATTGGTAAGAGACATCAAGATAACCATAAAAGTGATATTGAGAAATTACTAGTCATGCCTTCTAAAGACTTTTGCTGTGGCTAGTATTTCTGCTGATAGTGTAGATATTTGCATGGAAGATATCTTGTTATCTATATGGGAGAAGAACGATTATCAGAAAGGCTGAGAGATTGAGCTCATTTGATTTATCCACTAACTCGGGCAAAGGTTTTTGATAAGGTAATGAGCCTAGAGTTACGTAACGTTTGATAGGCTTGGTAGAGTCAATTTAGATCAAACGTTACGTAACTCCTTGCTAATTAATTTGTCAAATCCCTTAAAGGTTGGTTGATCAAAGATCCATTGAGCAACATTCTATAAAAGTAAGCTATTCAACTATTCGGACCACTGCTTGAGTATGCATCAACACATTTTGACCTAAAACATACATAACGACCCTACATGTATCATTTAAGGCTTCTGAAGGAAGTTTTTTGAAGGGATTCTACAATGCCACAACTTAGAAAGAGAAAATGTTCCTTATCAATATCACAAAATACTAGGAACTCTATACCAACTTCAAAAACATCAATGACAAATTTGAAGACCAAATCGGTAAGCTTGAAATTATCGAGATTCACATACTACAACAAGCCTTTGATCTTCTCCAAATATTGACCCCTTCTTAAAACTCGACACACATAAACATGAGCAACAACCATCAGTAATTCATAATAGGGTATCGTCTCCATCATCATGAGGCCCTCGGCCTTATCAATTTGAACCCATCAAACTTAACTATACAATGCAGGATCTTGTTTGAATGATCAATACCTAATCGGTTAAAAATTGCATTCACAAAAATATTGTACTTTGTGTGTGTTATCCCGGTGACCTTATCAGTAATACTTAACTCTCATACTTGAAGGTGGATCCATCCATCCGCACACACCTTATTCTTCCTAGCCTATCTATGGCTTAAATTAAATAAACAGATGACTAACAAGTTGCAACAGATGCCATATCTGTTTAAATTATCAAAGAATTACAAACATCTATTAAGACAAATGATCAATCTGTGGCAATATATGACATATCTGTTGGAAAAATCATGCAGATATATCCATCTGTTGCAACAGATTGTCAATCTGTTGTAAGTTATCTAACAGATGAAATATATTTTGCAACAGATTACCCATCTGTTAGATTTATTTTAAAGAAATTTTCTTTTATTTTTGAAATATAATAGAACTTAAAATGTTGTATTAAGATCCATTTTTATAATTTACATATTCGAAAAGTCACCAGTTTTATTTAATTAAGGGATGAATAGTCATCGTTTTTTGACTAACTCCTTCAAATTCAATCATTTATAAATAGGTCCCTCCTTACTCGTTCATTATACTACATTTACAAATATGGCTTATCTAGATTCGTACAAGAAAATTCATATCGATTCCTTGTGGGAACTTCAAAGGCAATTTGATGAACTCCAGAGAGTTTTGGCCAACTTTAGAGCAAGGCTAAGGAGGGCCCTACTGCTGCCAGATAAGAATTATCCGGTTGACAATAATAATAATACTAATAATGATAATAATAATAGTAGTAATAATAATTAGTTTATGTTTTTTTCCTTTAGAATGTATTTTCCTTTTTTATATCGGATCTACCTAAGGGATTCAAAAATATATGTTTAGTGGTCGACTTTGAATTTTTAATTCTTATTTAATGTTTAATTATCATTCTGTTTATTCCTTATTCTCAACATATTGACGGTTGGTGGTAGGGATTGAGCATTTGTGGCAACAAAGGTTAATCTGATGCGACAGATGGATCATATATTGTAACAGGCAGTTGTTAATAAAAAGGGGTTGTTATTGGTATTGAGAGGGCAAAAAGTCATGACTTTTCGATTATTTAATATGATAAATGGTTCGTAGATAAATAATAAGGAAATAAATGATAAACACAATTTATAACCATAAAAGAGCAGTTATTTAATTTTAATAACTGATCGTGACTTTTCACCATTTTTGTTTTTAATTTTTTTTTTAAAATTATTTATTTATTATATAATGAAAAAGTCACAATATTGGATTAATTAACTTATATGATGATTGTTAAGAAAAAGGTGAACAGTCGTGAATTTTTGTCTAAAACACATTCAACAATGTTACTGATACATCAAATTCCCTATCTGTTGAGATTGATGTATCAGCTGTTAAAAGAAATAAAAAAGCTATTAAAACAGATGGTCAATTTGTTGCAACAGATAGTATATCTGTTACAGTAGATGGTTTATCTGATGCAACAAATATACAATCTGTTGCCAGAAAATAAAAATAATTATTATTTTATTAAAGAAATGGCTATTGAAATGGTGTCTTCGATTTTTAAATTGACAAAATAGTTATTTAATAATAATAGGCAAAATAGTTTGATGGACACTTGTACTATGCCGGTTTTATAAGTTGGACACTTCTACTTACATGTTTGTCATCTGGACCCCTGAACCCACTAAAAAACAAACATTTTAAATACTTTTTTGGTGAGTGCAACACACTCTCACCACATCAGTTGCCATGTCAGCTTTCATATTTTCCACGTCAGCTTTCACGACATTTTCAGGTATTACATTAAATTCCATGTAATTTTTAAAATGATAGATAAGAAATTAAATATTAAAATAAATTTAATTAAATAAAAAAATTTATAAATTGTGGAAAATTTTAAATAATCATGTTTTTATTTTTTCTCACAAATTAAATATCAAATTCATTCCAAATAATTAATATTCTTCTCCAACTAAGTTAAATTTTTAACTATAAATTCATATATACAACTAATTAAGAGTTTTCAAGCTTAATTCATGAAATTCACTAATTTTTCAATATCCACTATCACTCACTTTCAATTCAAATTTATATTTTAATCCTAAAAAATATGAAAAGATTTCAAAGTTAAATTTAATCCCAAAAAACTATGAAAAGATCTCAAATTTTAATTTTAATTCAAAAAATGAAAGGATTTGAATTGAGTGGATTGGTTGTTCTTCAAAAAACTGATGGTGGTGCTGATGGACTAGGGTGGGGGGCTGGGGTGAGGTAGGGTGGGTAGGGGATGGACAGGGATGGGGTAGGGTGGGGAGGGGTTGAACGAGGCTGGGGTGGGGTGGAGGGCTTGGACGGGGATGGGGTGGGTAGGGAGGGGCTGGATGGGGGATAGAGTGGGTGGGGAGGGGCTTGACGGGGGCTGGGGTAGGGTAGAGAGGGGCTGGATGGGGCTGGGGTGGGGTAGAAAGGGGTTAAATGGGGACTGAGGTGGGGTGGTGGTGGCTGACAGGGGTTGGGGTGGGGTGGCGGTGGCTGAATGGGGGCTAGGGTAGGGTAGGGGTGGCTGAATGGGGGTTGGGGCTTGGGGAAGGGTTTTTTTATTTTTTTTTTAAATTTATTATTTTAAAAAAATATTTTTAAATTTATTATTTTTAAAAAATATTTTTAAATTAAAAAGATAGAGGAAAAAAAGACCATTTTTTAATTTTATTATTTTTTTAAATTTTTTTAAAAATTATTTTAATATAAAATTGATCAAAAATTGACCCCTACTCGCACCCATGCGCCTCGTCCTAGTCAGCCCTTTTAATGCCACATAGGCCTGGTCAACGGTCAAAGAGTTTGAAATATTACTTTTTAGTGAGTTCAAGAGTCCAGATGACAAACGTGTAAGTAGAAATGTCCGTATTACAAAATAAATATAGTACAAGGGTCCGTTGAACCATTTTGCCATAATAATAAGCTGAAAAGTCATGACTTGTCACAATAATAAAAAAACTCACCAGCTTGATTTAATTAAGTCATTTCTTTTCAAAGAAAACAATAAGGAAATAAATGATAAAAAAATTTATAATCGTGAAAAATGGTTATTTAATTTGAATAATTGACGTTAATATTAAATAGGCGCCATTTGTTTTCACAGAAAATATTTTTATTTTTGACTATGTTTTTTAATTTATATAATAAAAAATTCAGAAAATTTTGATTAATGATATGATGATAATTTTGTTTTTTAAAAATTGATTGTAGGTTGCAACAGATAAATTATCTGATGTAACAGGTTTTCTATTTGTTACAATAGATGATATATCTGTTGTCATAGATGAGTTATCTGATGCAAAAGATATAGAATCTGTTGTCACAACTCACTAAAAATGGTTCTTGGAAAGAACTAATTAATAATAATAATCTGAAAAGTCATGACTTATCACAATATTTCTTAATTTAATTAAGTCATAACTTTTCACAGTAATAAAAAATATAATTAATAAATGGAGGTGAACTGTTGCACCTTTTTGCCTAACTCATTCAAATTCAATCTTCTATAAATAGGTCCCTCCTTACTCAACCGTTCATTCAACTACACTCTATTTATATATTGCATCTTATCTTTTATATTATAACTTCCCCCACTTTCTCTTTCCTGACTTAGGTAAGTTTTGTTTCTTGCCAATTTGTAGTATACGTTGTATTACATTCGGGTATTCTTTTCTTTACTTTTGTTTTTATGTTTTTTGTCAATTTATATGTGTTCTAGATATGACTGATCCAGTGTGGGACGTTGCTTTTTCACAAGACGCCGTGAATGAACTTCGGATGTAGGTTCGTGACCTGCAATGGGAATTGAGAGCAGCTAGAGTAAGGATGCTCCTTGAAATCCATAGGCTGAGGAGGGTCTTACTGCTACCGATTGAAGATTGGACGGCTGGCAATAATAATAATGAGGATGATGATAATAATAATTAGATTATTTTATTTCTTTTAGTCCGTGTATTTTTATTTGTTTTTGTTTAATAAAAAATTATGTTTGATCAACTTTGACGTTTTAAGTCATATTTAATTTTTATTTTGTCTATTATCTTCTCAACAAACATGTCGACGATTGGACGTACGCAATAATTTTGAATCCAGTTGCAATACTAAGAGTTGAAACATATTGGTTATCTGTTGGGTTTGTGACAGGGGCTGATTTGTATTGTTCCAAATAGATTACTCATCTGTTGCAACAGATTACTCACATGTTGCAATAGATAAGCAGTCTGACGCAACAAATACTTAGTCTGATACAACAGATAACTAGTCTGTTGCAACAGATAACTAGTCTGTTGCATGGCTTTGACATTTTAATTCATACTCCCCCCATCTCAAATTATCCATCCCAAATTGAGATAACACATTGATTAAGAAAAATAATTAATAACACGCCTAGTTTATCATAATACTATTATTAAATGATGTTTATATTTTAATTTGAAGAAAAAGTAATTAATGCAAAGGGTAAAACATGGATTTTTTTTATCTTTTCGTGATTAATGAAAAAAGACAAGTAGAATGAGAAATCAAATTAGGAAATTTGGAGCGGGTAATTGGAGATGGAGGGTGTATTTAATTTTCATTCTGTCTATTATCTTCTCAACAAACATGTCGATGATTGGACGTAAGGAATAATTTTGAATCCAGTAGCAGTAGCAAGATTTGAAACATATTGGTTATCTGTTGGGTTTGTGGCAGGGGCTGATTTGTGTTATTCCAAATAGATTTCTCATCTGTTGCAATAAATTATTCATATGTTGCAACAGATAATTAGTCTGATGCAACAGATAATTAGTCTGATGCAACAGATAACTAGTCTGTTGCAATAGATAAATCTTCTGTTGCAACAGATTACCCATTTGTTCGATTCATATTACGTGCACTATAGAAACATAAACATGAATCCAACATATAAGTCTTTCGTTGCAATAACTTACTAATCTGATGCACCAGGTGAGTGATCTGTTTAAATTATGGGCACTTATGTTGGATTCATGATCGAGTTCTATCCATTGTTGGAAAAAATAGTAGTAACTGTGTACCCAGATGCCAAATTCGAATAAAAATCATAATTTTACTTACCAAAGTCACTTATGAAGTAATGCCAAAGTGGAAAGTGATATAGGGAACAAAATTTGACCTAAGAAATTGGTCAGATAGCTGCAGTAGCGTTAACAACAACAACAACAATGATCAGCCAAAAAAAGATGAAGATGATAATGAGGTAGAAGATGATGATAATGAAGCATAAGATGATGAACAAAGCAACAACAATAATGAACAACAATAATCGTGAAGAGAGAGAAAACAACAATGATGAGAAGAGAGAGAAACACGCCTTTTCCCTTCGTTTCTTGTTATATTAACTAACATTTGGATCAAAGTGTAAATTAAAAACTTGTGGGTTATTTTCAAACTTCCCGAACTTTCTTAATCCATAATAAAGTAATTTTCACCTCCACTCAATTATTAAGACTTGTATCACCTACACCTTATTTTAAAACTCTTTTGTCACCTACAACCCAAACCCTTAACTTACTTAGCTCCTTGATATGAAGTAAACTTTAATTTATCTTGGATTTTATGTTGGAATACATGGATAGGATGTAGAGCTTGAGAAAAAACAAGAACTCAAACCAGGGATAAAGTTAGGTATGACTCTGAAAACTTTCTTTTAGATAAATATTATTTATAGATCTTATTATAGAACTCTAAGAGAAAATAATATCGGAGTTGAAAACTTAAATTGATTTACATTTGGAAATGCCATATTTATTTCGTTGTTATGTAATTATTTTCTTAGAGCATTCAAATTAAAGCTTAAAATATGAACGCAAGATTGTTATTTATAATATTTATTTTTTGGAGTCAAGTTGATAGGATATTCAACCATAATACTTAAATTAAACGATATTTGGTTTTTGATAATCTTTTTGTTGGCTTTTCAACTCATGCGTTAAAAAATTAAAAATTTAAGTGGAAGAGAAGAGACATATGTCACACAAAGATCTCACCACCAAAATTACTTCTATGAAATTTTAAAATTATTTCCCTTTATTGACATCAAGTTGTTGAAATTTCAACACATACACAGAGCCCATGCGCAATGGAAAAATAAACAGAAATGTACCTTCAACCATTATTGTTCAAGTGTTATGAAAAATTACCTTTGTCAAAACTTTAAAAACAAAATAGGGAAGATACACCTAAGAATCTTTTAGCATATGCCTATCAAAGGTATGCCAGAATGATGGAGTCACATGCCTATTTATAGGTAGGCTAAGGACTCTTACGGAAATAACTTTAACTCTAGGTACTTTCATAGTTATTTCTTGCCATCAAAGAAATACCATATATACATAAGTCGGAGGAAAGTAATTGACTAATTTAATACTTTACTTGGAAGACAAGGTAAATTTCTTACCAAAAATATATGGGTCATTAATACGTAATATTATATATAATATTCTTAAATTCTCCCACTTGACCTATATATCAAAATCAGATAATCCTTTATGAGTGAAAATATACAATGTGACCATAAACACATATTCACTCAACTTAATAGTCATGCAAGAATCACTTTAATCAAGAATATATTAATACAAGAATCATGACGGTCATGCTCTTAATCAAACACTTTCTTCCATGTATTACGATGTACAATATATTCTAAATAAAGTGTCCAACAACTTTATAAATGAGCTTAATATAAGTCATTTAGAGTCCAACTTTATTTGATCCAATAATCACTTTATAATACATAAAAATCAAGATGTGCATGTTCATGTATATAAAAACAATAATGTCTAGATAAATTGTTAGAGAATATAACAAGATTACAATAAGTTACTAAGTCCCATATGGGTCACATGATCCTTGAAAACATTAGCTGGTAAACCTTTATTCATAGGATCAACAATCATCAAAGTAGCACTAACGTGTTCAAAACTCACATCTTGTTTCTTGACATGATCTTTAACCATCAAATACTTTATATCGATATGCTTACTTCGGCTGCCACTCTTATTATTCTTCGAGAAGAATACCTCAGCTAAATTATCACAAAATAATTTTAATGGTCTTGCAATAGATTGACAACTTTAAGTCCTAAAGTAAAATTCTTTAACCATAACGTCTGTGATATAGCTTCATAGCATGCTATGGATTCAACTTTAATTATGAATATTGTAACAATGGTTTCCTTAATACTTCTCAAAGACACAACACCTACACCAAGAAGAAAAATGTATCCAGAAGTAGATTTACCACTGTCTTGTATCCGCCTAAATCGAGGTCTGAATACCCAGTGATTTCCAATGAGTCAAAATATCTGTATGTAAGTTTAAGATCCTTGGTTCCTTCTAAATATCTCAAAACCCTTTTGTCAGCTTTCCAATTATCAAGACCAGGATTACTTTGATATCTGCCAAGTATTCCTACTACAAAGGCAATATCAGGTCTAGTGCATACTTGTGCATACATAAGGCTCCCAACAAGTGAAACATATGAAATGTCTTTCATTTTCTCTTATTCTAATGCATTTTGTGATCATTGATTTAGTGAGAATTTGTCACCTTTAATGATAGGTGCCGTTATAAGTGAGTAGTTTTTATTCTGTACCTTTCCAGTATTCTTTCAATATAGGATCTTTGAGACAGTTCAAGCAATCATTGAGATCTATCTGTGTGAATCTCTATACCAATGACATATGAGGCTTCACCCGTATCCTTTATTTTAAAATTTTGGATAAGAAACTGTTTCATCTCATACAACAACCCCAAATCATTACTAGCAAGTAAAGTGTCATTCACATATAGGACTAAGAAAATATATTTACTCCCACATATCTTAAGGTATATACATTTTTCAATGATGTTCTCTGTAAATTCGAATGAAGAAAATACATTAGGAAATTTAATATACCATTGGAGGAAAGCCTATTTTAGTCCATAGATAAATTTATTCAACTTTCAAACAAGGTGACTTTCATTCTTATCACTAAGTCCTTTATTCTGACCTATGTATACCTCTTCTTCAAGATCTTTATTCAAGAAAGCCATTTTCATATCCATTTGATGTAGCTCTAAATCAAAATGAGCTACCAATTCCATGATTATTCTTAATGAATCCTTCTTTCATGTGTAATTAATATCTTCTTTTTAGTAAAACCTATGTCTACAAGTCTAGCTTTATATAGCTCAACATTACCAGATGAGTCTCTTTTAGTTTTATAAACCTATTTAGATCCTATAGTAGAGACTCCTTTTGGTAATTCAATGAGATTTCAGACTTTATTTTTAGCCATAGATTCTATCTCTTCTTTCATGGCATCATACTAAAGTATGGAGTTTTCTCCACTCATGGCTTGTGAAAATAAATATGGATCATCTTTTAGTTCAATATCATAATCAAACTCCTGAAGATATACAACATAGTCACTAGAAATTGTTGATCTATGAACTTTTGAGTATCTTCATACTTTCACTGGTTCAGCTAATCCTTGACCAATGGATTCAGGTAAAATAGGTTGTTCTTCATGTGGCTCATCAAGTGGTGGTGGCTCTTGAACTTGTTGCTCTTTAGGTAATTCATGAAAATTTAACTAATTTACATTTAAGTTTTTAGTATATAAAGGTACCATAAGTGGTTCCCTTATCTCTTTTAGTTCCACCACTTGAGTTAAACCACTTCACTTACCTTATATTCCTCAAGAAATTTAGCATTTCTAGCCTCAATAATTTTAGGAGAATGACAAAGGCAATAAAACCTAAATCCTTTATAGTTAACCACATAGCCTATAATGAAACTGCTTATTGTTCGTTCATCCAACATTTTTAAATGTGGATTATAAATCCTCACTTCAGTTAGACATCCCAAAATGTGTAAGTGGCTTAAACTAGATTTCCATCCTTTAAATAATTTAGAAGGTGTCTTGGGGATAGCCTTGGATGGAACTCTATTTAAAATATACACAACAGTTTTTAAGGCTTCACCCCATAAGGATAAAAATAAACTTGATCTGCTAATCATGCTTCTTACTATGTCCATTAATGTCTGGTTCCTTCTTTCGGGCACACCATTTTGTTGTGGTGTTCCTAGATAGTATATTGTGCAATCATACCTTTTTCAAGAAACTTAGAAAATGGACTTTCAACTTGTCCCTTTTCTGTGTACCTACCATAATATTCTCTCCTTATTAGACCTTACAATTTTGATTTGAGCTCCATTTTGTTTCCTACTTCTGTTTTAAAAACTTTAAAAGCATCAAGTGCTTCTGATTTATTAAAAAAAAGATAGAGATACATATATCTTGAATAGTCATCAATAAATAAGATAAAATATCTTTCATTATTCAAGAAAGGGGTAGGAAAAGGTCCATAAATATCTGTATGTATGATCTCAAGCAATTGAGAACTTATTTTGGCACCTTTTGAGGATTTGTTGGTTGCTTACCCTTTATGCAGTCTACATAAGTCCCAAAGTTAGAAAAATCAAGAGCTCTAAGAACTCCATCATTAACTAACCTTTTTATTATTTCAATAGAGATATGTCCCAATCTCTTGTGCCAAAGACTTGATGAGTTCTCATTGGTAATACATCGCTTAGTGCCAATTTATTTATCATGTAGAGTTATGACATTGCATTCAGTCGTGGGGGCCAGCTCAAATTTAAATAACTTTTCATACATATTTCCAAAACCAATAACTTTATTGCCTTTCAAAAGTTTCATTGTGGACAAAAGAAAATTAAAATCATAACCAGCTATGAATAATCTAGAAAGAGAAATTAAATTCCTAGAATATGATGGAACATTTAAATTTCTAGAATATGATGGAACATAAAAAGTGTTTTCTAAATCTAATTGAAAACCATCTTTTAAAATGAGTCTATACGTCCCCACGCCTTCCATATGTGATGTCGTCCTTTTGCCATAATAAATATTTTATTCACTTTTCATCGGCTTCCTTAGAGTTAGAAAACCCTGCATGATTTTGGCAATGTGAGTGTGCAACTAGAATCGATCCACCATGTATTATCAAAAACTTCAATAAAATTAGATTCATAACATATAAATGTAAAATTTCCTTTCTTCTAGAGCCACTTCTTGTATTTCAGGAAATCTTTCTTCCAGTGTCCCTTCTTTTTGCAGAAATGGTAAGTGTCTTTATCAAGACTACCCTTCTTCTTTATAGGAACAACTTTTCCCTTTATTGCATTTTTCTTATACCGAGTCAGTAAATTTGAACTTTTGGGTATCTCATGCTTCAACCTCTCCTTTTCTTGCACACATATAGTCAGGAGTTCATTGATTGACCATTTATCTTTATGTGTGTTGTAAGATATCTTGAACGGACCATCTTCCGTAGGAAGAGAGTTGAGAATAAAATGCACAAGAAATGGTACGAACATATCAACCTCAAGGAACTTGAGTTTAATAGCAATGTCTCTCATTTGAATAATGTTCTCACGTACTGTACAACTTCTATTAAATGTCATGCTTGAGAGCTTCTTCAGAAGTGTGCTGGCCAATACCTTGTCAGAGCTTATAAATTGTTCATCAATTGCCTACATGTAAGCTTTGACATTGTCATTGTTAGTGATAGAAACCCTAATGCTTTGGATTATATGAGCCTTTATGAGCATTAATCTTAAACGATTAGATCGCTCCCACCGCTCATAAAAAAGACTTAGCCTCTGGCGTACTTGATCTCGTTGGCTTAGATAATTCTCCACACGAAGTACTAGATCCAGATCTGAACACCCTAAAGTGATAAGGACTTTCTCCTTCCATTTAGTAAAGTTGTCACTAGACAACATTGGTATTCGAGCATTTTCATTAAATAAAGCAGTAGACAAAGTTGTGTTAACTGCCAAACAAGGATACACATACATAATCTATGAATCACATAACCATCAAAATGAATCGCACAAACTGATTCTTAAGTAAATTCTAAACCTTCCCGTGGGTAGAGGTTGCACTCATGCATTGAATTACTTAACTTCATTAGACTAGTAAATTGAATAAAACTAGAAAATAATCCATGCCTACGGGCATAGGATAATTTTTAAACAAAAAGGTTTACTACATATTCCAATTAATCAAACCAAACTAGTTACCTCCCCGTGGGGTAAGGTTACTATTTTAATAAGATAATAGGACTTTATTAGATGCCATTGTTATATTTCAATAACTTAACTTTATGTGATTAAAGAAATTATTTTTTTTATATCATATGCTCGGGATGCTGTGGCTAACCCAAACATATGATAAAAAGAACTCAGAATGACATCTCACAATAGTTAATTTTAATAATTAACTTAAATAATGTGTAATTCTTAAATATTAAAGCGGATTGAATAGGTAGAGCCTACATCAAAGAAATCCATTGTATAAAGAATCTTTTATTAATCAAATAAAAATTGTACAATAAAGAAATAGGCCGAGCCTACATGTCGTTCTTTAAAATGGTAATTCTTTAGCCATAGTGATAATAGTTTGCATACGATAAACAAATAGGCTGAGCCTACATATCTCCTATTCATATTTCTTATAATTAGTCAAGATATTATAATAAGAATATGGTACAATAATTGAATGTACAATTAAAACAATACTACTATTTGTGAATATAACGTAACACTGAACAACATTTCTAAAGCTGGTGCTCTGATACCAAATGTTGAAATTTCAATACATACACAAAGATAATGTGCAGTGGAAAAATAAACAGAAACGTACCTTTAGCCATTATTGTTCAAGTGTTGTGAAGAATCACCTTTGTCAAAACCTTAAAAAGAAAAGAGGGAAGATACACCTAAGAATCTTCTAGCCTATGCCTATCAAAGGTATGCTAGACTGATGGAGCCACAAACGTATTTATAGGCAGGCTAGGGACTCTTACGCAAATAACTTTAGCCCTAGGGACTTTCATAGTTATTTCTTGTCATCAAAGAAATACCATATATACATAACTTGGAGGAAAAATAATTAACTAATTTAATATTTTACTTAGGAGACAAGATAAATTTCTTACTAAAAATATGTGGGTCATTAATACGTAATAATATACGTAATATTCTTACACAAGTTTCTTCCAAAATAGAGTTGAAGGATATTTTGATGTTTCTGTTTCTAAGCATGAATGTTAAAACTTTTTTTATTGTTATGCTCATTTATTGAAGTCGTAAATTATTTTTCTCATAAAATTAGATAGTACAATGCACTTATGCAGAGAGGTTATTGATCATTATTCTCTCAAACCACTTTATTTGTCGTGCCTTTATTTTGTCTTGTTTTGCACTTTCTTATAGAAAAGCATTAAGCAGAGTAATTTAACTAAATTATCTTTACTTATTATTCTTCTCTATTTTACTCCATACCTTTCTTTTGACTTGATCCATGTTGAAATTACACACCCCTTCTAAATTAAATCATTAATACTTTATGTAGTTATTTATTAAAAGGGTTAGTATGGATAAGAAGTAAAAAAACTCTTTTTATTTGAGAAAATGAACAAGTAAATTGAAACATTTATTTTTAGTATAACGACCAAGTAAAATAAAATCGAAGGAGTAATACTTCTATTTTTGTAACTCATTAATATCTATCCATACTTCTATGTCTTAATTTTCTAAAATAACAAGTGTTATGAACCATCTATTATTAATAAGGATAGTAATTAGAGTGGTTCGGAAGAAGTACAACCTTATGTGCTTGTCTATTGAAATTTTTAGATTAGGGAGCAACAAGTCTATACTACAGGTTAGGGAAGCAACAAATCTATACTACCTTAAAAAAGCATGAACTTCAAAATTTAAAGTGAATTACTAAAATGACCTTCCTAACCTAAACCCTATTTAACAAACTTAACAAAATGTAATGCCTACTATAACAGACGCTTCATCATATGAATAAAATATGCTAATAGTCACTATCAAGCAAACCAGATAATAATTTAGACTTTTACGCATTACTTCACTGATATCTCTTATGTCAACACCACCTTCTTTAAAGGTCCTATTCCATTAAATTAACTCCAGTTTTCTATCATCTATTCTCAATGTGATCTGGTATAGTGATTGTTAAGAAAGTATATGCTTCGATCTTATGATTTGAACTTCACAATTATTCTGGGTGTTATTGTGATTGATTTCATCCAAATTACATCTTTCAGAAAGTATAAAAAAGACGTCGAATCAAACATATAGAACCTAAATAGGTTGGGGTCGATCCTACAAGGAATAGGCCGAGAGTCTGTCCAGAGTTTGCTGATGTAATTAAGAATTATGTAAATAAAAAGGAAGGGTTTGTAATCGTATGAGTAATAGTAACAGTGGTGGTTAATCAGATTGTGATCAATATGAAAAGAGCACTAGGATTGTGTTTCCCATGACTTCATGACTCCGTAGACTATTCGTGCTTATCAGACTATAAGATGACTTTCATGCAAAATCTAACAAGATATGTATCACCCAACCGTCTCTTGACCTTAGTTTAGCTATATTCCACTCATCTCCTCTTAAAATCAGAGCATCGAATTACTAACCCTTATGTTGTAATCTCAAATTAACTAACCCAGTTATGGCTGAAGTTAATTAGCTGAAGGTTAGTAGCTTTAAATTACTATTGTTATCTCTTTTTCTAAATCTATACCTCTATCTCGAGCAGGTCTAGAATACAAGCAAGTTCTCAGCATTAGCCATTGTCAATAAAGTAATCAAATCGAAGAAAATACCAATACATGTAAGAACACCGATCTAGATGACTTTGCACATAACCTGCTTCGTTAATTCATCATGGTTCCCATAAACCAAGTTATGTGGTTTAGCTACTCATGATCATACGAACACGCAAAGATTCCACAGACGAAAGCATAATGTTGAATTTACAGGAATAAGATGAAAAACCAAAATCTCAAATTGATTATAAATCCAAAAAATCAATATCAATGATTCCAAGATCAATAGTGTATCTCAGACCATAGAACAATGGAAAAAAATATATAAAGTGCATAACCTGATAATACAAAATCAAGGGAGTATTTATAGATACAAAATAAATCCTATCCTAAACTGTGAAAAAAAACTAAGTTGGCAACATCTACGACTTGTGGGTAGAGTCGTGGATCAGAACCATGAATCATGGCTTCAATCATGGAAATCAAAGCTGTTCTTTAACTATTAAAACATGGTTTGGGACTCCAACTCACCTGGCTTGGTTTGGAGTCACGGATCGTAGGTTGTCTTTGCAAAATTTAGTCTTGGCAATTAGCTTCAAAACTCAAGTCACAACTCTAACTCATGAGGCATACGTCTAACCGAAGATTCATGGTTGACTCGTGGATAACCAATTTAGTACCTCTTTATCTGTCTTTCTCAACTTTTGCTTTGAAACCTATTTTCTTACACAATTAGCATAAAAATACATCATATCTAACAAGAATACCCAGGTTTTTTCACGATTTCCTTATTTTAAGCATGAAAGTGCCATGATATTATGACATATTAACACCCTTATCTTAGAATATTTGCATGTCCTCGGGCAACTAAAACACAATAACCAACCATGATGCTTAACTAAGAGTAACCTAAGGCACCTACAACAATCAATTTATTTAGTTCAGTTTAAATTTTCAGCCCCTTCCTATGCACAACTTTCACAACCATTATGTGTATGCATGTAGCACAATATCATGAAACGAAGGGAATCAAGTGATGGTAGAAGATTAGCAACAACAAACAGGAATGTATGCAAATGACATTACTCGAACAAATAAGTAACTAACAATGCAAGCCATGTACCCTCACAGCAAAGAAGAGCTATACTCTCACAGTATCATAATGAATATCAATGTAGGGACTACATCAAAACACCCATTCTCACAAGGTGCATGAAATACCATAGGCTTGCCCTTATTTTCTACACCTTAGTTTTTTGGTCAATTGGAGTGCGATCACTACAGAACTTTTCTCTGCTTATAATGTAGGTTTGGGGTTAGGTATACATATGGGTAATAGTGACTCAACCCTCATTGACACTACACTTACATTTTGGCTCCACTATTCCACCATACTTTTATTATTCTCCCCCTTTCTCCTTTATTTATTTTTATATTAGTTATGGTTTTCCTTATTCTTTCCATTTATTATATCTTTTCACTACTCTTTTATTCAAATTTTTCTATCCTACCCAGCCCTACCTTCTTTTCTTTACTCAACTTCTTCTTCATACTCATATTCAACTACGAACCCTTATGATACCTATCTCAACTTAGGCAATTTTCCTGACTTGAGGTACATATTGGCCAAGGAAAAACCAGGGCAGAATGGGTTCATGGTAATTAAAACGGAAAGGTGAATGGGTTAAAGAGGAAAATAGGCCATTTAGGCTCAAATTTGGGATCAAGGGATACTTATTTTCATTTGGTCGGTCTTTTAGGCTAAAATTTGACTTATTCAAACATGACTTATGATCCTGTCCCAACCAACTATCCTATAACCTATGCAAGAGTAACCAGGAAATATTTGGATTGCACACACAAAGTGAACTAAGTAAACACCTCACACAGACACATAGCACAGGGTTACATTATAAGCTACCACCTATTCGGTTCATGCTCTGCTAAGCTAAGGTTATTTTATCCCTAATACTAATGTTATAACAAGATTTAATAATCGTCATAATCTTATATCATCACAACACACAGTTCATAAAAAAATAAAAGGAGTATCATTTTATTTATCCTAAAAATCATCATAAAAACATAGATTAAAATTTAAATGCACCAAGGTTTGTTATTTTTCTCATAACTAAACATAACAAACAACAAACATAACACATATAATGAACAACACAATATCCTAAACATGTCAGATCTACATGATAACACACTTTGGGAAAAAGAGATAAAACAATAAAAACCCGAGTGGTTGGTGCACCCCTACCTCCAACTAAAAGCTAATGCACTATCCCCAGTGCATAACAAAGGAAAAAACAAAATACAGGAGTGGAGACATACCTACGGTGCTCTAGGCACCAGATGTAGACTTGCCTCCAGCTGAGGCACCAAGAAAAACATTAGGTACAATGCCAAAAGGTGGTGGTGGCTGACTAGAAGAAGTTCCCAATACACGTTATTCGCGTTCACTTTCATAAATATGTAATAGGATTATGGATTACATGGCTGACCACTTTATGTCTCTCTTAAACTCATCTGGATTATCACTCTGCTCAGCAGGCTCCCGTGATTTTTTTCCCCTAGTAGTGAGGGGCTCATCATTAGTAAAAATATAAAACATCAAAGGCGGTGGTGTAGGAAGTGGCTACGGATAAGAGGTATGATTGAGGGAATGATAGGAATGTGGCTCTTGGCTAATGTATGGACCTCTAATCTAAGTGTGGCCACCTTCTTTTGCAGAATCGATAAATTAGAAACTCAACTTTGCTAAGTCTCTCCCCCCATTCAAATCTCAAAACTATTAATATTCCATGTAGCTCTCTGGTTAACCGCTTCATAGCATCCATTACCCAAGACTCAACCCGCGCCTACGATGTCTTTAATATAGACTGCACCCATGATTAAATCTGACCTAGTAACTTAGCCAACTAGTTATCAATGTATGTCTGGTGCTTAGCTAACTCTATTTGCATATCAACCAACCATATAAAAAATATCGAGAGACCATCAGAATACCCAAAGTAGGTGGGTGAGAAGGCACTATAAATGTAGATGGTAGAACAGTAGTACCTGTGGTCCCCTCACTGCCTATAGTAGCTGATCCTTCTGCTGACTGGATACCCTTCTTAAGATCACCACCTAGGACCAATTTGTCTTCCTACTCGGCCAACTCTAAATACCTCTCAAAAAGGGCTTCTCCAAAAGAGGTAGAAGGTTGTGCCTTCTTCTGTGTAACTAGGTTGGTGTCTTCGTGAATCAACCCCATATAAGCCAGATGGGTCACCTTAATCGGATGATCTATACCTTGTAATGTTGTTACTCCTGCTGTATTACATAGCTTTTGAATTAACTAGGGATGAAAGCTCTGTCATGGATCGCATCTCAGATATATCAGGCGAAGTTTATATCATACCCAGCTATAATCCTGGCAACAGGTACATTGCGCTCCAAAGTGAATGTGTTATTCGCAACTATAGGGCAAAACTTGTTCCAAATTATGGTCTATCAAAACATTCCTACAAAGTGAAGGGTAGACTTCTTGATATCTCACTTTCCATATGCCCAATGGGAATCAACACCGTGCTCAGCAATTTGTCGAGCCAACAACCTCATCAAATCTCTCTGCTACTTTAAATATCTTATCGCCCTCCAGATCCTCAATATTTCTATCCTGTAATCAAACTCAACAGTAGTTACTGGTATCTTATAACCCAACCCAAATAAGAATCTCTAGATCATTTGCTTGAATAAGTTAACCTGAGTTCTTCTCACTAATGTATGGGCTAGTGGTGGCTAGTCCTAAGATCTTTGCCTCATTGGTGTAATCAAATCAATAGAGGCATCATAAGAAATATAAAACTCACAAACCAACTCTGGGATAGAGGATTCAGAAGGCTCACCCATCCATTCGAGTTTGTATCTATCAAAAGTGGTTTGAATGTCTGGGATCCCTATCAAATTTATTATCCTAATGTGGGGCTTCTCAACTATTCTCCATCTTAATCTTCCCTGATCAGTCATATTAATGTCCCAATCATATTATATGTTGCATATCTCCTCCACACACCACCTCTAAACCTCAAGAGCTGTTGGCATAACAATGGTGTATGTGGATTCCTATACCACACATCTGGGGATGATGCAGTGGCATCTTCATCAACCTCAGAAGAATCTACTCCCTTCTCAGATTGAGGAGCATATATTGCTCAATCACCACTAAGTAACTTAGACTTCACCCCTTCTCAGATTGGGGAGAAGTTGTTTCCTCTTAGCTCATATGAAAACTAGATACCTTCTCTCTCTCATCATATTAGGAAGTAATAGAGGAGTACATTGGTAATCTCTGTGCATTCTTTATTCGAGCCTTAGCCTAGGAAATAAGAGTTGGTAGGTCGTGAAGCCTAGTTTGAGATCTAGGAAGTGGTGCAGGCTGAGAAGCTGGCTGAGATATTAGTTATATGTTCGCCTTGGCTGCAGTATTCTCTCTGAGTCTGGTGTTGTATCTGGCGTTGTACCAATGGTGCACTATTAATTGAGTACTCTTTCATGAACCTACTCCACTCAAAAGAATTATATCAAAATTTAGATTATGGACATTTCCTTTGTATTCCATTTGGTGCCACGGTATCTGTATTGAAATAAGTTAGTACCTAACCTACATTAGTTGGCAAAGATAAAAAATTTAAGTGAAATATTTGGTCCTATCCATGTGCCCAGTCTTCGACTCTTTGACTGAGTTAACGATTCATGGACTACACTCATGAACTGAGAATTCAGTCCACTCATTCAATCCATGACTTGTGGACTACAGTCATGAGTCGTGAGTTGACTCATGAAAGTCAGACCTTAATTATGAGTTTCAGAATCTCAGGGTTTATTCCCAGGAGTCCAATCCACAACTTGTGAATTGCATTCAAAGGTTGTAGATTGGACTTGCGAGTTCAAAACTGAGATTTACCCTCCGAGTCCTCAAAATTCTTGACTCCAATTAACACAATTTCACCCCAAATTTGTTCGAATTTGATCATACTTTACAATTTAACCCATTTAATTTTAATTTGGTCCAAGTGCTGGGAATAACAAAATCAGGGTCCAATTCACATCAATCAAGAATTATTAAGCACCCAATTTTATTAATTCTCATTAAAAGGACATACCTTATTTCATATATGAAGAACGAAGAAAATAGAAGCAAGTTGATTTTCACAATGACAAACTTTTCACGTGCAGGAGTAGTGGAATTAGGGTGGTGATTTAAATGAGGGAAGAAAAGAATTGACATGGTAAGAAGAAGGGTGTTTGAGTTTGATTTTTGAGTTGGAGTTTAAGTTTGAATGGGGTGTTTTGAAATTAGGTATGAGATTTATTCATAGGAAATAGACGGATCGGTCCAGGTGGAGTGGGTCTCTATTTTTAAATTAAATTTTGAAATTATTGGACCCACGAAAGTGACCCACCATCCATGAGTCTAACTCATGCTCCATAGGTTGTGTCATGAGTCATGATTTGTGATTCAATTTTACCTCTGATTTTCATGACTTGACCCATGATTCGTGGGTTTGACTCACGACCCGTGCATTGGGCTCATAAGTCAAGTTCAAAGAATAGGAAATCTTATTTGATTCTCATGAGTCTAGTTCACGATTTGTAATCCTGAGTCATAACTTATAGACTATACTCGTGAGTAGACTTACCTAGACTTATATGAATTTTCCAATTTTCTCTTAAGCCAGTGATTCCCTTATGCTTCCTTCACTACAAAATAAAACAAAGTTAACGCTAAAACCTTGGGTTGCCTCCCAAGCAATGCTTGATTTAATGTCATGACATGACATAGCCATGTTGGGTACTTAGAATTCACCAAGAATCCCATGGGTTTCCTCTTATGAACCGCCTAATTTAACGTCACGACACGACTCAGCTTCGTTGACTACTCAAACTTCATCAAGGCCCTCATTCTCACATACTTTAGTCTCCTTTGTATTTCCCATAAAATGCGTAACACACTATTTGTTCACCTTGAACGGGACATAACCATCTTACTTTATCTCAGTTGAACCATATAGAAGTGCCCTAACTACGGTGAATGGTACAGACTATCTTGACTTTAACTTGCCAGGAAACAAGTGAAGTCTCAAATTATACAACAAAATAAAATCACCGAATTGCAATTACCTCCGTTTAGTTCTCCTATCATGGCACAATTTTATTTTGTCCTTGTATAAGGGTGAAATCTCCTAGGCACAGAGGCGAAACACATCCATTACATTCATCTCCTCCAATCACAAGTGTGCAAAATCACTCCACTCAAAATTCAACTTCTTCAGTGCTCATAGTGCCTTATGCTCATGTTCAACTGGCAAGTGGAATGCCTTTCCATACACAAGCTGTCAAGGAGATGCACTAATAGGACTCTTGTAGTCATAGTCTTTGCCAAAATAGACTTTATCTCTCAATTGGAGACCTCAAATTGCCCACTTATATGATGATGGTAAGGTGTTGCCACCTTATGCTTCACACCATATTTCTCAATTAAGTCTTTAAATGAATGATTGCAAAAGTGAGACCCACCATCACAAATAATAGCTCATTGGAAACCAAATTGAGAGAAAACCTTTTTCTTCAAGAATGCCATGACACTCTTACCCACTTATAAACATAGTCGACAACCAACAAAATCTACTTTATCCCATGTGAGATAAAAAATGGTTCTATAAAGTCAATACCCCAAGCATTAAACTACTCGAGCTTAAAAATGGGAATCAAGGAAGCTTATGCATTCACAAAATATTGCTCGCCTTTAGAAAATTGGTCACAAAGCCGAGCATAGTTATGTGCATCATTATAGATAGTCGACCAATAGTTCCCACATTGTATGATTTTATGGGTAGTGCAAGTACTTCGATGATGACCCTTAAATAGAGACAATGATAGGCCCCCAAAATACTCATCATCTGAACCTTGAGAATACACCTTTGAATCACACCATCAATAGACACCCGTAATAAGTATGCCTCATCCCAAAAGAACTTTCCCACTGCATATATAAATCACTTGCGCTGCTGAAATAACATATCTTCTGGGATGAGATCACTTGCCAAATAACTAGCAAAGTCCACAAACTGAGGGATTAAGCCTTATTATGCTGCCAATACATGCTCATTTGGAAACTTATCATCAATCTCATGCTCATCCCCTAGTTATAGCGTTGCTTCCTTCTCTAGGTGTGACAAATGGTTTTCAACTAGGTTTTTGATGCCCTTCCAATCCTTAGCCTCGAAATCAAATTCCTATAGCAGAAGTATCCATTGTGTCAACCTTATCTTTACATAACTAAGAACAACATGATTAGTGTGCACAGTGACTTTGGTACTAATCAAGTAGGACCAAAATTTTTCAAAAGCAAACACAACTACAAGCATTTCTTGTTTAGTCATCGCGTAATTCTTTTATGTGGGATTCAGTGCTTTGCTAGAATAATAGATGTGGTGAAGTATTTTCTCTATCCTTTGTCCTAGGATTGCTCCTAAGTTAATACCATTTGCATCACACATCACTTTGAATGGTAAGGTCCTATGTGGGAACGCAATAATAGGAGCTAAATCAAACTCTCTTTCAAGCACTCAAAAGACTTGAGGAAAGCATCATCAAACACAAAATTCATCTCTTTCTTAAACAATTTGCACAATTGATTTTCAATTTTAGAGCAATCCTTGATGAATCGCCTATAGAAACCGGCATGATCCAAGAAACTTTGAATGCGCTTCATAGAAATTTAATCACCTCAGTCTTAGCCTTGTTGATCTCTATCTTTTTTTTTTTGAAATTTTGTGCCCAACCAATATCCCTTAACCATGAAGTGAAACTTCTCCCAATTTAGAATCAAATTGCACTCTTTACATCTTTGCAAGGCGTTCGACAAATAAACCAAGAAATCATCAAACAAATCACCCACAACTAAGAAATCAATAATGAAAACTTCAACAATATCCTCCACCATGTAAGAAAAGTTGGATACCATGCAACATTGAAAGGTTGTGGGTGCATTACGAAGATTGAAGGGCATCCTTTTAAATGTGAAAATGGTTTTCTACTGGTCCTTGGAAAAATAGAGATTGTTTGTACATAGAATGACCATCAAGAAAACAAAACCATTCTCTACCTGCAAGACGATCTAACATCTGATCCATGAAAGTCATGGGAAAGTAGTCCTTTTGGGTCCATGTATTTAGATTCTTGTAATCCATGCAAACTTGCTATCCAGTAACTAGTCTCATAGGAACTAACTCATTCTTCTCATTGGGGACAACAATGATCACACCCTTCTTTGGCATATACTGAATCAGGATAACCTATTGTTGTTGGTAATCCAATAAATGACACCTACATCTATCCATTTGATGATTTATTTCTTCACCACCTCTTACATAAGTGGATTTAATCTACATTAATACTCAATTTTGAGGTACATATTCTAGTTTAAGCTGACTTTTACGAGTGTAAATTCTAGCTCGAATTTTGACTATGTTAGTAATAGTCGAATCGATAGCCCTCTTAAACCTCTACAAAACTAATATTAAAGCCTCAACCTGCCACTCTAATAAATCTGCTACAATAATAACCGACAAGGTATTATTGGCCCATAAGAACACATAACGCAAATGAGAGGGAAGGACCTTCAATTGAAAAATTGGTGGCTCCTCAATAGGTAACTTGTTCAGAGAGGTTGCTCTATTTTTCAGATCAAGGTCCAACTTCTTTGGCGCATAAGAGTATGAACCTCGGTCTATAAGTACACTCACCATCTCATCATACACATCAATACCATCACTATTTAAATTCATTATCAATGCTGCGAGTGCCTCAACACTAAGCCTCTACTTAATGAGTGAAACTAATGACTCTTTATCTATAGTATCTATCACAGAAATCACACGCATATCCTTTGACTAATTCATCAATTGACACACATAGAATTTGACCTACTCATTATTAAATTTGAACTTTATCCATCCCATCTCCATGTCAACTAATGGCCTACCCATTTCTAGGAAAGGCCTCTTGAATAAGATAGGGACATTAAAGTCAACCTCACAATCAAGAATCACACAATCAACTGGAAATATGAAAGAAGCAACCTTTATCAACACACACAAGATACCGATTGACTTCTTCACAGTGTGATCCATCATCAAAATTTTCATAGAGGTAGGCTTTGGTGATCCTAAACCTAATTATTTATAGATGACTAGCAGTATAAAATTAATGCTAGCTCCCATATCACATAAAACTCGTGCAAAATTAAAAGACCCAATAATACATAAAATAGTGAATGCTCCTAGATTTTCTTTCTTTTCAACTAAAGATTGAGAGGTAATAGCACTATAGTTGAGCATATTATGAACAGTCTTAAAGCTCACCATCCTATTTTTGGTCACCAGATCTTTCATAAATTTCACATTATAAGGCATTTGCTTTAGAGCCTCCATAAGAGGGATTTTCATAGACAACTCTTTAACATATAAATACACTTTTGATACTTTATTTCTTTGTCTTTCTTCTTTAACAATTGAGGAAAAGGTGAAAGAGGTCAGGGAATGGGCTTCAACACTGGTGTGACCTTCTTACCCTTTTCTTTGTCATTGTCAACTCTTTTTTCTACAACTATATGCATCTGAGATGCCTCATCATTAGTCACCAACTTTTATGTTTCATCTTTGTCCGCATCATTAATATCCACATGATTATTCCTCATGTCATCAACCATATGACTAGGTGGATTAGTACTGGCCTTACCACTCTGAGTAGTAATACCTAGTTAATGATTGTCATTTTTTGGATTCTTAATAGTATTGCTAGAAAGAGTTCCTGGTAGGCATTGGTTAAATGTGGTAGACATCTGCCTAAATTATTGCTCAAGCTGCTTGATAGCGGTTGCATACGATTTGACCTCTGGCTCAAACCTAAAATATTATTCTTATTATCTATAAGACAACTATCTTGTCTCTCTAAACCCTTCACAAGCTTTGTAAGTAGCACTCCAATTCTCAAAATTCCAGACTCAACATCTTGATTCTCTAGTGGAACATAAATGCCATTCTTATTCTTGTAGTTATATTTCCTAATACAGTCGCCATTGCGTTCTCTACTCTTGTCCCAATACCTTTCTCCGTAGTAGTTCTAATCTTGATTCCTTTTCCTCGAGTTCTAATTGTCTTGATTAGACCCATGTACCTTGGCTAAAAATCCACCATTTCTCTATTTAAATACTTAGCTTTTTCCTTAAAATCTGACTCTTTATATCTACAAGCCTTACCTCCAGTACCTATTGCATTTACCTTTTTTGATCCAATCATTGTAAATTACTTCGTAAGTAGGCCAACCTCAGTCCTTAGTTGTGCTACCTCTTTTTCCACCAACTCATCTAATTCTCTGTACTCACTGGAAGTACTAATAGCATAACTACCGGTTGATCTATCTGCCTCCAGAGTATGCCACCCTCAATGTTTTTAGTGATCTGGTCTAAGATTTTCAAAGCATGCTCCCAGTGAAGACTCATAAAGGATCCTCCTATAATAGTATCAACTACAACTTTGGTATTAGCATTTAAGGCCTTATAGAATATATCAATAAGTTTCTCCCCGTGATTTTATCATTTGGAACATTCTGGAACATCTTCTTGAACCTCAGTTATGTCTCATATAGTGCCTCTAAATGAAACTTTCGGATACTATAGATCTGATCCTTCAGTAGCATCTTTCTAGAGGGAAAAGAAAAATTAGTTTTAAATTGTGGCCTCAACTCATTCCAAGTGGTGATAGATCTACGAGCAATTCTCCTAACTACAAAGTTGTCTCTCTTATTAGAGAATATTGGAACGACCTTAGTCATATAGCTTATTGACTCACCCTAGGAAGATTATACAAATTGCAAATCCCCATAAAGTTATACAGTGCATGTTTGCATCATAAGTAGAAAGACCAGCTATCACGACCTAATTTCTCAAGTCATGATGGCGCCTACTAAAACCCACCAATAGGTAAGACAACCCCTTAGTCCAGAACTACTAGTAATGGACTACCAAGATAATAAAGGAAAGAATGAAGAGTAGATGTTGCAAAAGACTAACTTACATAAGATAATCTAAAAACTTGGTGAAATTAGTATAAGAGCTTCTAATATACTAAGATTACAAGTAAAGTATAAATGAATATACTGATACAACCCATCTCTGAATACAACATAGAGACTAGTTTTGTACATTAGAGGGAGGAAATAATACTATGAATGCAAGGAGCTTATCCTACTTATTCAAACCATAACTGTCCACATAACGCACACAATAATGATGATAATCCGTACTATGATCTACAAGTTGTAGAAGTGTAGTATGAGTACCAAACATGTGGTACTCAGAAGGCAACTGTCGACTGAGCTCCAAATATAATACAAATACATATAACATCTAAACAAAAATTGAAAATACACCAAAATGTCTAGCAATCATATAGTAAAGCTAGTGAGAGTATAAGGATAAACTATACTACTCATACCACAGAAACTAACATAATAAAGATAAGGAAGGGTTAAGGATAAACTATCCTATTCCAGCCATACATAGGGACCTTAATACTATATATTATATCACTAGCCAAAATATGAATAAAGGGAGAAGAAGGATATATAATAGTATATAAGGCCAAGGAATAAATATACAATCTGAATGAATGAATGAAGGAAGAGATATATGGTAATACCATAGCTACATATGCATAGATAAATATATGTATATAATCAAGGGAAACTCAAGATACAACATAAAAGATCAGTCCAACATCTTAAGATGTTATAATCAGAGCAACAACTAGTGCTAGTATACTCAGGATTTCTACCCATCTGTCTAATTATAAGATAATCATGCATAATAGTATAACCATAAGATAAAAGAACCAGAAGCATACCTTAAATCTTTGTACCAGATCATTAACCCGGCTGCCACATACTAGCTATAATAATGATCATAACAATAATAATAACAATAGCAACGACAATGCAAGTAACCTGCTAGTCCAGACAAATAATACCTAATCGGGACATATATAAATTCCCATACCATAGGGTCAAAAAGGTTTAATCAATAAACAACACACAAGAAGCCATACTCATCACCTATACCGATGCAACCCCCTATAAGGCTGATATATATAGACGCATACTGGTGATAGGCTATGCGTATTCAAGGATAAATACAAATATAATTCACAAAACCATGGTCAGTCCAAGTATCATAATGTAACCTAATGTATCACCTCACATTATCAACATCATCATTAATTACAAGACTTGAACTGGAGCTCATATCATAAACATCATCATCACAACTATCACCATATTAATCATCATCATTATCATCATAATCATCCCCTCATAATCATCATCATCATAATCCTCATTATAATAATTATCATCATCTTAATCCATTTAGTACTAGAGGGGTGTACATGTATATATATGTATATATTAAATGCATGGTTAGTACCGTAACTAAAAGAGTATAAGTCCATAAATCCATTGTCCGGGGTAAACTTTGGGACTAAATTATTCTTAGAGTGTAGAAAGGGTCAAAATATCTCTCGACTAGAGTAAATAGTAGTAGTAAAATTATGGAGTGGAATTACCTTGGCCAAATCCTTAAAACACTATTTTCAATCTCAATGCATATAAATTACCAATTAAGATGGTATGATTCCCATTATAAAGAAATCTATTTTTAAAGTAAAAAATGGGCTTTAATACCTTTTAGGAAATACAGTAGTAAAATCATATTTTAGTTGGAATGTACCATTTACCATTTTAGTGATCATGAATTTACCGAATCTATGCATGCCATCACTAGTATTGAAATAATGCAATCAGAAGCATTAACACATCTACAAAGTATGGACACATCCTTTAAAAGGATAAACCATTACCTAAAATCCAACCACCATCGTCACTATGGCCTTGGGCCAAATAATGTATCCGGAATAACTACAACATCATAATCGTGGCCTTAGGCCCACTTACATATTCATAATCCATATCAATACTCGTACCTATAAGCCATATCATATCTATAAGCTATATCATATCTATAGGCTATCACATATCTATAAGCCATATCATATCCATAAGCCATCTCATATGTATAATCTATATCATATGTATAAGCCCTCTCATATCTATAAGTTATCTCAAATCTATAAGCCATAGCAAATCTATGAGGCATATCACATCTATGAGGCATAACACATGTATGAGGCATAATATATCTATGAGGCAAAATCTTATTATTTATCATATCTATGACTATATTACTCAGTATGCCGATAGGCCTCATCAATCAAATTTGAAAGCCATATCATGGCTACGAGCCATTAATCATAATCTAGAAAAACTATCACCATTCACCAAGTCACAAAGTATCCTCATACTAAAGGCTCATTAGTCACAAATATGTCTAACATGTGTAAATAGGTCCACAAAGGCTAACACAAGTATTGGCCTAAGGTGGGCCAGAGAAACCCACTTCTAATCCTTGTATTTCATATTTAGGCAATTTCTACCTAGGACTAAGCCAAGGCATCGACATTCACTTCTAGATAGTAATTAAGCCATTATTAGCTCTAGGATGGGAATTCCATCTAGAAAATGAGCAATTAAATCAACTTCACCTAAATTATGGTTTCAAGATAGCTAAATAGTCCATTTAAAGCTAATCATAATAATCACACTTCCAACACCTAAATTACATCCCAAATCTAGCATAATATCATAATCATTATGATATGCCCCAAACTTTGGGACATGTCGTATGGGAACCTCAAGCTCACATGAATCGGAGGTCGCCCCGATAACCCATCCCAAATATTTTATCATATCATAGGAGTCAAAGAAACTTTAACTCACAAGTCAAGGTAGTAGAAACAACAATGACAAAAGTCATAGCTTAGATGTGTATATACATTTCATTAGGTTCATCAAACTAAATAATATACCCAAGTCCATAGCCATTCACAATGACTCTTTAAAAAACCGATGTCAATGAAAGTATATGTCGGGTCAAGCCCCTGAAAATAGCCAAACAAAGTCCAAAAGAGATTAAGTCTAAAGATAGGACACCAAGAGATGAATGTCTTCTGGATAAAGAAAGCTCACCACTTCAAGTCAATGTACGATCCGCTTCGATCACCCAATCACTGCGTGAGAAAATAAGAAGAAGCTCCGAGCCCTACATCATGTGGGGACATAGAATCCGAGGACTGTTAGCAGTTGGAATACTATAATGTAACTCAATGATAAGGAGAAAATAGTACATTTTTTCAAATCCATGTCAGCTCATCATAGGTGATCATATTTACATAAGAATAGGCATATTCAAGATATATATCATATAGTGACATAATAAATCAAATCATGAAATGAGTCATAACATTTATTTATGATAAATTCATTCATGAGACATGGGGTGAAGGACTATCAACCCTCCACCCTTATATTTTATACACTTAGAATCCTTTATGCTATACTAGGAAAGAGAGCATAACCCTAGAGTCGACACATCTTATATGGTAAACGGACTTGGAAAATAAATTCACATTCCTTGCATGGTAAGTGGACTTGGACCACAAACCAACATGCCTTATATGGTACGCGGACTTGAACCACAAACCAACACTCCTTACATAGTAAGCAGACTTGGACCACAAACCAATACGTCTTGTATGGTAAGAGGACTTGGACCATAAACCAACGCATATTTACACACATACTAGCACCCATTTAGTTCATCGCATAGGAACTCAATCCATCTCGAGGCATTCAAGCCATCAAGGCTACACATCAACGCCCTAGACTATCACATAATCTCTACTAGTCCATTTGGCCATTTATCGCATGGTTAGTACTGAGTCCTTAGTTTACAACACAATGCAAGTTCATTCGTGGTCATCAAGACTCCTACCAACACTCATTCATAATTATTAATCTTGTACACACCATTTATTCAAATATAATTTGAGTTCATACTTTAGGGCCTATGGTCATTTAGTCAACCAATCATCAAGGATATGCATTTAGTCATTATGTGTCCAACAAGTCCTTTACCAACCATTTACCAAGCATTCACATGCATTTAATTCCACACATAAGGGCTTTTAACACATTTAACCAAATTCAACACTTTACGTGGTCATATGGACTCATAGGGGACTTTATTACTCAACTATTTCAATAGGCCAATGCCTTAACTCATTTCATCACAAAATTTAAGTTATGGTCATCATGACCCACACAAACTATTCATCTTTATTAGCAATGTTAAATCACATTTTCACCCTACTTGGTTCAATACACAACTTAAGCTTATTATTTTGCCTAGGGTTTCACTATCTCATTAACCATTAACCAATAAGGTAGTCAATTTCATAGCACAAGGCTTAAAATACCTTTTACAATATCATTTACCAATCATTCGTACTCATTTGGGTCGTTGCCCTAACTTAATACAAGATCAACATGTAACTAGTCATTTTACTTAGATATTTTCACAAACACCTTGTGAGCATACCTTTAACAAGCTCATTTCATAGTAGAAATCATAAAGATTAGGGTTAATCAATACTTCTATGTTAAAAAACACACAACAAGAACCCACATATACAATCTACCATAAATATCATGTATCAGCATAAGTATAAGCAAGAATCATTATTATTCATTGTTAGGTAATAAAACCTTTTTCATTTGATTAAAAAAACCATGTACGCTTACTAATACAACCGTGAAATACATGTGTTTGGAGTTATTTAAAGATGGGAAGAGATACATGCCTTAAATAAGATGACACACCAACAATCTTAACCTGTTTCTTGCAATAAGATGAACACCTCCAAACCCTAGCCTCTAATTTTGTTTCAAGAGCCTTTATAGTGTTTAGAAGTGTTTGAGTCTTATAAATAAAGACTTAGGAGGATACAATTCCTTATATAGTGAGAGGATTTAGGGTTTTAGGCATGGTAAATACCCAAAATGTCCCTTGTTAAAAGCTAGAAAGTCTACACATGCAAGGGTACGACTCCCACTTATGGTTCACATAGCAATCATGACCTAGGGTATGAGTGGAAACCTAACTCATACCCTAGGATTATCCAAGGTCAACCAAACTATTATGGGTACTGAAGGGCAGCCTTGAGTCATAACCAAGGGGTATGACTCTACCCCTAACTCGTAAGCTTCATCCGTGACCAAAATAGTCCACTCTAGGATAGATTTTCACTCTATACGATTGAGTAGTATACGAATCATAAGCATGGTTATGACCAAGGGATGGACTTTTCGTATAGGAGATAGTATGCTACCTTAACATACTGCTCAAGGTATGAAAAGGGAGGGGGAGAAAGCTATGAGTCATGACTAAGGGTACAACTCAAGCCCTTCAACCCTACCCATCCTAGAGGCATCAAAAGTTATTGTTTTTCAATGGTTCAAGTATAGGTATTTCACATTATATGAATTAGCTCAATCTATGAAGCAATAGGATTCTAGAAGTATAGTAAGTATTTACCTTATGGGTTAAATCACTCATCTAATCCACACTTCAATAATAAATACTAAGTCATGGTTTTATACCCATAATAAATATTAACATTCTTATTTACATGCAATATATAAAACACATCATCTTGTAAAGAAGAGTAGATAGAAGCCTACCTCAATGCCGAATCATAAATTCTTAAATCATTTACCAAACGTCCGTCTTTACTCCATGATCCTAAAATTTTGATACTCTATCAAAATCATAGTCTAAGCATTACTAAGGGTCAAATGATACCCAAATTTCCCTTTAATAGGCCGGGTCAAATTTTGAGTTAAGAATAGGCCCATAAGGCCCACAAATGGAATCCAAAATTAAATTGTCACAAGGTAACTTAAAAAATAAGAAATGTGTACTCAAAATTTAAGCACAAACAAAATAAATCAGGTCTCAAATCAACCATCAAAGTTTAGAAATTTAAAATCCTAATTTTTAAGAATTTACTATGGATTTGGATGAAAATTAAAGGAAAAATCAATGGGAAATGACCAAAGGGGATTAGACTAGCTTACCTTATCTTATTTGGATGATTTTCCACTCTTTTACCTTCTTTCAGTTCTCAAAATGGTGTAAAAATTATGGACAGAGTGTTGGAAAATCAGTGGAAGAAGAAGGTTAAATATGGGATCGGGAGTCGCTAACACAACTCAAATTTCACGATTGAAACCTAGAAAGGGATAAATCATATTCCACAATCATGATTTAGAACTTTCCATCACAATTTTCATAAAACTCACTCGAAAAAGGGGATTTTGGCTATCATGATCGTGATTGCATAACGTCCTGGGTTTTTGGTCCTAAAAAATTCCTGAAATTTATTCTCACTATTGTAATGCCCCGAGATCCCATCCCGAGACGTCACACGATGCTTATGGACCCAAAGGACCACAAGCTAATCCTTTTCTGATAATTGTACCTGTACACTGCGTAATATCTAAAAAAAAGTGGAAACTTACCGTAAGGTTCAACACATCCATGAATACTCATAATACAAAAAACTAAATACTAATACATCTATCTCAAAAGCCTCTAACTGTCTAAGCTGTGGAGTTGATAGGACATGTCCCCAACTAACTCTGTAACCAGAAAATAAACAAAGTCTAAAAAAAAAGTAGTAAACTGAGACTCGTCCTCGAAAGAAGAGAACTCACTGCTACTGTTGCTAACTGGGACCAAACTGTTGAGGATAAACTGGATCCTGTGCCTCTGAACCTATGGTGTCAAATAAAACACCATAGCTCAAATGCATCAGTACAAAAATGTATCGAGTATGTAGACGGGGTAGGCTAATGCAAAGGTACATGCATGCACAATATCTAAACTGAATAATCATGAAAATGCCGCATGAGAACACATACATGAATGCACAGAACATGAACAAAATTATTGCAACTCTAGATATTGAAACTCTGATACCACTTTACTGCAGACTGAACTCACTACTGACACTGAGATATTGAATCACTGACTCATCTGATACTGATAACTAAGGATCTGGATGTGCTTACATCAATAACTGAATTCTTGGACTTACTACTTTCGACTGATAGGATTAGAGATCAACCTTTCTAATAGATGATTTCGAAAGATTTATCAATGACAAGAAATATGATTATATCTGAATCTGACAACAGGAATACTCAATAGAAATTTGATATGTGATCAAGCCTATCTGACAAAATATCTCTGAATATAATATAAAATAACTGTATGTGAGACCAAGTCTATCTGATGGGATAGCCCATAAATCAATGGAACTATCTGAGTTCCTCATAATGATAGATGACTGTATCTGGCAGTCTTGATTTCTAAAGACTGATTCTGAAAATGAGACTGAATCTGAGACTAAAACTGTGGAAAGTATTCACTTAACCGACATACCCCGACCTACCACATGTGGGGTCTAACCTGTGCCCTAGTTGGAAGGGTGTCATTACTATGCCACTGGTAAAGACAACTTTCTGTGACCCTCATCTAGCAAGTCCTTAAATGAGAGCGGTGGAGCCCTCATCTAGTAGGTCAAGCCACCTCATCTACCCTCATATATAAGGTATGATATCTCTCATCCACCCTCAACTAACAGGTATGATGTATCAACCTACACTGGCTACATATTTCTAGAGCATAAGGATTACATCTAAGAATCACACCCTCTTCTAGTAGGTGAGTTCCTATCCTTGAGCTCGCTCGGTGCTAGTTTCAACTCCCAACTGAAAGACTCAGAACTGAATTCTCAACTGATCACTGGCTGAACTAAATCTAACACTGATCATATTACTCAAAAGGTCTGACTGAGTTACACTGAGATTACTTGGTTCCACATCTGATGGAAAAGATATTAAACCATGGTATCTAACTACCGATACAGAGCTTGAATAGATTACTCGAATTGCTTCTGAGATTAGGATTGAATCACTTGAATACTATTAGAACTGAGCTGATTACAGGTCTAAGGCTAGATTAATAGCGATACAGAGATTACAAAGATAACTGAGATTATCGAGCTTTATTAAGATTTGCACTTGTCTGAGCAAACAGAGTTCTATAGTTCACTTATTTCTGAGAATCATGGCTCGGTAGGAATTATTGAGAAACTGACATAGGCTCTAGACAACATATCAAATTTTTAGGTATAAATACCCCCAGGACTCTATAACATAAAAGTAAGACATAATCATTCTTCATCACAAATCATTCATGTATCATCACGGTCATCCATTCATCACTACAATCATTAATTCATCATTACAAGTATTCATTCATCATTACAATCATTCATGTATCATCATAATCATTAAAACATCACTTCAAGTAGTTGGGCATCATAACATACTTTCCCTCTCAAGATCCTTAGGACATTGCATTAAGTATTTAGGAAACATAGACCTCTATTCATCATCACAACCACAAAAGGGTCACTCCAAACCTCTAAGGATCATCAACATCGATTCACCATCATATACTAGCCTAGGGAAGACATACTATTAGATTATACCCCATTCAATAAGATATTACATCAAGTACTTCATACCTATATCGGTCTTGTCATGTATTTGGATATCACTTGATTTGGTGGAAACTTTATACTAACACATCACTATTTACTTGCTAACCACTTGACATATATTAAATTCTTAGCATATATCAAAAAGCACAAAATTGGGGAATTTACAACCATCATATGTCAACTTATTTACTAGGGTCTTTCAACAACCACTAGACACGACCAATTTTACACCTACTTGGGGATTTCATGCTATCTTAACACATTTCACGCACTAAGGTATTTATCAAATACTAGGCATGCATGAACTAGCTCAGAATTTAGGGTTTCCTATTCAACATACTATAGGGGCCCTTATGCTTCACCTAATCTCTTTATCAAACCTATGGGGAACGTTCTTCACTTATTCAACCATTTTTACACCCAAAATTCATGAACATATCACATGGAAAAACAACTTCAAGAGGTTCGATCACAAACATCACATGAATTCCACATACTAGGGTCAAAGCTCATAAATTTTGTAGGCAAACATAAATCAAAACTCAACAACACATTAAAAATCTATTTCAACTCATACAAATCATTTACAACTCATAAACATAAAATTCTTTTAGTTTTAAAAAGGGTTCTTGAGCTTCTTGGATGAAAGGGACCCAAGAATCAACATCTACATATGTTAACCTTTGAAATTGGATGAAATTTAGTGGTTAAAACTTTATCCACACTTGAAATAAATAAATTCTTGAAGCGCACAATATGAGGAACTTGATTCTTGAAGAAACCTTGAAGAATTTATGGATGATTTTTGGAAGATTAGGGTTCTTGATTGAAACCCTAGTTATACTCTCTTGAGAGAGTTGAAAAAGAAAATGATTGAATTAGGATTTGAATGATGGTTCCTCATATTTGTAGAGGCTAAGAAATTGTGAAAAATGACCAAAAATACCCTTGCAAAAACTCCCTTGAATTGTTGGAAAAATATACTTGATTCCATCTGTGATAGGCCATCAGGTTCGTGATAGGATGTCACGAATGGTCGTCACAAAAGGGGTCCAAATTCTTGATTTTCTACCCATGTCTGACGATGTTGTCAGAAATGTTGTCCGAATCTGAAGACGTCATCAAAAAGGGCCTCATAAATGTGATAGCCCGTCAGAAACGCCATCACCATTTTCTAGCTTGACATGCTAGAGTTAAATGGGCATAACTCTTTAATCCGATATTAGATTTAGACGAAATTGTAATCGTTGGAAAGATAATTCAAAGATCTTTCATTTGATATATAGAAAACCACCCAGTTCTTAATATACAATGATTTATGGTCGATTTAAATTGATCTAAATTTTGACGGTCACTAAAACTTAAACGATATGAAAGTTTTCAACTTGTTCATGAGTTAGGGGACCTCTATGATCTTAATTCATTCTCAAATAGATCCCCACACGATTTCAAATTATTTCATACTTGGGAGGATATTTCTTAAACATTTTGTCTCGAATTTTTGCTTTACCAAATACGCTCTAAGGCTCAGATTGGAAGAGGATTTTGAGGGGCATTACATTATCTCCCCCTTGAGAACATTCGTACTTGAATGTCGCTTGATAGATTGAGAATACGGATCAACAAAACTTACTCAAGAATTGGAAACATCTCAGGTCAGGACTGCGCAATTGGAATGACTGACATATAGAGTTCTCACACTAGGCATGCATATATGATGCATGGAATACTCGACTGATGATGCTCATAGCTGAATTCTCATAATACACATACATATTTGATGCATGGACTCATAATTGGGATGATCTCATGAATATATGTAACACCCTGATTTTTTAAATCGGAATGCTACACGGTGCTCAAGATTCTGAAGGAACACAAGCAAACCCATGACTGATATCTGTACCTGTATACTGCATAATATACATAAAATGCAGAAACATGAACATGAAAGGCCATAAGGTTCAAACTGAATAAACATCTGATAACAAAATATCCAAAAAAGGTATAAAAATACCAAAACAAGTCATAAATTTTAAAAATAATGAGATCTAAATATCTAATATGAGATCTAGTCTGAAAGCCTCTAACTGAACTGAATAGGGAGTTGAAGGAACATGTCTCCAACTAACTCTATCTAGCAATTGAATAGTAAATGTAGAAATAATCATATCATCCTCGAATGAGAAGGAATCACTGCAAACTATGAATACTGGATTGCTACTGGTGATCTATAGCTCGTGCCTCTAAACCTATGGTGTAACATAAGAGAAAGCACCATTGCGTAGATGCATCAGTACGTCTGAACATACTGAGTATACGAGTGAGGTAGGCTAAATGCAAAGGGTTATATGCATGAACAATGCTGACTAATATAAACGTGACAATACATACATGCATACATAACTGTAACAGAACTCATGGAGATACTAACTTCTGAGTATAAATACTGACAACATGAGTGTACTGATACTGAGATACTAAATAGATAAACGACTATTTCTGATAGTTTAAATTACAAAGAATTGGTCTGGTTGACTGTGTCTGATAATCCTGAAGCTGAATACTGATATCATGAATATTGATAACTGATATGACTGATACATGAGTTCAAAAAATTAATATAACTGATATAACTGTGATGATTGGCCAAACCGATGTAACTGATACTGAGCGACTATATTTGACAGTCTAAGTTCTGATGGAACTATCAGAGTTCTATTTTATATGGAGTAACTAAATTTAAGATCAGTCCTATCTAGCGAGTGATCTTTTAATCTGATGATTCTGATACTATTTAACTATAGTTAAGATTAGTTCTGTCTAATGGGTGATCTTGATGTCTATTTATAATAATAAGGATTGATTGTCTCTAACAATACTGAATTTGTACTACTGAACTGAGTTGACTGTATCTGACAGTCCTGAATCAATAACTAAAACTGTGGGATGTATTCATCTAATCGACATGCCCTAAGCTAAGCTGACTGGGGTCTAATTTCTGTGCTGACTGGAAGGATGTCAATACTGCGCCACTAGTAAGGACAACATGTGAGAAACCCACATATAATAGGTAACTCTTATGGGAATGGTGGGAACCTTCATATAACAGGTTAAGCCACCTCATCTACTCTCATATAACAGGATGCAATATCTCAACCTATGTTGGCTACATAGTTCTAGAACTTAGGGATTACTTCTAAGGATCTCAGTCCTAATATAGCGGGTGAGTCCTCATCCCTAGGATCACGTGGTGATGAATCCTACTCCCATTTGAAAGACACTGAACTAAATAACTAGGCTGAACTGAAAAACTGTACTGAACTAATTAGCTGAATTGTTACTGATTAACTATATTGATACTAGTGGTATTGTTTAGCAGAGCTAAACTAAGTTTACTAGATTTCGATAACTGATGGAATGTACTGAGTTATGAGGACTGGTTGAGAGTACTTCAATTACTAAGATTGACTTTGAATACTGAGGTTACAGATATTACTGAGTACTAAGATCACTGAGATTACTGAACTACTGAGATTACTGAGTTTTCCTGAGTCACATGACTGACTGAATTCTACTGAATCATGGCTTAATTTTGTATATCGTGAAACATGACATGGCTCTAGGCACACAACTATAGTTTTCAGGTATGAATACCCCCAGGACTCGATGGAAGGAAACTGACACAACATGACTGACTTGATCTTAAGATTGAAGTCCACAATTCACATTATCATTAATTAGGGATATTATGCATCATGTAGTTCCTCAACATATTAAGCATGGTAGGTACTGCATAACTATATTTCATGTGCATATTGTATATCTCCATTATCATACATGCTTCTTACCACAACAATAGCAACACATGAAAAGCATGGAATTCATATTAAAGTATATAGCTAACATGGACTTGTCATTTAGACATCATGGAACCATATAAACATGAATTTATAGCATCCTAAGCATTTTATCAAACACCTTGCATGCATTCTCTAAGGCATAGGTGAGTTTCATCCTTGCACCATATTAAGCTACTTAAAGTTCATGGTTTTCAATTAACAAACATATATATTCCATGAAAACACCTTTAGACATTACATTGAAACTTAAACAACAATCGCCAACATGTACATACTCATATCACCACAAAAAGTTTACAAAATAACATTTAAAACATTGTTCTTGAGATCTATGAACGGATTGGTTTCATAGATGAACACTACGCATACCTTAAAGCTTGATCTTAAAAGAGATCTAATGTTTCTGAAGGTTCCTGAAGAAATCCTTAGGCTTGCCCTTGATTTTTCTTGACTAGGGTTTAATCCCTTTGGGAAAAAATATTCTTGTTCCTGAGGAGATGATCTTAAGAGGAAACCCTAATCTTGTGGTTGAAAGCGTAAGAGAGGGTTTTTGAGATGCTTAACTGAAGAAAAATAGGAAAACTTACACCTCTTTAGGGTTATAAGTCCTGGGAAGTAAAGGGAAAACACCAAAATACCCTTATGAAATAAATACTAGTTGCTGAAAATAATAGCTGACGACATTTGTGATAAGGCATCAAAAATATGACAAGCCATCAAAAATGTCATCACACAAGAGCTGGTATTGATGGTTTTTGCCGAAGTCTGACGACCTTCTTGGTAGGGCATCACAAATATGGTAAGTTACCACGAATGTCGTCACTTAGGATCTGGTTTTTGCCTAAGGTTGACAACCTTTGTGGTAGGGCATCACAAATGTGGTAAGCTACCACGAATGTCAACACACAGGAGCTGGATTCTACCTAAGACTGACAACCTTTGTGATAGGGCATCACAAATATGGTAAGCTACCACGAATATCGTCACTTAGGAGTTTGTTTCTGCCTAAGGCTGGCGACCTTCATGGTAGGGCATCACAAATATGGTAAGCTACCACGAATGTCGTCACACAGTTTCCAGCATGACATGCTGGTGTAAAATAAGAATAACTCTTTGCTCCAATATTGTATTTAGGATAAATTTGTATAGTTGGAAATATAATTCAATTATCTATCTGTTGATAGTTCATGAGCTCAAAAATTCCAAGTATAATGTGAGATATGCTCGTTTGAAGTTGACTATACCAAAATCCTTCTCAAGAATTTAATCGGTAAGGAATGTTTTGATTCGTCTGATAGCTAGGAGTTATTTGAAGCCTCAATATACATCTAAATTACTCATAAAACTATAAAAGAACCATGATGTACTATGCATGATCTTGGCACATGGCTCTAATATTGGTTTGGATTTTTTGGGGTATTATAATACACGACTGAACACACGCTGACAAGCTAAACTTTTTTGACTGAATGTGCATATCTAATGCATGAATGTCCGGCTAAGCTAACTTTTGAAAGCACGACTTGACAATGCAACAATGATTGATGCTAAATTTAGAAGGAAAATCTGAACATGCATCGAGATTAATCTAATGTAATGCAACATCATAATACCATGGGGTATCTCCCCTTGGGACTCTATGTTCCTCTAACACACTTCAACAAAATACTGGAGCGGTGCGTGGGGTACCTATAGACTGGGTCATAATTGACTGATCAAGATCAGAAACTTATGAATGACTCATGCTAACATATAAGCTCAAAATGAGAGCAAAGGATATAAAGATGAAGGGCTCATAACATACTCGGGTCAATTTCAAGGGATCTTTCCTGATCAAGGCGAGCCTAGAGTGCATACAATCTATTATGAGATGAAGGAAGACTATGCTAACTTTAGGGACCTAGATTAGGATAGTCTCGAACTTTGTAACCGGTCTTGCCACATCCAAAGAACAAATCACTACCGGATCTACATACACCCTTATGATTCTTACCACATTCTTCAGATAACGGGTAGGTACCAATACCACTAGTACTATTCTGGGCTTTAGAGCTTGGCTGTCCCTCAAATCTGACACCCCCAAATGTAGGTGCAAGTACACTAGATAAAGATAGAGCTGGAACTAAAAATCTCTGACCATACTGAGAATTACTACCACCTTGAGACCCTGACTGCAAGTAACCACGACTACCTGTCTTGGCTTTCTTACTCACTCTCGCTCTCTCCTTCATCTTATCTGCCTCAAACTATTGTGCATGAATTATTAGCCTAGAAAGATCCATATCTCTATTGATCATGGAAGCTCTACACTCTTTCAACACATCACTTGATAGCCCAGTCAAAAACTTACTCATACTTGCTCTAGGGTCAGTTATCAAGTCGGGAGCATACTTAGCTAATTGGTTAAACTTAAGACAATACTCTTTCACTGTCATGGAGCCTTGACTTAGGTTCATAAACTCTTCTACCTTAGCTTCTCTTATTTTTAGCAGGAAAAACCTATCTAGAAAGGAACTCTAAAACTCTAGCCAAGTCACGGGAGCTATATTTTCCCCTCTACTTTTCTCCCATATCACTACCCAATCATGAGCAATATCTTTCAATCTATAAAATGCTAACTCAACACTCTCCCTCTCTGACACATGCATAATATGGGTGATCTTCTTTATCTCCTTAAGAAACAACTACAGATCCTCACTTACTACTGACCCAAAGAATTCGGGTGGATTCATTTTCATGAAGCTTCTAATCCTAGCTGCGACAGAATTCCCATCTTGCAGAGGTGGGACTACAGCCTGATGGTTACCATGAAAATTATTCACCGCCTGGGCTAGCACTTGGAAAGCTGCTTGAAACTCTGCATGTGACACACTCTCATTTTCAGTATCTACTGGCTAAAGGGGCTGATCATCAACCCTATGGACAAAGTCTCAGCGAGGAGGCATACTTTGTAAATGAAAGAATGAAGTGGATTCGACTGAGGATCAACTTGAGCTCATGCTCACTCACATGAAATGATCACTGAAAGAAGAGGAACTACACCTAAGAACATCCTGTAGCCTCTTGTACATAAATGTGGCATGCTACACACCCATGTACAAAAATCTACTAGATGCGGCTTTTCAGACTCCCTCGGATACTCTTGAACCTTAGGCTCTGATACCAAGCTTGTAACGCCCCGAGATCCCATCCCAAGATGTCACACAGTGCTTATGGACCCAAAGGACCACAAGCTAAACCTTTTTTGATATCTATACCTATACACTACATAATATTTGAAAATAATGCAGAAACTTGCCATAAGGTTCAACACATCCATGAATACTCATAATACAAAAAATTGAATAATAATACATCTATCTAAAAAGCCTCTAACTGTCTAAACTGTGGAGTTGATGGGACATGTCCCCAACTAACTTTGTTAACAAAAAATAAACAAAGTCTGAAACAATAGTAGTAAACTGAGACTCTTTCTTGAAAGAAGAGGACTCACTACTACTACTACTGACTGGGACCAAACTGTTGAGGATAAATTGGATCCTGTGCCTCTGAGCCTATGGTGTCAAATAAAACACCATAACGTAAATGCATCAGTACAAAAATGTACCGAGTATGTAGACGGGGTAGGCTAATGCAAGGGTTCATGCATGCACAATATCTAAACTGAATAATCATGAAAATGCCGCATGATAACACATACATGAATACAAAGAACATGAACACAATTATCGCAACTCTAGATACTGAAACTTAGATACCACTTTACTGCATACTGAACTCACTACTAACACTGAGATACTGAATCACTGACTTATCTAATACTGATAACTGAGGATCTGGATGCACTTACATCAATGATTGAATTCTTGGGCTTACTGCTTTCTACTGACAGGATTAGAGATCAACCTTTCAATAGATGATTTCAGAAGCTTTATCAATATAAGAAATATGATTATATCTGAATCTGACAACAAGAATACTCAATAGAAATCTGATACTGTGATCAAGCCTAACAGTATATCTCTGAATATAATATCAAATAAATGTATGTGAGACCAAGTCTATATGATGGGATGGCCCATAAATCAATGGAACTATCTGAGTTCCTCACAATGATAGATGACCGTATCTAATTGTCCTGATTTCTGAAGATTGATTCTGAAACAAAATTTGAAACTGAAACTATGGGAAGTAGTCACTTAACTAACATGCCTCGACCTACCACTTGTGAGGTCAAACCTGTGCCCCAGTTGGAAGGGTGTCATTACCGCGCCACTAGTAAAGACAACTCTATGTGACCCTCATCTTGCAAGTCCTTAAACGAGAATGGTGGAGCCCTCATCTAGCAGGTCAAGCCACCTCATATACCCTCATCTAGAAGGTATGATGTCTCAACCTACGCTGGCTACGTAGTTCGGGATCATAAGGATTTCTTTTAAGAGTCACATCCTCCACTAGTAGGTGATTTCCCATCTTAATTGATCACCGGCTGAACTGAATCTGACACTAATCATATTACTCAAAAGGTCTGACTGAGTTAAACTAAGATCACTTGGTTCCTATCTGACAGAAAAGATATCGAACCATGGTATCTAACTAATAATATAGAGCTTAAATAGATTAATCGAATTACTTCTGAGATTAGGATTGAATTACTTGAATACTATTAGAACTGAGTTGATTACAGGTCTGAGGCTAGATTACTAGCGATACAGAGATTACAGAGATAACTAAGATTATCGAGCTTTATTAAGCTTCACACTTGTCTGAGGAAATAGAGTTCTATAGTTCACTAAGTTCTGAGAATCATGGCTCGATTGGAATTATCGAGAAACTGACACAGGCTCTAGACAACATCTCTATTTTTGGGTATAAATACCCCCAGGACTCGATAACATAAATGTAAGACATAATCATTCTTCATCATAAATCATTCATGTATCATCACGGTCATCCATTCATCACTACAATCATTCATTCATCATTACAAGTATTCATTCATCATTACAATCATTCATGTATCATCACAATCATTAAAGCATCACTTCAAGTAGTTGGGCATCATAACAAACTTTCCCTCTCAAGATCTTTAGGACATCGCATTAAGCATTTAGGAAACATAGACCTCTATTCATCATCACAACCACAAAAGGGTCACTCCAAACCTTTAAGGATCATCAACATCGGTTCACCATCATATACTAGCCTAGGGAAGACATGCTATTAGATTATACCCCATTCAAAGAGATCTTACATCAAGTACTTCATACCTATATTGGTCTTGTCATGTATTTGGATATTACTTGATTTGGGGGAAACTTCATACTATCATGTCACTATTTACTTGCTAACCACTTGACATGTATTAAAATCTTAGCATATATCAAAGAGCACAAAATTGGGGAATTTACAACCATCATATCTCAACTTGTTCACTTTAACAACCATTAGATACGACCGATTTTACACCTACTTAGGATTTCTTGCTATCTTGGCATATTTCACTCACTAAGGTATTTTATCAAACACTAGGCATGCATGGACTAGCTCAAAATTTAGGGTTTCCTATTCAACATACTATAGGGGCCCTTATGCTTCACCTAAGCTCTTCATCAAACCTATGGGGACCGTTCTACACTTATTCAACCATTTTTATACCCAAAATTCATGAACACATCACATGGAAAAACAACTTCAATAGGGTCTATCACAAACATCACATGAATTTCACATACTAAGGTCAAAGCTTATAAATTTTGTAGGCAAACATAAATCAAAACTCAACAACACATTAAAAATCTATTTCAGCTCATACAAATCATTTACAACTCACAAACATAAAATTCTTTTAGTTTTAAAAAGGGTTCTTGAGCTTCTTGGATGAAAGGGACCCAAAAATCAACATCTACATACCTTAACCTTTGAAAATTGGATGAACTTCAATGGTTGAAACTTTATCCACACTTGAAATAAATAAATTATTGAAGCCCACACTATGAGGAACTTGATTCTTGAAGAAACCTTAAAGAATTTATGGATAATTTTTGGAAGATTAATGTTCTTGATTGAAACCCTAGTTATACTCTTTTGAGAGAGTTGAAAAAAGAAAATGATTGACTAGGGTTTGAATGTGGGTTCCTCATATTTATATAGGCTCAAAAAGAATGGAAAATGACCAAAATACCCTTGCAAAAACTCCCTTGAATTGCTGAAAAAATATATTTGACGCCATCCGTGATAGGCCGTCAGGTTCGTGATAGGTCGTCACAAATGGTTATCACAAAAGGGGTCCAAATTCTTGATTTTCTACCCAGTGCTGATGACATTGTCAGAAATATCGTCAGAATGTGACAACATCATCAAAAATGGCATCAGAAACGTGATAGCCCGTCAGAAACGTCGTCACCATTTTCCAGTTTGACATGCAGGAGTAAAATGGGCATAACTCTTTGCTCCGATATTGGATTTTGGCAAAATTTGTATTGTTGGAAATATAATTCAAAGATATTTCATTTGATATATATAAAATCACCTAGTTATTAATATACAAGGAGTTAGAGTCAATTTAAGTTGACCCTAATTTTGACGGTTACTAAAACTTGAACGATAGGAAAGTTTTCAACTCATTCATGAGTTAGGGGACCTCTATGATATTAATTCATACTCAAATAGATTCCCTCACAATTTCAAAGTATTTCATACTTGGGAGGATATTTCTTAAATATTTTGACTTAGATTTTTTGCTTTACCAAATATGTTCTAAGGCCTAGACTGAAAGAGGATTTTGCAGGGCATTACAACTACCCTAACTAGGAATCCTATGATGATTCATAGGGAGTCTCTAAGGGTGGTGGGGACTCATTTTTAGCTTAATCAGAACAAATTGCTTAGTATTCTGCTCTGAGTATGAGTGGCTCTCAACTAGTTGCAAGAAATTGTAAGATGTCCAGTAAGTTTGGCCTAAGACACTGTCTTTATTATTACTTGAGGAAATTATTCATAAAAAATATGATAATTCGTTATTTCCCAATTGTAGGGAGCCCATCATGTCATAAAAAATTATTATTATCTTGAGTATGAGAAGTAGTTACGAGTCGTTAAGTGTGGTTATGAGTCGGTGGTATGAATCATAGCCAGACTAGTATGGGCCTTGGTGGTTCTGTCTTGACTATAACTTCTTGTGATGAGTCGTAATGTATCCTTATGAGTTGTATAGTGACCCATAGACCCTAACGACTAAATTTTAATTTTTAAATTGAGGGTACTTTGGACAATTCCCTTCTCACCCAATTAAAATCCCACGTCCATAAAGAAATTAAGCGGATTAAATTTCATCTTTAAAATACTTAATCATTTGCAAAGCCTTCTTAAATTATCTCAAGCATCCATACTTAGGGTTTCTAAGAAGTAGGTTATCCAAGGGCTTAAGGGTTAAAGTCTTTTTATGAAACTTGGTATTTCAGGCATATTACTCTAACCTCATTGTTAATTTGTAAAAAGCATATATTTTAAAATATTGTTCATGAGATAATTATGTTGGTTTGAAATCAAGGGTTGAGGGTTTTGAATGATTATTGATCGAAAAACATTTTCCCATGGTTTACATGTGATAACTTATGCTTTAATTATGGTTTTAAATTGTGGGTACATGGGTATGGTGAATGAACTAGGGAATTATGAATTTATCTAAACTTGTGACTTTTGAAGTGGTTATGACCCTAACCCTTTTTAGTTATGAAATATGGGAATTGAGCTATTCTTGAACTATTGCATTATGATTTTGAATTAAACTTTATGGGGTTGAGTAATTCCCCAAGCTAATGTAAAATTAATCCAAGGGGTTGTGAATTCCCCAAGTGATGCTAATTGGTTTGGCATATTGATGTTACCTTACTAGTGTAGTTGGTATGGCGATACCAACAATGTATGCCTTAATGTGTAATATGGTTTAATGAATGGGAATGTGTGATACTTGTTTTAATTGAGCTTTAATGAGGGTTGTGTAGCTGAGTCATGAAAGTGAAGGTATTAAAGGACCAATACTGGAAATCACGATTGCTGGCGCAGGGGTCTAAATGATCGAGTGGTTCGAGTCCTTCTTATTATTATCAACTGATTGAGAGGTTTGTGTCCTCCATATCCTATTACGTGATTTGGTGCTTATGTCACCTTAATATGTCGGGAGATTTGAGTCCCATATAGTGCATATGTTTACCCTCTGGTTTGTGTGGACACATGCACTAGGCCCTATCAGCTGGGGGAGAGCTTAGCCCATATAGCTTGTGAGTCCCTTCATATATTATGATGGTTGAGCTACTTAATCCTGACTAAAGTTTTAAAGAGCATGTTAAACCTTGTTCCCTATACCGACACCTGATATATATATATATATATATATATATATATATATATAGATATATGATATGAATTTGATTATGTACATCTATTTTGAATGATTTTGAACTGTTGATCATGGCATTATGTTATCCTTATCCCTAAGTTACATTCTAGTGTTCACCCCACTAACCGTCTTCGAACATTGTATCCCTATGTAATGCAGGCACCAAAGATACTTCTACTTTTTCTATGCAGAGTTAGGTCAGTCAGCTCGGTTCGTTGCATTATGATGAAGTGGTGAGCTTCTATCCACTGGAAGGCTTAGGCATTTCACCTACTTTTATTCTTATATTTGAGTTTATAAATACTTTCATTATCATTAACATTATTATTTTCATTCTTATTATCATCTGTCAGAGTCGGGGACATGTCCTGACCAAGACTGGTTTTGGTTCATTGCTTAGAAGTCTTTGTTTAAATTACTTGGATATTGGGCGATGTTGGTCGATTGTATGACTAGTCACCGATCATTGGTTATAGACATGTTTTGACTTTCCTTAAGATTGTCGCATGCCATCTTTTTATATTTTTAGAATTCATCTGAAATTAAGGGACGTTGTGTTTTGTTTAGTTAGGTAAAGGGGGTGATCTTCAATCCAGGTTGGACTTAAGATACCCATCACGGATAGGCCTTAGTTTGAGCATGATAGAGATGGTATCAGAGCCTAGGTTTGGTGTCATTAGGTGTCCAACAAATTCGTGTTAAGTAGAGTCTCATTTATCAGTATGTAGCATGACACACTTAGTAGGGAGAGGCTATGAGACATTTAGTAATATTTTACATTCTTGTTTTTCTATTTCAAGCTATAGAGTCTAGGGTTTTGAATCTCCTCTAATTTTTGTATGTTTGATTTTCAGATTAGGCCTCACAAAAGATCTGATAACCATGGGAACTCTTCTATCTTGTCTGAGGGAAATATGGATGGAGCTCATCCAACTAAAGCAGTTCAGACCCGGTCTAGGATTGCTACTTCTAATTGCCCTGGTGGAACTCCATTGGTTCCCCCTATTCCTCCTCAAAAACTCCAGGTTGGTGTGACTAATGCTGAGTTTTACCAGTCAATTCATTTGCTTACCAAGTTGGTGGCCTTCCAGACTGAGCAGGTTGCTTTTATTGCTTCATCCCTCGAGGCCACTAGATTTGGCTAATTTATGAGGTTGAGTCCTCTTGTTTTCACTATTTCTAAGATTGAGAAAAATCCTTAAAATTTCACTGATGAGTTAGAAAATTTTTTTGAGCGATGCATGCTACTGATATGGAAGGGGTAGAGTTCGCAACTTATCAATTGAAGGATGTGGAATATCAGTTGTACGAAGAGTTGGAATAGTCTATGGGCGATGATTTTAAGTCCAACTTATGGGATGATTTATATAGTGCCTTCCTTGATCGGTTCTTTCCTCAGGAGTTGAGAAAGGCAAAGGCTGAGGAATTCATAAATTTTAAGCAAGGTAGGATGTTAGTAAAGCAGTATGCCTTGAAGTTTCTTTAGTTATCACATTATGCTCCTGAATTGGTGTCAAGCATGAGGGCTAAAATGAAGAAGTTTACCTCTGGGCTATCCTGTGAGTTAATTTTGGAGGGCAAGACCACCTTATTTAACATGTATATGGAAATCTCTAGAATTGTGATGTATATGCAACAAGTAGAAGAAGAAAAGAAGAAGCAAGCAGAGATGAGTGAAAAACAGAGTAAGAAGCTTTGCTATTTAGATTAGGGTGGGGGTTAACAACAAAGTGGTAAAGATGGTGGAAAATTGTCTATGATAATGTGGGGAAATTCTGGTTCCTACTCTACGGTTAGTGCTCCTTATCTAAATCCATTGGGAGATCGCCACTCTCAGTATAATAGTGGGTTTAGAGCACCAAGAGCCCAACCTCATGCCAACGAGGATCAATTAGCTCCATCGTATCCTTTTTATAGATTATGTGGTCAGGTGCACCATGGTGTTTGTGAAGAAGGGTAGAACAAGTTCTTTAAATATGGTTAGATTGGTAATATGTAGAGGGATTTTCCTTCTAAGGTTGCTTCTAGGGTGAATAAGATTCTTGTTGCTACTTCATCTGCTTCTGCACCAAAGGGCGCAATTTCTACTTCTGGATCTGCCGCTGGAGGGGACCGTCTATATGCTCTTGCCACGTATCAATATTATGAGGTATCCCCCAATATTATAATTGGTATACTCAAACTCTTATATCGTGATGTATATTGCCTGCTTGATCCCGCGTCTCCCACTCTTATGTGACCCCTTATGTGGCAATCTATTTTTGTTTTGATCCTGAGTATTTTTTGGACCCCTTCTCTATGTCCACCGTAGTGGGTGACTCTATTATGGCTAGAAAGGTCTATAGGGGTTATGTGATTTCGGTCAATGGTAGGTAGTGATGTGCTATAGAAATATAGCTCTTTCGACGGTTAAAACGAGCAAAAATATTCAAGTTTCTTAGGTTGTTTTGTTAGATATGATGCGTTTTGGGTATGTTTTGCTGGGAAACTAGCTTTTGGGAAAAATATAAAAGTAGTATTTTTGGATACATATTTGATCAATCTTGGGTATTCCTGACACTTTTTGGATTGTATGTGACCAAAGCATGTGATGAAAGTTGAAGATTTGAAGCTTGGTTGCAAGTGTTAGAAGGCCTGGAACTTACCTATATGTATATATGGACTACATATATTCTGTATGAGACTAAGATATGTGATGGAATTGAAGAAGAGTTGAAAAAAGACTTTCGACACCTACCTATGTCAATTTGCGGACCACATATAGAACATGTGGACCACATGTGGGCAAAGCATTTGTCAAAAGTCAAAAATACTGAGATCAGAGCTGCAGGATTTTATCTAAGCACATGCAGTGGCCACATGCGCCCAAGTCCAAGCCACCTATGGATGCCACATGTGGACACCAACCTTTTTTCTCCTTTTTTATTTGGGCATTTATTTTAGGGTTTTCGCATGTACTATAAATACCCCTTCTATGTTTTTACTAGAAGTTATGCACTCTTGATACTTACGAATATATTTGGATTTCAGGATTCGATTTTCATTTTGTAATTCTTTTGTATTGATTTCGATTGATTAATTCAGTTATTGTTTTAGGTTTTTCCTTGTGATTATTGTGATTTCATCTTATGCTTTCAATCATGAATGTTGTAGATTACTTCACAAGCATAAGTGGGTAAAATCCTTAGCCAGGGTTGTGGAAACCATAGTAGATTGACGAAGTAGAGGAAGTGCTCTTGTTGTTTTGAACTGATACCATGCATGCATTGTATTATCTGTACTTTAATATATATTTTAGAGGTTGCAAATGTTAGGATCCTGCCTAGATTATTGCTACTTACTCTAAAAGAGTAGTAGTGACTAGGAAAAGATAACTACAACAATAATTTAATGTTTAGCTATCGATCCACGCTACTATGTATTATTCAAGTAAGATTGTTAGCTATTATCTAATAACTAGAGACTCAAAAGGTAATAGTTAATTGGGATTAAGATAAGGGTTAGTAAGGCGGCATCCTGAGACTCAAAAGGTAAAAGGTGAAATCCATATGCTTGTCCAAAAGACTATAGAAGGTAAATAACTTATCAGATTTTGTATACAAGGTATCGGGTTGGTTCAATAAAGCATGATAATCCCACAGAGTTGAGAAGCCTGGGGGAACACAATCCTAGTGTTCACCTACGACTGATTACAACTGAAGTTGATATTCGCCACTTGTTCGATATTGTGAGTCATAACCCCCCATTTACTCTTCCAATTTTGCCCATTGATTACATTAACTGAGAGCAACAATTCTGTATATTCCCTTAGGATTCGACCCTAACCTTTATTGGGTTACTATATTTGGAAGTGACTGCATAATCTTCAGCGTGAAGGTGTACTTGTGCGTTACCAAATTTTGACATCATTGTCGGGAATACGGTGTTGATTTTTGAATTAAGGTTGTTGTATCTTTTGGGTTTTTTTTTTGTTCTTATTTGGGTATACACCGGTTTATGCCTACCATTTGGAGTAGAGTCAATCCCTTACTCCTAGTGAATCCAAATCCAGAAAGGATCCTACAAACACCTAGTAGGATGATGGAATAGAAAAAAATGATATTCCTGAAAGGGTTCGTGATGATATGCCTCTCCATCCTTTTAAAGGAGTAAAGGATATTATTGATCAGCAGACATGTGTACTGTTAGCATAAACTACTAACAAGAGTAGGAAAATGGAAAAAACATAATGGATAACTAGGGAGGTAGAGCTAGCTGAGTAGAGATAAGAAGTAGACCACCAAGCAGTACTTGGTAGAAATCATAATAAATCTAGAGAAGGCTATCCTTTAGTGATCCCAGCATATCAGTATGTGCAGCAATATGTAGATGATGGAGAAAACCTAGGATACGTTGAGCCAATAGAGTCCATATCTGAGAATCATACAAGTCAAGGGGTACAGAGGGGAAGGAAACTTGTAATAAAAAGGTTTCATTTAGTATCTACACAACAATTACCAGTAAAGGTAATATTTCTCAGCTATTACAGTCACCATGAAGGAGTACCAGCAACAAGAGAGGATCGATGTAGATCGAGCAACATGCACCTGATAGGAAAAAGGGAAACTGACTATTTGTGGGGCCAATCAACTCCTTTTTATCATCAGTACCATATCTATGGAAGGAAAATAAAAGATTTTAGTCAAAGTAGATCTAGAAAAAACAACAGAAGAAATGAAGAAGGAAATATACTTGGCTAATATAGCTTTAAGTAGAAGACTAGATCCATCTTACTGGACCAAAATACATGTTTTATCTTAGTTACTGGAGAATGCAGCTGAAACAAAAGTAAAATCAATAATCAGAGAGTATGAGGTACAGTAGAGATATCAAAGAATTGATTATCAGCACTTACCTTGAAGATGATGTAGGATTAAACCCTCAAACAATTACAGAGCGATTCGTAGAAAAGAGAAAGGAAGACACAAAGATGAAGGAGGCAGAGATATTTTTATGATTTGGAAACTAGTACTGCATTTAGAAACCCTACTATTTGTATATATTTCTAAATAAATTATGGGATGGGCCGGGTCAAAAATAAGAATGGGCTGGTTTTCCTTTGTTGATTATTAATAAGATATCTAAATTAAACCAAAAAAAAGTTCTTATACTTGAAGGGTGTATTTGTGGGGTTGCCTATAGATAATATAAACATACAATTGGCAATTTTTTTGGGGATTTGTACTTCATATACCATACCCAAGATAGATCAGGAGGCACTTAGATTGAGGTTGTTCCCCTTCTTGCTTACTGGAGAAGCATATTTATGGATGGGGTAACTTCCAAGAGCATCTATCACTACATGGAATGAGTTAAGCTGACAATTCTTGAATAGGTTCTTTCCTTCATCCAGGGTGTTATAGCTGAAAGATGAGATTTATAATTTCAGGCAACTACATTTAGAATCTATGTATGAGGCATGATTCAGGTTCAAGAAAAATCTTAGAATGCTGCCCAACCATCGGATTTCAGGGACAAGCTTATTAGAGATATACTATAGAGCCCTGACTATTAGTTCTACAGCCATGGTAGACACTATCTCCGGAGGATCCTTTATAAAACTATGTGAGATATATCTTTGAGTATTATGGATCAGATCTTGTTAACTAACCATGGGTGGCAAATCAAGAGGTTGAGAAAGGTTCTTACATTTATGCCAATAGAGAACCTGGTGTGCGAAGAGTGACTGAGGATGCTATAGATCAGGATATTTCACTATTAAGGACTAATATTTGTAAGTTGGCCAAATAATTTGCAACAATAAATTCTGCAAAGGTTAATGCAGTAGGGGCATAGGGTGCAACATCTAGGGTATGAGTCTGAGTTAGAGGAGGAGGCAAAGTATTAGGATCACCAGTTTGCGGGTTTTTAAGCCTAAGGGCAACGAAATCAAGGTTGGGACCATTATGATAAGGACAAATATATTCCACCTGGCAGACGAGTTGCAGAGTCAATAATAAAAGAAATGTTAACTAAGCTGAAGAAAGGGCAAGAGAGACAAGAAATTTGCCTTAAAGAATCAAGGCTGATATTTCAGGATTAACCCAAAAGGTTGAGTCATATGCAACTGCTATCAAGCAGTTGGAGTAGCAGTGTAGGCAAATCTATGCCACTTTGGCCCAAAGATAGTTTGATGCCCTTCCTAGTGACAATGTGCAAAATACTCCAATGCTTGTTCATTGCCCGCATATTAACACTAGGAGTGGCTCCCCACCTAATGAGTATTTGTTGCCCACTACTAATAAGCCAAAAAAGGATAATATTGTTGCCTGTGAGCCACCTGAAGCTGAGTTTGAGAAGCTAACTTATAGTGATGGATTTTGAGAGAGATTATGGAGATAATTGGCTTGCAGATAAGCCTAAAGATAAAGTACAACATTTTAGCATGATTTCTCATACATCAGCCACAGAAAAAAAGGGGGACCCAGGAGTAGTCACCATCCCATGTTCTATTGGGCCCTTTGATTTTAATCAGGTTCTATGTGATTCGAGAGCAGGAATAAATATAATGACATTAGTGATATACAAGGGGTTGGGGTTATGAGAACTCAAGACTACATCTGCAAGGCTGTTGATGGCTAATTCATCTATAAAGGAGCCAGTGGCTTTTTTGTGTGACGTTGAAGTACAAGACTAAAAAGGGAAAGAAAATTAGGTTGCAGATCTGTTATCCAGACTTGAGGAGGAGAGAATGCAGAAATAAGGGAATGATATTGAGATAATACTTTTCCATATAAGTGGGTGTTAGCGGCATCTCAAGATTTAAATCCTTGGTTTTCTGATTTAGCTAACTATTTGGCAAGCGATCTTATCCCAGAAGACATATCCTTCCAGCAATAAAAAAGATATATGCATGAGATAAGGAAGTTCTTTTGGGATGAGTTCTATATGATTAGGATTTGTCCTAATGGTATGATTCGTTGATGCATCAAAAAAGGTAGTGGTGGTGAGTATTCTGGAATCTTATTATTTATCTTAAGTTGGATCTCACTATAGTGGCAAACACACAACCCATAAGATTTTGCAGTGTGGTATTTACTTTCATACAATTTATAAGGATTCTCATGATTTTGCGCAAGCCTATGACAAATGTCAACATCAAGGCAATATTTTATGACACCATGAATTCCTCATGACACCTATTATGGAGTTTGAGTTATTTGATGTGCGGGGGATCGACTTCATGGGCTCGTTCATGAGCTCCTATGACATGAGGTCTATTCTGATGGTGGTTGACTATGTGTAAAAATAGGTGGAGGTAGTTGCACTTCCATACAATAAAGGTAGAAATGTCACCGCCTTTTTGAAGAAAAACATCTTTTCTCGATTTGGCACTCCACGTGAAATTATTAATGATGGTAGGTCTCACTTCTACAATTACTTATTTAAACCCTGCTTAATAGATATAGTGTAAGGCATAAGGTTTCAACACCTTACCATAACTAGACGATGCATTGTCATCTTATCAGACAACTTATGAGACCCCCATAGGTGCCTCTCTATTCAAGCTTAGATACATCAAGGCATGCCATTTTCTGGTTGAGCTTAAGAATAATGCACTATGGGTGTTGAAAAAGCTAAATTTTGAGTGGCATGTTATAGGAAACTTGTGGTTGAGCAAGGTGATTGAGTTTGATGAATTCCGACTTTGTGCTTATGAGATCTTGGCTATATACAAAGAAAGAATGAAGCTATATGATGACAGGAAATTCAAGAAAAGAGTATTTAAACCCAGTATTTTGGTCTTGTTGTACAATTTAAGACTACGCTTGATTCCTGGCAAGCTAAAATCTAAATGGACTGGACCATTCATTGTGGTTAAGGTATTCCCATATGGTGCTATAGAAATAATGCGTGATGGTGAAATCTTGTTCATGGTAAACAGACAGTGCATAATTCACTGCATGGGAAACCTAGAGTAAGTAAAAGTCTGTGTTGAGATAGACCTCGGAGAAGTATGAGGAGCCAAGGGAATTGAATCATGTCATGATAATAAATCAGGCGCAACTTGGGAGGTAACCTAAGGTGCATATATACTTAGTGTGTCACAGGTATGTCCTCATTCCCTTCGTTTTTTAATTAGTTTAGAACATGGAGGACAATGTGCAGTTTTTATTTTAGGTAGGCTATACCATAGCCGTTATAGGTTTTTGTTGCCGTACTTCTTTTCCTATCGATCACGGCATGGTTATAGAAATGATATGTCTAGATTAAAATTTGTGTCGCATTATATGTTTTTGTGTAATTAGGAGATTTTAAAGTATTTTAGGGCAGTTATCATGTTTTTTTTTTATATTTTTAAAAAAAATGATACCCCTCCAAAATTGTGTTATAGAACTATGTGAATGTATATATGTGTGAACATTGTGAATCTTTTTATGTCATTAGGACTAGGGCCATGATAATCACTTGCTAATAATTTCATGAACTAAATAAGTAATTTCTTGTAATATTGACTTTGTGCCATGTGTGTGTGAGATGATTCTTAGTTCCCTTTGTGTGTTGAATTCAGAACTTTCCTGGTTAGACCTACCTAAGTTGTAGGATAGTCGGTTACGAAAGGATCATAGGTCATTTTAGATTTTAGTCCACTTATATCCTAAATGACCTTGCCAATGTGAAATAGTATCCCTTAATTCCTATTTTGAGCCTTATAGTTATTTTTCTCGTTTCACAATTTATCTTCACATTTGTGTCGTATTAACCAATTTTGGACCTGGTCCTCCTTGGACATTAGGCACCTAAACTCTGGTAAATCGCCTAAGTTGAGGGTGGCTATCATAGGGTTGTGTGATGAAAAGTGGGTATGTAGAAGTGTAAATAAAGAGAAAACTTAGTAGGGCTGGGTGTGGTAGCAAAAGAAAAGAAAAAAATAAAAGAAAATAAAAAGTGTGAAAAAGTGAAAAATAAGGAATAAAAGACCATACCCAACCTGAATGTGCAATAAAGAATAAAAAAGGAGAAATAAGGGCAGAATAAAAAGAAAATTGGCTAATAAGTGAGACCCCAAGGTTAGTGTAGTTCCAAGGAGGCTTAGTCACTCGATATGTCCCTATGTACCATACTGGCCCCCCAAGCCTACTTTAAACACCGAGAAATGTCCTATAGTGATCCTAGCCCGATTGTCTAAAAACTAAGGTAAAGAAAATAAGGGCAAGCCTAAGGTGTATGATACACATTGATTAAACTTCTCTTCTGAGTGTGAGTGTCTCTTGATTTTCCTTGCATTATCATGCATTATTGCATATGAGTGAGAGAGACATCTTTGTTTTGAGGACATATGCGTCAAATTTCTAGCTACATACATGTTTAGGTAGTGTAACTTGTGCATATGCGTGGTTGTCTGTTGCTAATAAGTGCCATACCTTGATCCTATTGTATCACATTATTGTGCTTAATGTTTATACCTAGTTGGTTGAGATAGGAGAGGGTGTTGTGATTTAAGATTAAAGAGTTGATGGACTCCCTTGAATAGCTTAGATTCTCCAAATTAAGCATCATGATTTGTTATGTTTTGTTTTGTTATGTTGTGTTTCCTGAGGAAATGCAAACGTGCTTTGTTGATGGTGTTCATGTGCTATTGAAATATAGCACTTTCGATGCTTAAAATGAGGAAAATATGCAATTTCTTAGGTTGTTTTGTTAGATATGACGTATTTTGGGTATGTTCTGCAAGAAACTAGGTTTTAGATGCTAAGTTTGTGAAAAGGATACAAAATTGTGTTTCTGGCTACTTATTTTATCAATCTTAAGTATTCGTGACACTTTATGGATTGTACAAAACCAAAGCATGCAATGAAAATGTGATACTACTCAAACTATATAACTAATTCAAGTCCTTGAATCAAGAGGACTCATCACCTGCTGATGGGAAGCTACAATCTGTCTGAATATGGTATGTGTGCTACAAATGAACTGATACCTATATTATGAGATAATATAGCACATAGACATATATTTGGGTCAGTACTTTGAGGATGTAATGAGTATATGGGGGTGAATGCATAAGTAAAAACATCATCTCATCATCATCATTTATAAAAAAAAATTGCATGCTAAATGTAAATGACTCACGTAAGCTAGAATATCTAAAATGCTGAAAATAGTAATCATGAGAAGCAAAGCATGATTTATAAATCTAGTGAGTCATAACATTTAGTTCTAAAAACCGTCATGTATACTCCTTTTATATCATACTATCTAAGTGTAGAAGACTCATTCTAAATCTGAAATATGAAAGCCGAAAACTATAGCTAATATCTTTCTGTAAAGCATAATCTGAGTAAAACTTGTGAGCCTTAACACTAAGTTTTTCTGAAAGCTTTTTGGTTACTCGTTCTGTTCTAAAATTTGTAGTCTGTAAGATTTAATACTTTTAAGGCAAAACACTTTATCTGAAGGGAGATACTTTAAAACTATTCTATAAACTATTACTTTTATTAGTAGGCATGTTCTCTTAACCGACATAAACCATGCGAGCTACATGGAGTCCAATGTCTCGCCTCCTAAGGAAGGAACCTCACGTTGGGGAGATATGTCATACTCTTTCCAGGGAGTATAACCTTAGCTAATGTTATTACAACTCTTCCCAGTATGGGCACTCAATCTCAATCCTACGATGGCATGTAGTTCTGGGGCATGAGACCTTGGAATCATACCCAACTCGGTGCTAACTACTACTCCCTTTAATTAGCTATGCTCATCTCATGGTAATCAACTTTAGAAAGTCACATAAGGGTTCATTATGAAACCATTTATTCATTTATCTGAATAAATCTACAAATGAAGCTATATTGCTTCCTGGAATCTATGAAGATTCTGTAAAGTGGATTCCAAAACTCATTCTGAGGATCAAAGGATCAAATACTGTTTAGATAACTGTAAATAGGTTAATCTTAGGGTTCTTAGAAGTACAAGTTCTTGAAATATCAATACTCAAAACTAGGGCCTTACAACCCAGCTTCAAACTCATGTAAATTCACAGTAAATCATTATGCTCAATATGCTTCTTGAAAAAACTTCAATAATATCAAGATAATAAAATCAAGAATCACAATATCATGCTTAAAGTTCAATTGAAAATCTAAAATCAATGTCTCATAACATGCTCATAGTATTCAAAATCATATAAGAGCATTCTTTAAATCAAAATAAACATAGGATTTCATATTTCAATCATATCATACTCAAAATCATCAATAGAATACTTTGGGTGTAAACCCCAATTTCAAATCTTAAGAAATTCATTGGAAAACATAATTTTGGGCTCAAGGACAAAAGAATTGCCCTTTTTCAAACCCCACATACCTTAATTAAAGATCTAGTTGTTAATACTTGAATCTCGGATCTCCATTGACTCTTTGGAGATGAATTCTAATCTTGAGTTTCCTTGGAATATTAATGGAGAAATTTGAGTTGCTTAGGGATAAAGCTTGATGAGCTAGGTTTCTGTTTGAGAGAAATACATGAAAATTGAATGTAAAGTGCTTTAGAGAGGTTTAATTCACTGTTTAAGACGGACTAGGGGCTGGAGGAATTACCGAAATGCCCTCTTTAAACACCCAAATAAAACTAAAAAATACAAAATTTTTGCAAGCTGGGTGGCCACCGTGATGCTCCACTATCGCGGTAGCTCAATGGAAATTGGACGAATGAAAATTGGGATCCCTTCATGATGTGCCACAATCGCAGAGCCCTTATTATTTTAAAATTTTGGCTACAAACGTGATACGGTAAGATCGTGTTGGGCTACTAGATTTTGACAAAATGAGAAAATAGACCACTCCATGACATGCCAATATTGCGGAGGCCCACTGGAATTTGACGATTGACATTTTTACCTCCTCCACGACGCCCTGAGAATTCGAGTGGCATAGTGTCAACTTAAAAATACCATAACTCTTTCACCGAGTGTAGGATTTAGGCAAATTTAGTATTTATGGAATGGTTATTCAATTTCACACACCTCCTGCAAAACCATCTATTAAGAAGCCATCGATAGTGGAATAGAAAGCCATCCTATCTCATTTGTAGTATGCATTCTTGGGGCCCCTCCTATCTCATTTGTAGTATGCATTCTTGGGGCCCAACAATACCTTACCGATGATTATTTTGGCAGATTTAGTAGGACCACAGGTTAAAGGTTTGACATCGATATTGTATAAAATCAAGAGAGATATTGGGTGGACCAATGCAGAAATTATGGGGATTCCACTAGGTAAATACACAAATAAGATACAACTTGAGTCAGACAACATTACCCATATTGAGCATTAGAGGTGACTGAACCGTCCTATGTAAGAGGTAGTTAAGAAGGAGATAATCAAGTGGTTGGATACTGGGGTGATATTTTGCATTACTGAAATCAAGTGATTTAGCCTGGTTCAATGCATGCCTAAAAAAAGGGAATCACAGTGGTTCTAAATAAAAAGAATGAATTAGTAGCCATGTCCAGTGATCGGTTGGAGAGACTGTATAAATTAGAAAAAGCTAAATAAATGGACACAAAAGGACCATTTCCCTATGCCGTTCATGGATTACATGTTGGACAGACTAGCAGGCAGGGCTTGGTATTGTTTTCTTAATAGGTACTCGAGTTATAATCAAATCATGGTTGCTCTCAAGGACCAATAAAAGACTACTTTTACTTGCCCCTATGGGACCTTTGTTTTCAAGAGGATGCCATTCATATGATGCAATATGACTATCACTTTTTAGAGATGTATGATGTCCATATTCTCTGATATGGTGGTAGATATGATCAAAGTATTCATGGATGACTTTTTAGTGGTTGAGGACTCATTCGATGACTGTTTTACCTATTTGGCCAGTGCAATGAAGAGTTATAAAGAGTGCAATTTGGTGCAAACTAAGAAAAACACCACTTTATGTTGAAAGAAAGTATCTTTCTAGGGCACTGATACACCCAAATTATAACTCTCGTCCGAAAGTGCAAGTGGTCACTGTCAAATATAGAACCCAACTGGGTTGGGTGTCGAATCCCACAGGGAATACTATGATCACTAAGTATTGCGATTATTATTAGACTGTTGATCGAAGGTTCCAAAGTAAGGGGGGTTTTAGTTTAGGTGCACAAGAATATTAGATCACAGAGAATGACAAGTTAGGGTTATATCCACCTTGTAGCTTCTACTTCTCTATTAACTATGAGTAATACGGATTTTATACATGCATGCACTTATAGAGAAATGTATTCTAATTCTAAATCCAAGTGTTTCTCAACCATCAAGGATTTATTCACCTTAGTTCTCTCGAATCCAAAGTGTACAACCAACTGTATGAACTCTCCAAGAAGTTAGTCCTGATAAGGCATTAACGTGTAAAATAGAGGTTGGAAACCTTATTTTCTTGTCACACTCTCTTTTCCAAACAGTAACTTTTCTATCGAACAAGTTATTGCTATAATGGCGCATTCCCTATGTTTGAAACCATGAGAATTCAATCAAAATAAAGAGAGTAATGATATAAGTGGATTAACACATCATAAATTCAAAAACCCATAGCAATAGAGAGTATACTACAAGGTTTCCATAACCCTAACAAATAAACTTAGCTACTCATGAATAAAACGGAAATCAAAATAGATATATTCATCATACCAAAACTTAGAACGATCTTGGTGATAAAGATGAATAGCGAAAATAAGAGAGAAAAGCGTTTCTCTCCCTTCGTCCTCAAGCTAAGCCATCCTTTGTCAAAAAATACAGAATGTGAATAATGCCTAAAAATTCAGCAATAATGCTTTTAATAACATCCTTCTCTAATAAGTTGCTACTGCATCCTTAACTATTTTAAAATATTGAGTTTTCCCGGGAAAAAGTTCCCATACATCACATTCAGTCCAAAAGCTGCTTTCCTTTTTATGTGAAGTTTTTCCTTTGCTGTCCATAGGTCCCCAAAGTGCTGTAATCTTCCTTATTATTACCTGAAAAGCATGCTAATCACATAGGTCAGCTGACTTAACTAAAAATAGACTAAAAGTGCAAGAATTATGTATTTTATTCTCAAAACTTAGCTAAAACATGGGTAAGTTATGGTGGTTAGACGTATAAATACGCCCAACATCAGGCACAAGATATCCAAACATGGTATTGAGATGAACAAATATAAGATTGAGGTAATTAAAAAATTATCAACTCTAGTGTCAATTTGAGGCATACGAAGCTTTTGGGGTCATGCAGGCTTTTAAATGATGTTCATAAAGGACTTCTCCAAAATTACAAATTCTATTGGAGAGATTTCAGAGAATGAGGTAAAATTTGGGTTTGATTAGGCATGTCTCATGGCTTTTAAATGCCTAAAAAAGCAGTTGATTTCAACATTGATTATTATGTCTCCTGACTGTTTTGTACCTTTTTAGGTAATGTGTGATGTAGGTAAAGTAGCCTTGGGTGTTATCTTAGGCCAAAGGGGAGAAATTATCCTGCATCTCATCTACTATGCCAACAATACTTTAAATGCCACAGAGAAAAAATATACAGTTACAGAGCAAGAGATACTTGTAGTTCTTTTTGCTTTTAAAAAATTTGATCTTATTTGATTGGAATTATGGTCATAGTGCACACTGACCATACAACCTTGAGATACTTGATGTCGAAGAAATATGCCAAACCGATATTAATCTGTTGGGTTCTCTTGCTGCAAGAGTTTGATTTTGAAGTAAAAGACTAAAAAGGGAAAGAAAATTAGGTTACAGATCACCTATCCAGACTTAAGGAGGAGACAATGCAGAAATAAGGGAATGATCTTTAGATGAGGCTTTTCTATATGAGTGGGTGTTAGCGGCATATCAAGATTTAATTCCTTGTTTTTGATTTAGCTAACTATTTAGCAAGTGATCTTTTACCAAAAAACTTATCCTTCCAGCAACGAAGAAGATTTATGCATGAGATAAGGAAATTCTTTTGGGATGTTCCTATATGTTAGGATTTGTGCTAATGGTATGATTCATAAATGCATTAAAATAGTTGAGGTGATGAGTATTCTAGAATCTTATCATTTATCTCGAGTTAGGGGTTACCATAGTGGCAAACACATAGCCCACAAAATTTTACAGTGTGGATTTTAATGGCCTATAATTTATAAGGATTCTTATGATTTTGGGCAAACGTGTGACCAATGTCAACATCAGGGCAATATTTTATGATGCCATGAACTTCTCATGACACCTATTCTAGAGTTTGAGTTATTTGATATGTGGGGGATCGACTTTATGTGCTCGTTCATGAGATCCTATGACATAAGGTACATTTTAGGGGTTGACTATGTGGAAAAATCAGTGGAGGCAGTTGCACTTCCATACAATAAATGTAGAAGTGTCACCTTCTTTTTGAAAAAAATATATTTTATCGATTTGGCACTCCACATGCAATTATCAGTGATAGTGGGTCTCACTTCTATAATTACTTATTTAAACCCTACTTGATAGATATAGTGTAAGGCATAAGGTGTCAACACCTTACCATAACTAGATAAAGCATTGTGTGCTTATCAGATAGCTTATGAGACCCCCATAGGTTCCTTTCCATACAAGCTTAGATACATCAAGGCATGCCATTTACTGGTTGAGCTTAAGCATAAGGCACTCTGGGCATTGAAAAGGCTAAATTTTGAGTGGCGTGATATAGTAAACTTAAGGTTGAGCAAGGTGAATAAGTTAAATGAATTTTGACTCTGTGCTAATAAGACCTTGGCCACACACAAAGAAGAATGAACCTACATGATAATAGGAAATACAAAAAAAGAGTATTTGAGCCCTGTGATTTGGTCTTGTTGTATAATTCAAGCCTAAACTTGTTTCCTGGCAAGCTAAAATCTAGGTGGACAGGACCATTCACTGTGGTTAAGGTATTCCTATATAGTGCTATAAAAATATAGCGTGATAATGAAATCTTATTCAAGGTAAACAGGTAGTGAGTAGTTCACTGCATGGGAAACCTGGAGGAAGTAAAAGTCAATGTTGAGATAGACCTTGGAGAAGTATGAGGAGTCGAAGGAATTGAATTGTGTCATAACAATTAATCAGGTGCAGCTTGGGAGACTACCTAAGGTACATAGAATCTTAGCGTGTCCCAGGTATATTCTCATTCCCTTTGTTTTTTAATTATTTTAGTGCATTGGGGACAGTGTGCAATTTTTAGTTGGGGTGGGGTATACCATAACCACTGCAGGTTTTTATTACCGTGCTTCTTTTTCTATCTATCGCGGTTTGGTTGTAGAACCGATATGTCTAGATTAAAATTTGTGTCGTATTGCGTGTTTTTGAGTAATTAGGAGATTTTTAAGTATTTATGGTAGTTATCATGTTTTTTTTAGATTTTTGAGAATGTATATATGTGTGAACATTATAGATCTTTTTATGTCATTAGGATTAGGGACATGATAATCACTTGCTAATAATTTCATGAACTAAATAAGTAATAGCTTGTAATAGTGGCTTTGTGCCATGTATGAGAGAGATGCTACTTAGTTCTCTTTGTGTGTTGAATTCAGAACTTACTTGGTTAGTCTTGCCTAAGTTGCAGTAAAGTCAGTTAGGAAAGGATCATAGGTCATTTTAGATTTTAGTCCACTTGTAGCCTAAATGACCTTCCTAATGTGAAATAGTATCCCTTAATCCTTGTTTTGAGATTTATAGCCTATTTTTCTTGTTTCACTATTTCTCTTTACATTTGTGTTGCATTAACCTATTTTGGACCTGGTCCCCCTAGACATTGTGCACCTTAACTCAGACAAATTGCCTAAGTTGAGGGTAGCTATCATAGGGGTGTGTGATGAAAAGTGGGTATGTAGAAGTGTAAAATAAGAGAAAACTTAGTAGGGATAGGTGTTGTTGCAAAAGAAAAGAAAAAGAAAAATGGAAAAGAAAGAAAATAAAAAGTGTGAAAAAGTGAAAAACAAAGAATAAAAGACCATACCCAACCTTAATGTGAAATAGAAAGTAAAAAGGGAGAAATAAGGGCGCAATAAAAAGAAAATTGGCTAATAAGTGAGACCCCAAGCCTACTTTACAAGCTGAGAAAAGTCTTATATTGATCCTAACCCGATTGTCTGAAAACTAAGGTAAAGAAAATAAGGTCAAGCCTATGGTGTATGATACACATTGATTGGAACTTCTCTTCTGAGTGTGAGTGTCTTTTGACAGACCCTGAATTTTCATGCATTATTTCATATGAGTGAGTGGGACATCTTTGTTGTGAGGACATATGAGTCATATTTCTTGCTACTTATATGTTTAGGTAGTGTAACTTGTACATATGTATGGTTGTCTGTTGCTAATATAGTTCCATACCTTGATCCCATTGTATAACATTGTTGTGCTTAATGTTTATTCATAGTTAGTTATGAAAAGTGAGGTAGGAGTGGGTGTTGTGATTTAAGATTAAAGTGTTCATGAACTGCCTTGAATAGCTTGGATTCTCCTAATTAAGCATTATGATTTGTTATGTCTTGTTTTGTCATGTTGTGTTGCCTGAGGAAATGCAAACGTTCTTAGTTGAGGGTGTTGATGTGGTATAGAAATATATCACTTTTGACGTTAAAAATGAGGAAAATATGCAAGTTTCTTAGGTTTTTTTAATAGATATGATGCGTTTTTTGTACGTTTTGCTAGAAACTAGGGTTTGGCTGCTAAGTTTGTTAAAAGGATAAAAAATGGTGTTTTTGGCTACTTATTTTATCAATCTTAGGTATTCGTGACACTTTCAAAATTGTACGGAACCAAAGCATGTGATTAAAGTTGAAGATTTAAAAATTGGTTGCAAGTTTTGGAAGGCCTGACACTTACCTATGTCTATATGTTGACCATAGATAGCACATGTGGTCTGTGTGAGACTAAGGTATGTGCTGGAATTGAAGCAGAGCTGAAAAAGACTTCTGGTACCTACCTATGTCAACTTGCGGATGGCATTTCGCTCATGTGGAGTGCATGTGGGAAAAGCATTTGTCAGAAGTCAAAAATCCTGAGAGCAGAGCTGAAGGAATTTTTGTCTGAGCACATGCAGTGGCCACATGCGCCCATCCTGAGGCCACATGTACCACATGCACCCAAGGTCCGGCCGCATGTGGACACCATATATGGCCACCAACCCTTTTTGGTCCTTTTCTATTTGGGCTTTGATTTTAGGGTTTCCTCATGAACTATAAATACCCCTTATGTGTTTTTTAGTAGAAGTCATACACTCTTGATACTAACAAATATATTTTGATTTCGAGATTCGATTTTGGTCTTAGTATTCTCTTGTATTGATTTTGGTTGATTAATTCAATTATGGTTTTGGTTTTTTACTTGTGATTATTGTGATTTCATCTCATGCTTTCAATCATGAATGTTGTTGATTACTTCCCAAGCATGAGCGGCTAAAAATCCTTAGCTAGGGTTATGGAACCCTAGCGGATTGACAAAGTAGGGGAAGTGCTCTTGTTGTTCTGAACCACTACCCATTCATGCGTTGTATTATCTTTACTTTAATAAATATCTTAGAGGTTTCAAGGGTTAGGATCCTACCTATATTATTGCTTGTTACTCCCAAAGAGGAGTGGGGACTAGGAAAAGATAACTACAATAATAGTTCAAAGTTTGGCTGTCGATCCATGCTACTAGGTATTATCTAAGTCAGATGGTTAGTTGTCACCGAATAACTAGAGACTCAAAAGGTAACAATTAGCTGGGATCAAGATAAGGGTTAGTAATGCAACATTCTGAGATTTAAAATGTAACAGGTGAAATCCATCTGCTCTTCCAAAAGACTATAAAAGGTACATAACTTATCAGATTCTGCATGCAATGTATAGGGTTGGTTCAATAAAGCATGATATGCATATGTAGTTGAGAAACCAATTGTAACATAATCCTATTGTTCACCAACGGCTAATCGCAATTGAAGTTAATATTCGCCACTTGTTCGATATTGCTATTCATAACCCCCATTTACTTTTCTAGTTTTTTTTATTGATAACAATAACTAAGTTCCACAATTCCATGTATTACCTTGGGATTTTACCCCAACCTTTGTTGGGTTACTATATTTAACAACAATCGCATAATCTTCTGAATGAAGGTGTAGCTTAGGTGTTACCAGCGTGACCTTGGTAGATCTAATAGAGTTGGACATGTTAGACTTTGATATGATTTTTGGGATGGATTGGTTACATTCGTGCTATGCGTCTCTTGAATGTCGAACTCAAAGGGTCAATTTCCATTCCCCTAATGAGTCATTGATCGAGTTAAAAGGTATGTAACGCCCTGAAAATATATCCCAAGAGGTCACACGGTGACTAGGACTTCAAGTGATCCTAAGCTAACCCTTCTGTTGGCATAACTTATAAGAAACTAAATAAAATACTTAAATCAGAACAAAATAAGGGGAGGATAACTCTTTTATGAATCTGATCAATATAAAATTTAAATTGACATGATTACAACTCTGCTTTTACAGCACAACACTAGAAGCAAATACATTAACTGTACTGACTATCTATGAAGCCTCTACTAGTATTCACTCAAGGTAGCAAGGACATGACCCCCAGCTATCTAAAATCAATACGACTGAATCAAGAAAATTAAATATAACTTAAGCTATATAACTAACTCGAGCCCCTAAATCAAAAGGAATCATCACCTGCTGACTGGAAGCTGCAATCTGTCTGAATATGGTATGTGTACTACAACTGAACTGATACCTACATTATGAGACAATGTAGCACATAAACATATATGTGGGTCAGTACTTTGAGGATGTGCTGAGTATATGGGGGTAAATACATAAGTAAAAACATCATATCATCATTATTATTTAAAAAAAAACAATGTATGATAAATGTAAATGACTCATGTAAGCTGGAATATCTAAAGTGCTTAAAATAAAAATCATGAGAAACAAATCATGCTTTATAAATCTAGTGACTCATAATATTTAGTTCTAAAAGCCATACTTGTATACTCCTTTTATATCATACTGTCTAAGTGTAGAAAGGACTCACTCTAAATCTGAAATTTGAATGCTGGAAACTATAGCAAATATCTTTCTATAAAGCATAATCTGAGTAAAACTTACGAGACTTAACACTTAGTGTTTCTGAAAGCTTTTTTTGTTACTCTTTTTGTTCTAGAATATGTAGTCTCTAAGCTTTAAAACTTGTAAGGTAAAAAACTTTATCTGAAGGGAGATTCTTTAAAACTATTCTGAAAATTGTTACTTTTATTAGAAGGGAAGTTCTCTTAACCGGCATAAACCATGTGAGATACATGGAGTCCAACGTCCCTCCCTCCTAAGGAAGGAACCTCATGCTCGAGAGAGGTATCATACTCTTGCCAGAAAGTATAACCTCAGCTAATATGATCACAACTTTGCCCACTATAGGTACTTAATCTCAATCCTATGGTGGCACGTAGTTTTGGGGCAGGAGACCTTAGAATCATACCTAACTCACTGCTAAATACTATTCGCTTTAATTAGCTATCCTCATCTCATGAAAATCCACTTTAAAACTCGGATAAGGGTTCATTATGAAACCTGTTATGCATTTATCTGAATAAATCTGTAAATGAAGCTGTATTGCTTCCTGAAATATGAGAAGATTCTGTAAAGTGGATTCCAAAACTCATTCTGAGGATCAAAAGATCAAATACTATTTATATAACTGAAAATATGCTAATCTTAGGGTGCTTAGAAGCATAAGTTCTTGAATATCAGTACTCAAAACTAGGGCCTAACAACCCATGCTTCAAACTCATATAAATTCATAGGAAATCATCATACTCAATATCCTTCATAAAAATACTTCAACAATATCAAAGTAATAAAATCAAGAATCACAATATCATGCTTAAACTTCAATTGAAAATCTGAAATCAATGTCTCATAACATGCTCATGGTTTTCAAAATCATAAAAGAGCATTCTTTAACTCAAAATAAACATGGGATTTCATATTTCAATCATATCATACTCAAAAACATCAATAGAATACTTTGTGTGTAAACCCCAATTTCAAATCATAAGAAATTCATTGGAAAACATAATTATGGGCACAAGGACGAAATGATTGTCCTTGTTCAAACCCCACATACCTTAATTGATGATCTAGTAGGTAATACTTAAATCTTAGATCTCTATTGATGCTTTGGAGATGAATTCATGGATTTCTTGTCTTGGGGATTCTAAATCTTGAGTTTTCTTTTAATATTAATAGAGGAATTTGAGGTTCTTAGGGAGAAAACTTGATGAGCTAGGGTATTTGTTTGAGAGAAATAGATGAAAATTGAATGTAAAGTGCTTTCAAGGGGTTTAATTCACTGTTTAAGACAGACTAGGGGCTAAGAGAATGACCAAAATGCCCTTTTTAAAGCCCTAAATAAAACTAAAAAACACAATATTTTACAAACTGTGTGGCTACCACGATGCACCACTATCGCAGTGGCTTACTGAAAATTGGACGAACGAAAAATGGGATCCCTCCGCAATGCGCCACAATCATGGAGCCCATATTGTTTTGCTATTTTGGCCACCAATGCAATATAGTATGATCGCGTTGGGTTACTAGATTTTAACAAATGGGAAAATGGACCATTCCGTGATATGACAATATCGTGGAGGTCTACTAGTTTGATGATTTATATTTTTGCCTCCTTCATGATGCACTGAGAATTAAGGTGGCACACTGTCAACTTAAAAATGCAAAAAATCCTTCACTGAGTGTCATATTTAGGAGAATTTGGTATCGATGGAAAGCTTAATCAATTTCTCTTACCTCCTTTAAGACCATTCATTGAGGAGATATCAATATTAGAATAGAAGGTTCTTCCATATCATTTGCAGTATGCATTCTTGGGGGCCAACAATACCTTATCGGTGACTATTGTGACGGATTTAGCAGGAGCACAGGTTGAAGTTTTGATGTCAATATTGTATAAATTCAAGAGAGATATTAGGTGTACCAATGCAGACATTGTGGGGATTCTAATAGGTAAATACACATACAAGATACAACTTGAGTCCGACAAAATTCCCCGTATTGAGCATAAGAGGTGACTGAACCCTCCTATATAAGAGGTGGTTAAGAATGAGATAATCAAGTGTTAGATGCTGGGATAGTTTTTCCCATTACTGACAGCAAGTGAGTATATCTGGTTCTATGCTTGTCAAAAAAAGGGAATCATAGTGGTTCTAACTAAAAAGAATGAATTAGTACCCATGATGCGAGTTACCGGTTTGATAGTCTGCATGAATTGAAAAAGCTAAATAAATGGACACAAAAGGACCATTTCCCTTTGTCGTTCATGGATTATATGTTGGACAGACTAGCAGGCAGAGGTTGGTATTGTTTTCTTAATGGGTACTTGAGTAATAATCAAATCATGATTTCTCTCAAAGACCAATAAAAAACTACTTATACTTACACCTATGGGACCTTTGTGTTGAAGAGGATGCCATTCAGATTATGCAATGTGACTGTCACTTTTCAGAGATGTGTGATGTCCATATTCTCTAATATGGTGGAAGATATGGTCAAAGTATTCATGAATGAAAGAAGGTATCGTTATGGGGCAGAAGATCTCCAAACATGGTATTGACATGGACAAAGCTATGATTGAGATAATTGAAAAATTGTCACCTCCAGTGTCAGTTAGAGGCATACGAAGCTTTTTGGGTCATCTAGGTTTTTATATGAGGTTCATCAAGGACTATTCCAAAATTGCAAATCCTCTAGGAAAGATTTTATAAAATGAGGTAAAATTTGTGTTTGATGAGGCATGTCTCAAGGCTTTCAAATGCCTGAAGGAGTAGTTGATTTCAACATCGATTATTGTGTCTCCTGACTGCTCTGTACCTTTTGAGGTAATGTGTGATGTAAGTAGTGTAGCCTTGGGTGTTGTCATAGGCCAAAGTGGAGAAATGATCCTGCATATCATCTACTATGCCAGCAAAGCTTTAAACCTCACAGAAAAAAAATATATAGTTACAGAGCAAGAGCTACTTGCAGTTGTTTTTGCTTTTGAAAAATTTTGATCCTTTGTGATTGGGATTATGGTCATAGTGCACACTGACCATGAAGCCTTGAGATACTTGATATCGAAGAAAGATGCCAAACAAATATTGATTCATTGGGTTCTTTTGTTGCAAGAGTTTAATTTTGAAGTAAAAGACTAAAAGGGAAAGAAAATCACTTTGTAGATCACTTATCTAGACTTGAGAAGGAGAGAATACAGAAATAAGGAAATGATCTTGAGATGATGCTTTTCTATAAGAGTGGGTGTTAGCGATATCTCAGGATTGAATTCCCTGATTTTCTGATTTTGCTATTTTGCAAGTGATCTTATCCCAGAAGACCTATCCTTTAAGTAATGAAGAAGATTTATGAATGAGACGTGGAATTTCTTTTAGGATGAGTCCTATATGTTTTGGATTTGTGCTAAAGGTGTGATTCATAGATGCATCAAAAAGGTGGAGGTGATGAGTATTCTAGAATCTTATCATTTATCTCTAGGTAGGGGTCACTATAGAGGCAAACACACAGCCCACAAAATTTTACAGTGCGGATTTTATTAGACTACAAATTTATAAGGATTATCATGATTTTGTGCAAGAATGTGACCAATGTCAACATCAAGGCCATATTTTATGATGCCATGAACTCCTCATGACACCTATTCCGGAGTTTGAGTTATTTAATGTGTGGGGGATCAACTTCATGGGCTTGTTTGTGACCTCCTATGACATGAGGTATATTGTGGTGGTGGTTGAATATGTGGAAAAATGGGTGGAGAAAGTTGCACTTCTATACAATGAAGGTAGAAGTGTCACCGCCTTTTTGAAAAAAAAACATCTCTTCTTGATTTGGCACTCCACGTGATATTATCTATGATGGTAGGTCTCACTTCTGCAATTACTTATTTAAACCCTATTTGATAGATATAGTGTAAGGCATAAGGTATCAACATAACTAGACGATGCATTATGAGCTTATCAGACAAGTTATGAGACCCCTATAGGTGCCTCTCCATATAAACTTAGATACATCAAGGCATGCCATTTACTGGTTGAGCTTAAGAATAAGGCACAATGGGAATTGAAAAGGCTAAATTTTGAGTGGTATGATGTAGAAAACTTGAGGTTAAGCAAGGTGAATGAGTTTGATGAATTTTGACTCTGTGCTTATGAGATTTTGGCCATATACAAAGAATAATGAAGCTATATGATGATAGGAAATTTAAGAAAAGAGTATTTGAACCCAGTGATTTGGTATAGATGTATAATTCAAGACTACGCTTCTTTTCTGGCAAGTAAAAATCTAGGTGGACTGGACCATTCACTGTGGTTAAGGTATTCCCATATGGCGCTATAGAAATAAAGTGTGATGGTGAAATCTTGTTCAAAGTAAATAGACAGTGAGTAATTCACTACATGGGAAACCTAGAGTAAGTAAAAGTCTGTGTTGATATAGACCTTAGAGAAGTAGAAGGAGCCAAGGAAATTGAATCGTTTCATGAAAATAGATCAGGCGCAACTTGGGAGGCAACCTAAGGTACATAGATGCTTAGTGTGTCCCAGCTATGTCCTTATTCCCTTTGTTGTTTAATTATATTAGTGCATTGGGCACAGTGTGCAGTTTTTAGTTACGGTGGGGTATACCATAGCCATTGTAGGTTTTTGTTGCCATTCTTCTTTTCCTATCGATCGTGGTATGGTTGTAGATCCAATATGTCTAGATTAAAACTTGTGTCGTATTTTGTAATTAGGAGATTTTTAAGTATTTAGGTCAGTTATTACGTTTTTTTTTAGATTTTTGAGAAAAAGGATACCCCTCCAAAATTGTGTTATAGAACTGTGGGGATGTATATATGTATGGGAACTATAGGATCAGGGACATAATATTCACTTGCTAATAATTTCATGAACTAACCAAGTAATAGCATGTAATATTGATTTTGTGCGATGTGTATATAAGTTGCTATCTAGTTCCCTTTGTGTGTTGAATTCAGAACTGGCCTGGTTAGTCTTGCCTAAGTTGTAAGATAGTCAGTTAGGAAAGGATCATAGGTCGTTTTAGATTTTAATCCACTTGTAGCCTAAATGACCTTCCCAATGTGAAATAGTATCCTTTAATCCCTATTTTATGCCTTATAGCCTATTTTTTTTGTTTCACTATTTAACTTTACAATTGTGTTGCATTAACCTATTTTGGACCTGGTCCTCCTTGTACATTGTGCACCTCAACTCAGGCAAAATTCCCTAAGTTGAGGGTGGCTAAAATAGGGGTGTGTGATTAAAAGTGGGTATGTAGAAGTGTAAAATAAGAGAAAACTTAGTAGGGCTGGGTGTGGTAGCAAAAGAAAAGAAAAAGAAAAATGAAAAAGAAAGAAAATAAAAAGTGTGAAAAAGTGAAAAATAAGGAATAAAAGACCATACCCAACCTGAATGTGCAATAAAGAATAAAAAGGAAGAAATAAGGGTGGAATAAAAAGAAAATTAGCTAATAAGTGAGACCCCAAGGTTAGTGTAGTGCCAAAGAGGCTTAGTCACTTGATATGTCCCTATGTACCATACTAGCCCCCCAAGCTAACTTTACAAGCCAAGAAAAGTCCTATAGTGATCCTAACCCGATTTTCTAAAAACTAAGGTAAAGAAAACAAGGGAAAGCCTATGGTGTATGACACACATTGATTGGAACTTCTCTTCTGAGTGTGAGTATCTCTTGACTGTCCCTGTATTTTCATGCATTATTTCATATGAGTGAGTGGGACATCTTTGTTGTGAGGGCATTATGATTCATATTTCTAGCTACTTATATGTTTCGGTAGTGTAACTTGTACATATGTATGGTTGTCTATTGCTAATAGAGTGCCAAACCTTGATCCTATTGTATCACATTGTTGTGCTTAATGTTTTTACATAGTTGGTTTTGAAAAAGTGAGATAGGAGGGGGTGTGGTGATTTAAGCTTAAAGTGTTGATGGACTACCTTCAATAGCTTAGATTCTCCTAATTAAGCATTATGATTTGTTATGTTTTGTTTTGTTATGTTGTGTTGCCTGAGGAAATGCAAATGTTCTTAGTTGAGGATGTTGATGTGCTATAGAAATATATCACTTTTGACATTTAAAATGAGGAAAATATGCAAGTTTCTTAGGTTATTTTGTTAGATATGATGCGTTTTGGGTTTGTTTTGCAAGAAACTAGTTTTTGGATGTTACGTTTGTGAAAAGGATAAAGAATGGTGTTTTTGGCTTCTTATTTTATCAATCTTAGGTATTTGTGACACTTTATGGATTGTATGGAACCAAAGCATGTGATGAAAGTTGAAGATTTAAAGCTTGGTTGCAAGTGTTGGAAGGCCTGGCCCTTACCTATCTCTACATGTGGACCGTATGTAGCACATATGGTCTGTATGTGACTAAGGTATGTGCTGGAATTGAAGGAGAGTTGAAAAAAGACTTCTGGTACTTACCTATGTCAATTTGGGGACGACATGTCATACATGTGGACTGAATGTGGGCAAAGCATGTGTAAAAAGTCAAAAGTCCCAAGAGCAGAGCTGCAGGAATTTTTGTTTGAGCACATGTAGTGGCCACATACACCAATCCATTGGCCACATGTGCCACATACGACCAAGGTTCGGCTGAATGTGGATACCACATATGGCAACCGACACTTTTTGGTCCTTTTTTGTTTTGACTTTGATTTTAGGGTTTCCTCATGTACTATAAATACCCCTTGTGTGTTCTTTAGTAGAAGTCACACACTCTTGATACTAACAAATATATTTCAATTTTGAGATTTGATTTTGGTCTTGGCATTCTTTTGTATTGATTTTGGTTGATTAATTCAGTTATGGTTTTGGGTTCTTACTTGTGATTATATTGATTTCATCTCTTGCTTTCCATCATAATGTTGTTGATTACTTCCTAAGCATAAGCGGCTAAAAAGCCTTAGCTAGGGTTGTGGAAACCCTGGCGGATTGCCAAAGTAGGGGAAGGGCTTTTGTTGTTCTGAACCAATACCCATTCGTGCATTGTATTATGTTTGCTTTAATAGATATCTTAGAGGTTGCAAGTGTTCGGACCCTTCCTAGATTATTGATATTTACTCCAAAAGAAGAGTGGGGACTAGGAAAAGATAACTACAAAAGTAATTTAAAGGTTAGCTGTTGATCCACACAACTAGGTATTATTTAAGTAAGATGGTTAGTTGTCATTGAATAACCAGAGAGTCAAAAGGTAATAGTTAACTGGAATCAAGATAAGGGTAAGTAACACAACATCCTGAGACTCAAAATGTAACAGGTGAAATCCATCTGCTTTTCCAGAAGACTATAAAAGGTACATAACTTATCACATTCTACATGAAAGGTATCAGGTTAGTTCAATAAAGCATGATAAGCATATGGAGTTGAGGAACCAGTGGTAAGATAATCCTATTGTTTAGCTACGACTTATTTCAATCGAAGTTAATATTCGCCACTTGTTCAATATTGCTATTCTTAACCCCCATTTATTTTTACGAATTTTTCTTATTGATAACAATAACTAAGTGCCACAATTCCATATATTACCTTGGGATTTTACCCCAAACTTTGTTAGGTTACTATATTTGGCAACGATCGTATAATCTTCAGCGTGAAGGTGTAGCTTGAGTGTTACCAGGGATACCTTGGAGGATCTAATAGAGTTGGTCATGTTAGACTTTGATATGATTTCGAGGATGGATTGGTTGCATTCGTGCTATGCATCTCTTGAATATTAAACTCAAAGAATTCATTTCCATTTCCCTAATGAGTTGGTGATCGAGTGGGAAGGTATGTAATGCCCCAAAAATTAATCCCAAGACATCACACGGTGCCTAGGACCATAAGTAATCCCAAGCTAACCCTTCTACTAGCATAACTTATAAGCAACTGAATAAAATACTTAAATCTGAATAAAAAAAAATAGAAGATAGCTCTTTTCTGAATTTGATCAATACAAAACTTAAATTGAAATGATTAACTCTGCTTTTACAACACAACACTAGAAGCAAATACATTAACTCTACTGACTGTCAATGAAGCCTCTACTAGTATTGACTCTAGATAGCAAGGATATGACCCCCAGTTATCCCAAATAAATATGACTGAATCAAGAAAATGAAATACTACTCAAACTATATAACTAACTCGAGCCCTTGAATCAAGAGGACTCATCACGTACTGACTAGAAGCTCTAATCTGTCTAAATATAGTATGTGTGCTACAACTTTACTGATACCAACATTATGAGACAATTTAGCACATAGACATATATGTGGGTCAGTACATTGAGGATGTATTGAGTTTATGGGGCTGAATTCATAAGTAAAAACATCATCTCATCATTATCATTTATAAAAAAAACAATGCAACTAAATGTAAATAACTCACGTAATTGGAATATCTTAAAAGTTGAAAATAATATTCATGCGAAGTAAATCATGCTTTATAAATCTAGTGAGTCATAACATTTAGTTCTAAAAGCCGTACTTGTATACTCCCTTTATATTATACTGTCTAAGTGTAGAAAGAACTCACTCTAAAGCTGAAATATGAAAGCTAAAAACTATAGCTAGTATTTTTCTGTAAAGCATTATCAGATTAAAACTTATAAGCCTTAACACTTCATTTTTTTGAAAGCTTTTTGGTTACTCTTTCTGTTCTAGAATCTATACTCTGTAAGCTTTAAAACTTTTAAGGCAAAACACTTTGTCTGAAGGGAGATACTTTAAAACTATTTTGAAAATTGTTACTTTTATTAGCAGAGAAGTTCTCTTAACCGACATAAACCATGCGAGATACATAGAGTCCAACATCTTGCCCTCCTAAAGAAGGAACCTAACATTGGGTAGAGGTGTCATACACATGCTAGGGAGTATAACCTCATCTAATTTGATCACAACTCTGCCCACTATGGGCACTTAATCTCAATCCTACGGTGGAATGTAGTTTTGGGGCATGAGACCTTGGAATTATACCCAACTCGGTGCTAAATACTACTGTCTTTAATTAGCTATGCTTATTTTGTGGAAATCAACTTTAAAACTCGCATAAGGTTTTATTATGAAACCAGTTATGCATTTATCTGAATAAATCTGTAAATTAAGATATATTACTTCCTGAAATCTGTGTAGATTCTGTAAAGTTGATTCAAAAATTTATTTTGAGTATCAAAAGATCAAATATTATTCATATAACTGAAAATATTCTAATCTCAAGGTGCTTAGAAGCACATGTTCTTGAAATATCAATAATAATAACTACGGCCTAACAACCCATGCTTCAAACTCATGTAAATTCATAGCAAAATCATCATGCTCAATATGCTTCTTGAAAATACTTCAACAATATCAAAATAATAAAATCAAGAATCAAAATATCATGCTTAAACTTCAATTGAAAATCTGAAATGAATGTCTCATAACATGCTCATGGTATTGAAACTCATAAAAGATCACTCTTTAACTCAAAATAAACATGGGATTTCATTTTTCGATCATATCATACTCAAAATCATCAATAGAATACTTTGGGTGTAAATCCCAATTTCAATAATAAGAAATTCATTGGAAAACATAATTTTGGGCACAAGGATGAAAGGATTGTCCTTGTTCAAACCCCACATTCCTTAATTGATGATCTAGTTGTTTATACTTTAATCTTGGATATCTATTGATGCTTTGGAAATGAATTCTTGGAGTTCTTGACTTGGGGATTCTACATCTTGATTTTCATTGGAAGATTAATGGAGGAATTTAAGTTGCTTGGGGAGAAAGCTTGATGAGCTAGGGTTTTTGTTTGAGAGAAATAGATGAAAATTAAATGTAAATTTCTTTGGAGGGGTTTAATTCACTGTTTAAGATGGACTAGGGGCTAGGAAAATGAACAAATTGCCCCCTTTAAACCCTCAAATGAAACTGAAAATGTATCATTTTGCGAACTGGATGGCCACCGCGTGTAACGCCTCGTATCTGGTACCCAGAATGCTACACGATGATCATGACCTCAAAGGAGCACAAGCTAACGCATGACTGATATCTATACCTGTATATTCCATAATATATTGTATAATGCAAAAACATAAATGGAAAGGCCATAAGGTTCAACACTGAGATATAATATCTGATAAAAATATAACATCTGTATAAGTAAAATAACTGATATTGGGTGACTATTTGTGGGAGTATAGGTTCTGTGGAACTAGCTGAGTTCCATACTATTCTGAGTTGACTTTATCTATCTATCCTAAATTCTGTAAAACAATTTGAGTTCTATTACTAAGACTGAATGATTATATCTGACAGTCCTAATTTTGTAACTGAAATTGTGGGAAGTAGTTATCTAACTGACATGCCCCAAATAACGCAATATAACTAAGTTGGGTCCAATCTGTAACCCTAATTAGAATGGTGTCAATACCATACAACCGTTAAGGACAAGCTGTGAGTTCCACTCATTTGACAGTGTCCCTAAAAGAGAACAACGGGCTCCTCATCTGACAGTGCTTATCCACATCATCAACCCTTATCTGATAGTTTTGATGTCTCAACCTATGTTGGCTACATAGTTCTGGAAAGCAAGGATGACTTCTAAGAATCACACCCTTCAACTGAAAGTGTGCGTTTCCATCCTTGGGTTCACTCGGTGCTAATTTCTACTCCCATATGAATAGACACTGTACATAAAATACTAAACTGAACTGGACTGATTTAATTAAGTTTCGTTTCCTAAGGGAATATTACTGAGATTTTTGTATTACTGAGCTTTCTGAGATTTTTGGGATTTCTGTGTTTTACTAAGTTTTCCTTAGTCACACGACTAACTGAATTCTAATGAACATGGCTTGACTGAGGATATCATGAAAACATGACACTGGCTCTAGGCACATAACTAAATTGTCGGGTACAAGTACTCCAGGACTCGATGGAAAGAAATTAACAAGCATGACTTTCTTGAATACATGACCAACATCACAATCCATAATTCATTTATTGAGGCATTTCGTCAAACATGTGATATTCATAAACTTGGACATACATGAGGATTGCATAATATCATACTAATTGGGAACTTTTCCTTCACATTGGCATTTAATCAAACACATGGTAAGCATAGTATATGTAGAAAACATTATACAACAAATAAACATCATGATTCAACCCTAATTTCATCATCCAAGGGTTTAATCATAGGTTCACATGAAACTACACCTATACTAATCAATTCCACATAAAATTGATCACCCAACATGGATTAGAAATCAATTGGTCATTATCAACATGAACAAAAGCAAACCCAATATGAAATTCATAAAGAAATCCATACACTTTAACTGTGAAAAGCGATTCTTGGGCTTCATGGATGAAAGGAGTCCATTAATGAACACTATACATACCTGGTAGTGAGTTTCTTAAAGTTCTTAAACTTGAAGAATTTGAATCTCTTAGTTCTTGAAGAAGATTTGGATTTTGTTGCTTAAGGATTGCTCTTAGGGAGAAAACCCTAATTTTTGATGTTGTGGAAGAATAATGAATTTTTTGAAGCCTTGGTCGGATATTAATAGGTATATAAATGGGTGGTAAAAGAACAAAAAGCCCCTTTAAAAATGACTTAAAAATTACTGAACATGTTGTGCGATGGCTCGAGTGATGGTTCGTCGTTGGCTTGACGGTCCGTCGCTGGCTCAATGGTCCGTTGTTGGCTTGATGTTCCATTATTTCGAGCTTCGTACATGGACCAAGAAAAGGATTCACTACCTAAGTATCAAAGGCTTGGGCGATGGTCCATCGCAAGTTCAATGGTCCGTCAACCTGTTTGTTGCACCTTATCCAGAAGGTTGTCTCTCTGCCTTGGCTGCGACAGTCAAGGCAACGGGCCATTGCTAGATCGACGGTCCGTTAACCTGGCTGTTGCACCTGGGTAATTCTGACAGGTCTGAGTAAAACGTCCATAGCTTTTTACTCCGATACCAGATTTGGACCAAATTGGTTTCGTTGGAAAGCTAATTCAATTTCCCATATGATAAAAAGATAAATTATTAAAAATTCCACATGTACAAAAGTGGATTAATCTTTCAAAGAAAGCTTCTAACATTCTTGGGATAATTTCAAGCTAGGAAAAGTATAGGGTGTTACAATATCTCCCCCTTGAGAATATTCATCCTCGAATGATACTGAGAATGGGGGGAGAACATAAACCAATGTACTTACTAAACATGAATGACCAAAACATGATTTCATGACTGATAACTAAATATATCATACTGAGTATGTATATCTGATGCTTGCGTAATTGATTCATGAATACATGGCTAAGAGTTTTGATGAACTAAGGTTCTCACAATGAGAATAGATTTCTGATGCATGATTATATAACTGAACTAATACATGAATTCTTTACTAAATATGCAATGGTATTTAATACCAGGTTTATGATAAAATTCTGAACATGAACTGTAAACCAAGCTTGCAACTGAAGTCTGAACATAAAACTGAAAAGCTTAAGGAGAACTGTTACCTTGATCTTGATCTTAGTTGGTGGAGAAGAGGTGAGAATAATTGGTTCACATATATTCTTCTTCTTCCCAAGTATCTCCCTCAATGGACTGATTTCACTAAAGAACTTTGACTAGAGGGATTTTTTTGTTCCTCAATCTATGAGTCTGATAGTCTAGGATTTCGACTGGAATCTCTTTATGAGAGAGGTTGTTCTGAATAGGAACTACAACTATTGGATCACCTATACACTTCTTGATAAAAGAGACATGGAAGACTGGATGAACTTAGGTTAGATCTGAAGGCAATTCGAGCTCATAAGCTATCTTGCCAAAGCGACTGAGAATTTTTAAAGGACTGGCATATTGGGGACTGAGCTTTCCTTTCTTACTGAACCTTTTTTCTCCCTTCATGGGAGAGATCTTTAGTTAGACATAGTCACCAATCTCGAACTCAATATCATTTCTATAAATATCTGCATAAGACTTGTGTCGGCTCTGGGTAGCCCGTAGTCTTTCTCTGATCAACTGGACTTTTTTTAAGGCATAGAAAACTAAGTTAGGCCCTATAACTGAGGCCTCACTAACTTCAAACCAACCAAATAGAGATCTTCATATCCTACCATAGAGAGCTTCAAATGGAGCCATCTTAATAGTGGAATGATAGTTATTGTTGTATGCAAACTCAATCAAAGGAAAGTGGTAATCCCAACTACCCCTGAAATTAATTGTACATGCCCTTAGAATATCTTTTAGGGTCTGAATGGTCCTTTCTGCTTGACCACCAGTCTGAGGATTAAAGGCAGTATTGAGATAAACTTGGGTACCAAGACCCTTTTGGAATGCTTTCTAAAAATGAGAAGTGGACTGAGATAATGGATAACGGAACACCATGCAATCTGACCAACTCTCTGATGTAGAGTTTGGCGTAATCCTTAGATGAATAAGAGGTATGGACTAGAAGAAAATGAGATGATTTGATCATTCTATCTAGAATGACCCAAACTGAATCATGCTAGGGACGAGTATGAGGTAAAGCCACCACAAAGTCCATGTTCACTTCTTCCTACTTCCAAGTAGGAATACTGAACTCCTATATGGACCCAATAGGCTTCTGATGTTTTATCTTAACCTGCTGACATGTAGAGCACTTAGCCACAACTCTAAAACATCTCTCTTTATCCTACTCCACTAATATATTTCCCACAAATTGCGGTACATCTTTATGGTCACTGGATGAATAGAGTAGCGCGCACCATGCACTTCTGCAAGAATTCGCTACCTTAAGTCATCTACACCTGGAACACATAGAAAACCTAACAATGCGAAGCACCATCTCCTCCTTGGGATAAAACCTCTACTTTCTAATCCTGGACTGACTCTTTTAACTTGACAAGGCTGGGATCTCTATCTTGCTTTTCTTTCACCTCGAAAACTATAGATTATTCTAAACTACTCTGAACTCATATGTCACCATCCTCTGAATCGACTAAGCGAACACCTAGTCTGGCAAGCTGATGGATTTCTTGAGATAACTTCTTCTTACTGTCCTCAATATAAGAAATACTACCAATAGACAGTCTACTGAGAGCGCCGACCACGATGTTGGCCTTGATTGGATGATAAAGGACACTAATGTCATAATCTTTTAAGAGCTCTAACCACCTTCTCTAACAAAGATTGAGATCTTTCTGATAAAAGACATACTGAAGGCTCTTATGATCTGTGAACATATCTACATAAACTCCATATAGATAATACCTCCAAATCTTTAAGGCAAAAACTACGACTGCTAACTCAAGATCATGAGTAGGATAATTCTTCTCATGGGGTTTAAGCTGGAGGCGTAGGCTATGACCTTACCATACTGCATGAGGACAAAACCCAAACCTACACTATGAACCCATCTAAACCATGTGGAATAGCTAAGACTGGAGCTGAGGTGGGTCGAGTCCTCAACTCCTAAAAAATCTTCTCACAAGGATCTGACCACTGAAACTTGACTTTCTTTTGAGTCAATCTGGACATAGGGGATGCAATAGAAGAAAATCCCTCAACAAACGTTTGTAATAGCCAGCCAAACCCAAGAAACTCCTAATATCTAATGGAGAGATAAGTCTGGGCCAGTTTCTTACCGCTTTGGTCTTTTGAGGATCAACCCTAATGCCATTACCGGAAATGATATGACCAAGGAATGCTACTAACCTTAGCCAAAATTTGCACTTACAAAATTTTGTGAACATTTGATGGTCTCTGAGAGTCTGAAGTATAATTCTGAGATAGTTTGCATGATCACGCTCACTGTGGGAATAAACTAGAATGTCATCTATAAAGACTATGACGAATATGCCCAAGTTTACTAGAACATCAAGTTCATCAAGTCCATGAAAGTTGTTGGGGAATTGGTAAGACCAAAGGACATAACTAAGTATTCAAAGCGACCATACCGAGTATGAAAGGCTATTTTTGGAATGTCACATTCTCTAACTCCGAGCCGATGATAGCATGATCTGAGATCTATCTTAGGGAAATAGCTGGCACCCTAAAGTTGGCCAAATAATTTATCGATTCTAGGAAGTGGATACTTGTTCTTGACTGTGATTTTATTGAGCTGGCGGTAATCAATACACATTCTGAGAGAACCATCTTTCTTGTGCACCAATAAAGCTGGTGCACCCTACGGGGACATGCTGGGCTTGATGAATCCCTTATCTAAGAGATCCTTCAACTGCTCTTTCAATTCTCTGAGTTCTGATAGTGCTATTTTGTATTGTGGAATAGAGATAGGCTAAGTATCTAGAAGAAGATCAATGCCAAAGTCTATTTCCCTTTCAGGAGGAATTCCTAGAAGATCTTTGGGAAAGTTATCTGAATATTCATTCACTAATGGGACTGATTCAAGACTGGGAGTTTTGGAACTAGTGTCCTTAACTCAAACAAGATGATAGACACATCCTTAAGATATCATTTTCCATGCCCGAAGGTAGGAAACAAGCTGACCTCTAAAAGTGGAAGCACTACCCTTCCACTCTAGGATGGGTTCATTTAGAAACTGAAACTGAACTATTCTATTTTTGTAGTCAACTATGGCATAGCAGGAATGAAGCTTATCCATGTCGAGAATGATATCAAAATCAGTCATCTCTAATTGGACTAAGTATGCTGAAGTGACTTTCTGAAATATCATAATCGGGCAGTTCCTGTATACCTATCGAGCTATGATTGTTTTACCCATTAGGGTAGAAACTTAAAAGGGCTCTGCTAGAATTTTTGGACTGACTCTAAAATAAACTGCTATATAAGGAGTAACAAAAAACAAAGAAGCTCCTGGATCTAGCAAAGCATAAACATGCACATAAAATATCTGTAACATACCAGTAACCACATTAGGAGAATTTTCTTGATCTTGTAGGGACTGGAGAGCATAGAGTCTATTTTGGCATTGCCCACTAGTATCACTGGAAGTGGCACCCTACTGAGTTGGGAGACCGGACTGAGTAGAGAAATAGTTTTGGTGGCCTTAATAACCTGACTGGGGACAATCTCTAACTCTGTGGCCTAGCTTGCCACAATCAAAACATACATCACTACCAGCTCTGCAAGCACCCTTGTATTCTTACGACAAGTCTGACAAAGGGGATAGGTACGGGCACTGCTAATACTATCCTGAGACTTAGAGCCTGGTGCTCTATCTCTATTACCATCCCTGAACTTAGGACGAAACTGAGAATGATTTTATCTTTTTGATTTGGGCTGAGCAAAGTTGAAACTGCCTGTCCTTGCTCTCTTATTTTGCTTTTCCATCATCTTAATCTGTTTGTCTTCTATCTACTGAGCATGGGTCATAATCCTGGCTATGTTCATGTCACTATTAAATATCGTGGACCTGCACTCATTGACCACACTATCATTTACTCCAGAGACAAACTTACTCATTTTAGCCCTACTATCTGTAACCATTGTGGAGCATATCTGGCTAATTACATAAACTTAAGAGAATACTCTTTCACCATTATGTTGCCTTGCTCGAGGTTGACAAATTCTAATACTTTAGCTTCTCTCCTCTTTAGGGGAAAGAATTTATCTAAGAATACAGTAGCAAACTCCTCCCACTCAATAGGCCCTGAATCTACAACCCTCTTTAATTCTTACTATTTGAACTAAGTGTTAGCAATATCCTGCAACTGATATGTAGCTAGCTCTGCACTCTCACTAGAAGTAACCCCCCTAATATTTTTAACCTTCTAAACTTGATCAAGAAATTCCTGAGGGTCCTCATTAGACTTAGACCCAACAAAAAAGAGAGGATTCATTTGGGTGAAGTCCCAAATCCTGGCTGCAGCTGAATTGGCCACTGGGTTGGCCGGAATAATAGCTGGTCATTCATTCTGAGTAGCAACTAATTGAGAAAGAGTAGTGACTGCAGCTCTAAATTCTGTAGGATAAATATATTTGCCCAAAGGATCTTCAGGCTGAGGGGTTGGCAGATTTCCATTTCTTCTTTTAGGAGGCATGTTCTGTAGAAGAATGGGAGAAATAGATTAGACTGAGAGATTGACTTGAGATTATGCTCATGGAACAACATGAATACTGAAAAAAGGGAAACTGTTCCTAAAATATCTCATAGCCTCCTGCACATAAATATGGAATGCAACACACCCATGTACAAGACTCTACTAGATGCGGCTTTCAGACTTCATAGGACTCTATTGAACATTAGGCTCTGATACCAAGTTTGTCATGCTCCAAATCTGGTACCCAGAATGCAACACGGTGGTCATGACCCCAAAGGACCATAAGCTAACCCATGACTGATATTTGTACCTGTATAGTGTATAATATACTTTATAATAAAACATGAACTGAAAGGCCATAAGGTTCAACACTGAGATATAATATCTGATAAATGTATAACATCTGTATAACTAAAATAACGACTACTGAGCGACTGTATTTGGCAGTCTAGGTTCTGGTGAAACTAGCTGAGTTCAGTACTATTTTAAGTTGACTGTATCTGACAGTCCTAAAATTTGTACAACTATCTGAGTTCGATTACTGAGACTGAATGACTCTATCTGATAGTCCTGATTTTATAATTGAAACTATGGGAAGTAGTTATCTAACAGGCATGCCCCAAATAATGCATTACAACTAAGTTGGGGTTCAATCTGTAACCCCAATTGGAAGGGTGTCAATACCACACCATTGGTAAGGACAGGCTGTGAGTGACCCTCATCTGAAAGTGTCCCTAAAAAACAATGGTGGGACCCTCATCTGACAGTGCTTATCCACCTCATCATCCCTCATCTGACAGTGTTGATATGTCAACCTATGCTGGCTACATAGTTTTGGAAAGCAAGGATGACTTCTAAGAATCACACCCTTCATCTGACAGTGTGTATTCCCATCCTGGGGTTCACTCGGTGCTAATTTCTACTTCCATCTGAACAGACACTGTATATGAATTACTGAGCCGATTTAATTTGAGTTCCCTTAACTGAGAGAATATTACTGAGATTTCTATATTACTGAGTTTTTTGAGATTTCTACTGAATATGGCTTGATTGAGGATATCATGAAAAAATAGCACTGGCTCTAGGCACATAGCTAAATTGTCGGGTACAAGTACCCCCAGGACTCGATGCAAAGAAACTGACAAGCATGACTTTCTTGAATACATGACCAACATTGCAATCCATAATTCATTTATTGAAGAATTTCATCAAACATGTGATATGCATAAACTTGTACATATATGAGGATTGCATAATATCATACTAATTGGCCACTTTTTTTTTCACATAGGCATTTAATCAAACACATGGTAAGCATAGTATATGTAGACAACATTAAACAACAAATAAGCATCATGATTCAACCCTAATTTCATCATCCAAGGGTTTAATCATAGGTTCACATGAAACTACACCTATACTAATCAATTCCACATAAAATTGATCACCCAACATGGATTAGAATTCAATTGATCATTATCAACATGAACAAAAGCAAACCCAACATGTAATTCATAAACAAAATCCATACACTTGAACTTTGAAAAGAGATTCTTAGGCTTCAAGGACGAAAGGAGTCCATGAATGAAAACTATGCATACCTGGTAGTGAGTTTCTTGAAGTTCTGAACTTGAAGAAATTGAATATCTTAGTTCTTGAAGAAGATTTGGATTTCGTTGCTTAAGAATTGCTTTTAGGGAGAAAACCCTAATTTTTGATGTTGTGGAAGATTAATGAGTTTTTTTAAGCCTTGGTCGGATATTACTAGGTAAATAAACAGGTGGTAAAAGACCAAAAATCCCCTTTAAAAACAACTTAAAAATAATTGAACGGGATGTACGAAGGCTCGTGCGATGGTTCATCTCTGGCTCGATGGTCCGTCATTTTGGCCGTCGTAAGTGGACCAAGAAAAAGATTCACCGCCTAAGTAGTGAAGGCTTGGGTGACGTTCCATCATAAGTTTGACGGTCTATCAACTTATCTGTCGCACCATTTCCAGAAGGTTGCCTCACTACCTTGGCTGCGACGATTAAGGCGACGGTTCATCGCTAGATGATGGTCCGTCAACCTGGCCGTTGCACCTGGTCGATTCTGACAGATCTGAGTAAAATTTCCATAACTTTTTACTCCAGTACCAAATTTAGACAAAATTGGTATCGTTGGAAAGATTATTCTTTTTCCCACATGATAAAAAATTAAAATCTTAAAAATTCCATATATACAAAAGTGGATTCATCTTTCAAAGAAAACTTCTAACATTCTTTGGCCAATTTCAAGATTAGAAATTGTATGGGGTATTATACTGCGATGTGCCACTATCGTGGTGGCTCACTGAAAATTGGATAAAAGGAACATAGGCTCCCTCTACGATGCACCACAATTGCGAAGCCCTTATTGTTTTGTTATTTTGGCCAACAATGCGATGCGGTAAGATCGCATTGGGCTACTGGATTTTGACAAATGGGAAAATGGACCACTCCACAATGCGTCAATATCGCGGTGTTCTACTGAAATTTGACGATTGCCAGTTTTTCCTCCTCCATAACTCGCTGAGAATCCAGTTGGAACACTGTCAATTTAAAAAGGCCATAACTTCTTCACCGAGTGTTGGATTTAGGAAAATTTTGTATCGATGGAAACCTTATTAAATTTCCCACACCTGCTACAAAACCTACCATTGAGGAGCCATCGATATTGGAATTGAAGCCCCTCCCATCTTATTTGTAGTATACATTCTTGGGGGCCAACAATACCTTACCAGTGATTATTATGGCAGATTTGGTAGGAGCACAAGTTGAAGCTTTCACATCAATATTGCATAAATTCAAGAGAGATATTGGATGGACCAATGTAAACATTATGGGGATTCCACTAGGTAAATGCACACACAAGATACAACTTGAGTACGATAATTTTGCTCTATTAAGCATTAGAGGTGACTGAACCCTCCTATGCAAGAGGTGGTTAAGAAGGAGATAATCAAGTGATTAGAGTGGTTTTTCCCATTACTAATAGAAAGTGAGTAATCTTGGTTCAAAGAATGCCTAATAAAAGGGAATCACGGTGGTTCTAAATGAAAAAATAAATTAGGACCCATGAGGCCAATAACCTATTAGAGAGTCTAGATGAATTAGAAAAAGTTAAATAAATGGACATAAAAGGACCATTTCTCTATGCCATTCATGACTATATATTGGACAGATTAGAAGGCAGGGGTAGGTATTATTTTCTTGATGGGTACTCCGATTATAATCAAATCATGATTGATCTCGAAAACCAATAAAATACAACTTTTACTTGCCCCTATGGGACCTTCATGTTCAAGAGTATGCCATTCAGATTATGCAATGTGACTATTATTTTTCAGAGATGTATGATGTCCATATTCTCTGATATAGTTAAGAATACGATCAAAGTATTCAAAGATGACTTTTTAGTGGATGGGGACTCATTCGATGATTGTTTGACCTATTTGTCTAGTGCACTGAAGAGATGTGAAGAGTTTAATTTGTTGATAACTGGGAAAAATGACACTTTATTCTAAAAGAAGGTATCGTTCTAGGGCACAAGATCTCCAAACATGGTATTGAGATGAGCAAAGCTAAGATTGAGGTAATTGAAAAATTGTCACCTCCAGTGTCAGTTAGAGGCATACAATGTTTTTTTAGGTCATGCAAACTTTTAGATGAGGTTCATCAAGGACTTTTCCAAAATTGTAAGTCCTCTAGGCAAGATTTTAGAGAACAAGGTGAAATTTGTGTTTAATGAGGCACGTCTCAAGGCTTTTAAATGCCAGAAAGAGTAGTTGGTTTCAGTATAAATTATTGTGTCTCCTGACTGGTCTTTACCTTTTAAGGTAATCTGTCATAGAAGTAGAGTAGCCTTAGGTTTTATCCTATGTAAAAGGGGAGAAATGATCCTGCAGCTCATTTATTATGCCAGCAAAGCTTTAAACCCCACAGAGAAAAATTATACAGTTACAGAGCAAGAGTTATTTGCAGTTGTTTTTACTTTTGAAAAATTTTAATCTTATTTGATTGGGATTATGGTCATAGTACACACTGAACATGCAACCTTGAGATATGTAATGTCGAAAAAAGATGCCAAAACAATATTGATTTGTTGGGTTCTCTTGCTGCAACAGTTTGATTTTGAAGTAAAAGACTAAAAAGGGAAATTAAACTAGGTTACAAATCACTTATCCAGACTTGAGGAGGATAGAATACAGAAATAAGAGAACGATCTTGAGATGATTATTTTTCATATGAGTGAGTGTTTGCAGGATCTCAAGATTTAATTCCCTGGTTTTTTGATTTAGCTAACTATTTGGCAAGCGATCTTATCCCAGAAGACCTATCCTTCCAGCAACGAAGAAGATTTATGCATGAGATGAGGAAGTTCTTTTGGGATGAGTCCTATATGTTTAGGATTTATGCTAATAGTATGATTCATAGTTGTATCAAAAAGGTGGAGGTGATGAGTATTCTAGAATCTTATCATTTATCTCCAGTTGGGGGTCACCATAGTGGCAAACACAACGCATAAAATTTTGTAGTGTGGGTTTTATTGGCCTATAATTTATAAGGATTCTCATGATTTTGTGCAAACTTGTGATGAATGTCAACATCAAGACAATAATTTACAACACCATGAACTCTTTATGACACCTATTATGGAGTTTGAGTTATTATATGTGTGGGGGATCGACTTCGTAGGCTCGTTCGTGAGCTCCTATGACATAAGGTATATTCTGGTGGCAGTAGATTATGTAAAAAAATGGGTGAAGGCTTTTGCACTTCTATACAATGAAGGTAGAAATTTCACAGCCTTTTTGTAGAAAACCATATTTTCTCGATTTGGCACCCTACATGACATTATCAAGGATAGTAGGTCTCACTTCTACAATTACTTATTTAAACCTTGCTGGATAGATATAGTGTAAGGTATAAGCTGTCAATACCATACCATAACTAGATAATGCATTGTGAGCTTATCAGGCAGCTTATGAGACCCCTATATGTGCCTCTTCATAAAAACTTAGATACATTAAGGCATGCCATTTACTGGTTGAGCTTTAGCTTAAGGCACTATGTGCGTTGAAAAGGCTAATTTTTGAGAGGCATGATGTAGCATACTTGAGGTTGAGCAAGGTGAATGAGTTTGATGAATTTCAACTATGTGCTTATGAGATCTTGGCCATATACATAAAAAGAGTAAAGCTTTATAAATGGCATAAAATTCAAGAAAAGAGTATTTAACCTAGTGATTTGGTCTTATTGTATAAATCAAGACTACGCTTGTTTCCAGGAAAGCTAAAATCTAGGTGGACTGGACCATTCACTGTAGTTAAGGTATTCCCATATAGTGCTATAAAAATAAAGCGTGATGGTGAAATTTTGTTCAACGTAAACAGGTAGTGATTAATTCACTGCATGGGAAACCTGGAGTAAGTAAAAGTCTGTGTTGAGATAGACCTTAAATAAGTATGAGGAGCCAAGGGAATTGAATAAAGTCTGTGTTGAGATAGACCTTAGAGAAGTATGAGGAGCCAAGGGAATTGAATAGTTTTGTGATAATAAATCAGGCGCAGCTTGTGAGCCAACCTAAGGTACATAAATGCTTTGGGTTTTCCCTTTGTTTTTTTAATTATTTTAGCGCATTAGGGACAATGTGTAGTTTTTAGTTAGGGTGGGGTATACCATAGCTATTGCAGGTTTTTGTTACCGTGCTTCTTTTCCTATCGATCACGGTATGGTTGTAGAACCGATATGTCTAGATTAAAATTTATGTCTTATAGTGTGTTTTTGTATAATTAGGTAATTTTTATGTATTTAGGACAGTTATTGTGTTTTTTTTTTAAATTTTTGAGAAAAATGATACCCCTCCAAAATTATGTTATAGAACTATACGAATATACATATGTGTGAACATTGTGGATCTTGTTATGTCATTAGAATTATGGACATGATAATTACTTGCTAATAATTTCATGAACTAAATTAGTAATAGCTCGTAATATTAACTTTGTGCCATGTGTGTGTGAGATGCTACTTAGTTCCCTTTGTGTGTTGAATTCAAAACTTACCCGGTTAGTCTTTCCTAAGTTGTAGGATAGTCGGATAGGATAGGATCATAGTTCGTTTTAGATTTCGGTCCACTTGTAGCCTAAATGACCTTCCCAATGTGAAATAGTATTCCTTAATCCCTGTTTTGAGCCTTATAGGCTATTTTTCTTATTTCACTATTTATCTTCACATTTGTGTTGCGTTAACATATTTTGGACCTGGTCCTCCTTGGACATTGTGCACCTCAACTCAAGCAAATTACCTAAGTTGTGGGTGGCTATCATAGGGGTGTGTGATGAAAAGTTGGTATGTAGAAGTGTAAAATAAGAGAAAATTTAATAGGGTTGGGTGTGGTAGCAAAATAAAAGAAAAATAAAAATGATAAAAAAAGAAATAAAAAGTGTGAAAAAGTGAAAAATAAAGAATAAAAGACCATACCCAATCTGAATGTGCAATAAAGAATAAAAAGGGAGAAATAAGGGTGGAATAAAAAGAAAATTGGATAATAAGAGAGACCCCAAGGTTAGTGTAGTGATAAGGAAGCTTAGTCACTTAATATCTCCCTATGTACCGTACTAGCCCCCAAAGCCTACTTTATAAGCCGAGAAAAGTCCTATAGTGATCTTAGCCCGATTGTCTGAAAACTAAGGTAAAGAAAATAAGGGCAAGCCTATGGTGTATGATACACATTGATTGGAACTTCTCTTCTAAGTCTGAGTATCTCTTGACTGTCCTTGTATTTTCATGCATTATTTTATGAGTGAGTGGGACATCTTTGTTGTGATGGCATATGAGTTATATTTCTAGCTACTTACATGTTTAGGTAGTGTAACTTGTACATATGCATGGTTATCTATTGCTAATATAGTGCCATACCATGATCCTATTGTATCACATTGTTGTGCTTAATGTTTACACATAGTTGGTTTTGAAAAAGTAAGATAGGAAGTGTTGATGGACTGCCTTGAATAGCTTAGATTCTCCTAATTAAGCATCCTGATTTATTATGTTTTATTTTGTTATGTTGTGTTTCCCGAGGAAATGCAAACATTCTTAGTTGAGGGTGTTGAAGTTCTATAGAAATATAGCACTTTTGATGCTTAAAATATGGAAAATATGCAAGTTTCTTAGGTTGTTTTGTTAGATATGATGCGTTTTGGGTATGTTTGTAAAGAAACTAGATTTTGGATGCTAAGTTTGTGAAAAGGATAACAAATGGCATTTTTTGCTACTTATTTTATCAATCTTAGGTTTTTGTGACACTTTATGGATTGTACAGAACCAAAGCATGTGATGAAAGTTGAATATTTAAAGCTTGGTTTCAAGTGTTGGAAGGCCTGGCACTTATCCGTGTTACTCTGTGGACCATATAAAGAACATGTGGCTTGTATGAGACTAAGTGTAACGCCCCGAATCTGGTACCCGAAACGCTATACGGTGCTCATGACCATTAAGGACCACAAGCTAACCCATGACTAATATCTGTACCTGTATACTGCATAATATATTGTATAATGCGGAAACATGAACTGAAATGCCATAAGGTTCAAAACTGTAACATAGGATCTAATAAATCATAACTTATGGATGGGGTATGAAATACCCAAAATAACTGAAATAACTAACTGAACATGATAGTCTGGAAAGTGTCTAACTGACTAAACGGTCTGAATAAGGAGTTGATGGGATATGTCCCCAACTAAATCCAACTAATATATAAATTAATGAGATAATAAAGTAATGATCATGTCCTCAAAAGATGAGGACTCACTTCTAGCTTTGACTGCTGAGATTGGCATCTACTAATGCTCTGGAGCTCGTGTCCCTGAACCTATGGTATAAGACACCATAGTGCAAATGCATCAGTACTTTGAATATACTAGTATGCATGTGAGGTAGGCTGAATGCATGGGTTCATATGCATGAACAATACTGGCTAACTGACTAATATCAACATGAGAATACATACATGTATACGTAGTAAGTATATCTGAAATTGTGATAACATGAGTTTACTGATAACTAACATGACTAATGACTGAGTTCTGATAACTAATAACATGAGTGACTGTATCTGACAGTCCTAAATATGATGGAACTTGCTGAGTTTCATACTGTATCTGACAGTCCTGAATTCTGTAACATGAAACTGTGGGAAGTAGTTCTCTAACGACATGCCCCAAATGACAAATTATAGCTTAATTGGGGTCTAATCTGTGCCCTGATTGGAAGGGTGTCAATACCGCGCCACTAGTAAGGAAAACATGTGAGTGACCCTCAACTAGCAGGTTACTCTAATGAGAATATTGGGAACCATCACCTAGTAGGTTAAGCCACCTTATCTACCCTCAACTAGAAGGTATGATGTCTCAACCTACGCAGGCTACATAGTTCTGGAATGCAAGGATTGCTTCTAAGAATCACACCCTCTACTGGCAGGTGAGTTCGCATCCTTGTGTTCACTCGGTGCTAATTTCTACTCCCATCAGAATAGACACTAAACATGATTAACTGATCTGAACATGGACTGACTTTACTGAATTCCATTAACTGACAGAATTCTACTGATATCTGACAACTGACTGAGTTTGTAAGATTACTGATGTAATTGAATTACTGAGCTTTCCTGAGTCACATGACTGACTCAACAAATAAACATCATAATTCAACTCTAATTTCATCATCCAAGGGTTTAATCACAGGTTTACATGAATCTACATCTATACTAATCAATTCTACATAAAATTTATCACCCAACATAGATTAGAATTCAATTGGTCATTTTCATCATGAACAAAGCAAACCTAACATAAAATTCATAAAGAATTCCATACGCTTAAACTTTGAAAAGAGATTCTTGGGTTTCATGGATGAAAGGAGTTCATGAATGAACACTATGCATACCTGGGTTAAGTTTCTTGAAGTTCTTAAACTTGAAGAATTTGAATCTCTTAGTTCTTGAAGAAGATTTGGATTTTGTTCTTGGGGATTAATCTTAGTGAGAAAACCCAAATTTTGTTGTTGTATATGGATTATGAATTTCTGAGCTTTGGTCGGATCTAAATAGGTATGTAAAAGGGTGGTAAAAGACAAAAAATCCCCTTTAGAAATGGCTTTAAAATAAATGAACGGAACATGCGACAGTGAGTGCGATGTTCCGTCGCTGGGTCGATGGTTCGTTGGGCTGACTGTAGCACTTGGACAAGAAATGGAACTTACTGCCTTGGTGCGATGATGGGGTACGACGGTCCATTGCTGGATCGATGGTCCGTCAATCCTAACCATCGCTTCTAGGTAGAATGGGGACTCATTATTTTTCTTGCGTCGGCCAGAGCGATGGTCCATCGCTAGTCCATCGGTCCGTCAATATGGGCCATCAATCCATGATAGAAGGTAGTCATACTACCTCACTGTGACGGTCATGGGCTACGTTCCTTCACTAATCTGATGGTCCGTCAGCCTCACCATCACACCTAGGTGGTTTTACTGCCTTTCGTATTTTAGCCATAACTTTCTCATCCGATGTCGGATTTTGATGAAATTGGTATCGATGGAAATCTTATTCAATTTATCATGTGTACAAAAGTGGATTCATATTTAAAAAAAAGCTTCTAACATTCTCGGGACAAATTCAATCTAGAAAAAAGTACAGGGTATTACACTAAGGTATGTGCTGGAATTGAAGAAGAGCTGAAAAAAGAGTTTTGGTACCTACCTATGTCAACTTACGGATGACATGTTGCACATGTGGACTGCATGTGGTCAAAGCATGTGTCAAAAGTCCAAAATCCCGAGAGCAGAGCTGCAGGATTTTTTGTCTGAGCACATGCAGAGGCCACATGCGCCTATCCTGAGGCCACATGTGCCACATGCGCCCAAGGTCTGGCCGCATATGGACACCACACATGGGCACCGACCCTTTTTGGTACTCTTTTGTTTGGGCTTTGATTTTAGGGTTTCCCCATGAGTGGCTAAAAAGCCTTAGCTAGGCTTATGGAAACCCTGGAGGATTGATGAAGTAGGGGAAGTGCTCTTGTTTTTCTGAACCAATACCCATTCATGCATTGTATTATCTTTACTTTAATAGATATCTTAGAGATTGCACGTGTTAGGATATTGCCTAGATTATTGATATTTACTCCAAAAGAGGGGTGAGGACTAGGAAAAGATAATTACAATAGTAATTTCAAGTTTAGCTACCGATCCATGCTACTAGGTATTATATAAGTAAGATGGTTAGTTGTCATCAAACAACTAGAGACTCAGAAGGTAATAGTTAATTGGGATCAAGATAAGGAAAGGTGAAATCCCTCTGCTCTTCCAAAAGACTAAAGAAGGTACATAACTTATCACATTCTGCATGCAAGGTATCAGGTTGGTTCAATAATGCATGATAAGCATATAGAGTTGAGAAGCTAGTGGTAACAAAATCCTAGTATTCACCTATGACTGATTACAATTGAAGTTAATATTTGCCACTTGTTCGATATTGCTATTCATAACACCTTATTTACTTTTTCAGTTTTTCTTATTGATTATAATAACAAAGTGCCACAATTCCATGTATTACCTTGGGATTTTACCCCAACTTTTTTTGGGTTACTATATTTTGTAACGGTCATATAATCTTCTGAGTGAAGGTGTAGCTTGGGTGTTACCATGGAGACCTTGGTGGATCTAATAGATTTGGACATGTTAGAGTTTTAAATAATTTTAGGGATGGATTGGTTGCGTTCGTTCTATGCATATCTTGAATGTAGAACTCGAAAGGTCAATTTACATTCCCCTAATGAGTCGGTGATTGAGTGGGAAGGTATGTAATGCCGCAAAAATCTATCTCAATATGTCACACGGTGCCGAGAACAATAAGTGATCCCAAGCTAACCCTTCTACTGGCATAACTTATAAGCTACTGAATAAAATACTTAATTCTAAATGAAGTAAGTGGAAGATAAGTCTTTTCTGAATTTGATCAATACAAAACTTAAATTGAAATAATTACAACTCTGCTTTTATAAAACAACATAGGAAGCAAATACATTAACTCTATTGACTGTCTATGAAGCCTCTACTATATTGACTCTAGGTAGCCGGGACATGACCCTTTGCTATCCCAAATCAATACGATTGAATCAAGAAAATTGAATACTGCTCAAACTATATAACTAACTTGAGCCATTGAATCAAGAGGACTCATCACCTGCTGACTGGAAGATGCAATCTGTCTGAATATGGTATGTGTTCTACAACTGAACTAATACCTACATTATGAGATAATATAGCACATAGACATATATGTGTCCCAGTACTTTGAGGATGTACTAAGTATATGGGGGTGTATGCATAAGTAAAAACACCATCTCATTATCATCATTTATAAAAAATACAATGTATGCTAAATGTAAATAACTCACGTAAGCTGGAATATCTGAAATATTGAAAATAACAATCATGAGAAGCAAATCATGCTTTATAAATCTAGTGAGTCATAACATCTAGTTTTAAAAGCCGTACTTGTATACTCCCTTTATATCATACTGTCTAAGTGTAGAAATGACGCACTCTAAATCTGAAATCTAAAAGATGAAAACTATAGCTAATATCTTTTTATAAAGCATAATCAAAGTAAAACTTGTGAGCCTTAACTCATAGTTTTTTGGAAATCCTTTAGGTGACTCTTTCTGTTCTAGAATTTGTAATCTGTAAGCTTTAAAACTTTTAAGGAAAAACACTTTATCTAAAGGGAGATACTTTAAAACTATTCTAAAAACTGTTACTTCTTGTAGTAGGGAGGTTCTCTTAACCGACATAAACCATGGGAGCTACATGGAGTCAAACGTCTCACCCTCCTAAGGAAGGAACCTCACTTTGGGGAGAGGTGTCAAATCTTGCCAAGGAGTATAACCTCAGCTAATGTGATCAGAACTCTGCCCACTATGGGCACTTAATCTCAATCCTATGATGGCACATAGTTCTGGGACATGAGACCTTAGAATCATACCCAGCTCGGTGCTAAATACTACTCCCTTCAATTTGCTATACACATCTCATGGAAATCCACTTTAAAACTTGGATAGGGGTTTATTATTAAACTAGTTATGCATTTATCATAATAAAACTGTAAATGAAGCTATATTGCTTCTTGGAATCTGTGAAGATTCTGTAAAGTGGATTCCAAAACTCATTTTGAGGATCAAAAGATCAAATACTATTTATATAACCGAAAATTTGTTAATCTCATGGTGCTTAGAAGCATAAGTTCTTGAAATATCAATACTTAAAACTAGGGCCTAACAACCCATGATTCAAACTCATGTAAATTCAAAGAAAATCATTATGATCAATATGCATCTTGAAAAATACTTCAGCAATATCAAAATAATAAAATCAAGAATCACAATATCATGCTTAAAATTTAATTAAAAATCTAAAATCAACGTCTCATAACATGCTCATGATATTCAAAATCATAAAAGAGCATTCTTTAACTCAAAATAAACATGGGATTTCATATTTCAATCATATCATACTCAAAATCATCATCAGAATACTTTAGGTGCAAACACCAATTTCAAATCATAAGAAATTCGTTGGAAAACATAATTTTGGGCACAAGGACAAAAGAATTATCCTTGTTCAAACCCCACATACTTTAATTGATGATCTAGTTGTTAATACTTGAATCTTGGATCTTTATTGATGCTTTTGAGATGAATTCTTGGAGTTCTTAAGTTGGGAATTCTAAATCTTGAGTTTTCTTTGAAGATTAATGGATGAATTTGAGTTGCTTAGGGAGAAAGCTTGATGAGATAGTGTTTTATTTGAGAGAAACAGATGAAAATTGAATGTAAAATGCTTTGGAGGGGTTTAATTCACTGTTGAAGATGGACTTTGGGTTTTTTAGAATGACCAAAATGCCATCTTTAAACTCCCAAATGAAACTAAAAAATGCAACATTTTGTGAACTAGGTGGTCACCACGACGCACCAATATCGCGGTGGTCCACTAGAAATTGGATGAACAGAAAATGGGCTCCCTACGCGATGCGCCATGATCACGAAGCCCTTATCATTTTTCTATTTTTCCCACCAATGTGATGTGGTAAGATTGCATTGGGCTACTGCATTTTGACAAATGGGAAAATGGACCACTCCATGATGCACCAATATCGTAGAGGTCCACTGGAATTTTATGATTGCCATTTTGGCCTTCTCCGTGATGCGCTAAGAATCCAAATGGCACACTATCAACTTAAAAATGCCATAACTGCTTCATCAAGTGTTGGATTTAGGCGAATTTGGTATCGATGGAAAGTTTATTAAACCTCCCATACCTTCTGTAAAACCATCAATTGAGGAGCCAAAAATTTTGGAATGGAAGGCCCTCCCATCTCATCTGTAGTAAGCATTCTTGGGGGCTAACAATACCTTACTGGTGATTATTGTGGCAGATTTGGTAGGAACACTAGTTGAAGCTTTGACATCAATATTGTATAAATTCAAGAGAGATATTGGGTGGACCAATGCAGACATTTTGGGGATCCCCCGTATTGATGCACATATAAGATACAATATATTCTCCGTATAAATGCACACACAAGATTCAATTTAAGTCATACAACATTCCCCGTATTGAGCATTAGAGCTTACTAAACCCTCCTATGTAAGAGGTGGTTAAGAAGGAGATAATCAAGTGGTTAGATTCTGGGGTAGTTTTTCCCATTACTAACATTAAGTGAGTAAGCTTGGTTCATTGCGTGCCAAAAAAGAGGAAATCACAGTTGATCTAAATAAAAAAAATAAATTATTACCCATCAGGCTAGTGATTGGTTTGAGAGTTTGCATGAATTAGAAAAAGCTAAATAAATGGATAAAAAGGGACCATTTTCCTATGCTGTTCATGGATTATATGTTGGACAGACTAGTAGGCAGGGGTTGGTATAGTTTTCTTAAAGGGTACTCGGGTTATAATCAAATCATGATTTCTCTCGAAGACCAATAAAAGACTACTTTTACTTGCCCCTATGGGACCTTTGTGTTCAAGAGGATACCATTCAGATTATGCAATGTGACTGTCACTTTTTAGAGATGTATGATGTCTATTTTCTCTAATATGGTGAAAGATACGATCAAAGTATTCATGGATGACTTTTTAGTGGTTAGGGACTCATTCGATGATTGTTTGACCCATTTGGCCAGTGCACTGAAGAGATATGAATAGTGCAATTTGGTTCTAGCCAGAAAAAATGCCACTTTATGCTGAAAGAAGGTATTGTTATAGGGCACAATATCTCCAAACATTGTATTGAGATGGACAAAGCTAAGATTGAGGTAATTGAAAAATTGTCACCTCCAGTGTCAGTTAGAGGCATACGAAGCTTTTTGGGTCATGTAGTCTTTTATATGAGGTTAATGAAGGAATTATCCAAAATTTTGAATCCTCTAGGAAATATTTTAGAGAACGAGGTGAAATTTGTGTTTGATGAGGCATGTCTCAAGACTTTTAAATGCCTAAAAGAGCAGTTTATTTCAGCACCGATTATTGTGTCTCCTGATTGGTCTGTACCTTTTGAGGTAATGTATGATGCAAGTAGAGTAGCCTTGGGTGTTTCCTAGGCCAAAGGGGAGAAATGATCCAGCATTTCATCTACTATGCCAGGAAAGCTTTAAACCCTGCAGAGAAAAATTATACAGTTACAGAGCAAGAGCTAGTTGCAATTATTTTTGCTTATGAAAAATTTTGATCTTATTTGATTGGTATTATGGTCATTGTGCACACTGACCATGCATCCTTGAGATACTTGATGTCGAATAAAAATGCAAAACCAATATTTATTCATTGGGTTATTTTGCTACAATAGTTTGATTTTGAAGTAAAAGACTAAAAAGGGAAAGAAAATCAGGTGCAGATTACTTATCCAGACTTGAGGAGGAGAGAATAGAGAAATGACGGAATTATATTGAGATGATGCCTTTCTATATTAGTGGGTATTAGTGTTATCTCAAGATTTAATTTCCTAGTTTTCTGATATAGCTATCTATTTTGCAAGCAATCTTATCCTAGAAGACCTATCCTTCCAGCAACGAAGAAGATTTATGCATGAGATGAGGAAGTTCTTTTGAGATGAGTCCTATATGTTTAGGATTTATGCTAATGATGTGATTCGTATATGCATAAAAAAGGTGGAGGTGATGAGTATTCTAGAATCTTATCATTTATCTCCAGTTGGGGGTCATCAGAGTGGCAAACACACAACCTACAAAATTTTACAGTATGGGTTTTATTGGCCTACAATTTATAAGGATTCTCATGATTTCCTATTACAATCATATCATACTCAAAATCATCAATAGAATACATTGGGTGTAAACCCCAATTTCAAATCATAAGAAATTCATTGAAAAATATAATTTTGGGTACAAGGATGAAATGATTGTCCTTGTTCAAACCCCACATACCTTAATTGATGATCTAGTTGTTAATACTTTAATGCTAGATCTCTATTGATGCTTTGGAGATGAATTATTGGAGTTCTTGACTTGGGGATTCAAAATATTGAGTTTTCTTGTAATATTAATAGAGAAATTTGAGTTTATTGGGGAGAAATATTGATGAGCTAGGGTTTTTATTTGAGAGAAATAGATGAAAATTGAATGTAAAGTTCGTTAGAGGGGTTTAATTCACTATTTAAGACAGACTAGGGGTTGGGAGAATGACCAAAATTTCCTCTTTAAACCCCCAAATGCAACTGAAAAACAAAATATTTAACGAACTAGGTGGCCACCACGATGCGCCACTATCGCGGTGGCTCACTAGAAATTGGACAAATGAAAAATGGGCTCCCTCCGTGACGCGCCACAATCGCAGAGACCTTATTATTTTGCCATTTTCACCACCAATACGACGCGGTAAGATCACGTTGGGCTACTGGATTTTGACAAATGGGAAAATGGACCACTCCGTGATATGCCAATATCGCAGAGGTCCATTGGAATTTAATGATTACCATTTTTGCCTCCTCCGCGACGTGCTGAGAATCTAGGTGGCACACTGTCAACTTAAAAATGCCATAACTCCTACACCGAGTATCGAATTTAGGAAAATTTGGTATCGATGGAAAGCTTATTCAATTTCTCTTACCTCCTAGAAAACCATCCATTAAGGAGCCACCGATATTGTAATAGAAGGACCCCATCTCATTTGTAGTGTGTATTCTAGGGGGTAAACAATACCTTACCGATGATTATTGTGGCAGATTTGGCAGAAGCACAGGTTGAAGCTTTGATATCAATATTGTATAAATACAAGAGAGATATTGGGTGGACCAATTCAGATATTATGGGGATTTCACTAGGTAAATTAATACACAAGATACAACTTGAGTCAGACAACATTCCCCGTATTGAGCATTAGAGGTGACTGAACCCTCATATGCAGGAGGTGGTTAAGAAGGATATAATCAAGTGGTTAGATGCTGGGGGTGGTTTTTCCCATTATTAATAGCAACTGAGTAAGCCAGGTTTAATGCGTGTCAAAAAAGAGGGAATCACAGTGGTTCTAAATAAAAAGAATGAATTAGCACCCACGAGGCCAGTGACCGATTGGAGAGTCTACATGAATTAGAAAAACCTAAATAAATGGACACAAAAGGACCATTTCCCTATTCTGTTCATGGACTATATGCTGGACAAACTAGTAGGCAGGGGTTGGTATAGTTTTCTTGTTGGGTATTCGGGTTATAATCAAATCATGATTGCTCTCAAAGACAGTTAAAAGACTACTTTTACTTACCCCTATGGGACCTTTGTGTTCTAGATGATGTGATTCAGATTTTGCAATGTGACTGTCACTTTTCACAGATGTATGATGTCCATATTCTATGATATGGTGGAAAATATGAGCAAAGTATTCATGGATGACTTTTTAGTTGTTGGGGACTCATTTAATGATTGTTTGACCCATTTAGCCAGTGCCCTGAAAAGATGTGAAATTTGGTGCTAACTTGGAAAAATGCCACTTTATATTGAAAGAAGGTATCGTTCTAGGGTACAATATCTCCAAACATGGTATTGAGATAGACAAAGCTATGATTGAGGTAACTGAAAAATTGTTACCTCCAGTGTCAGTTTGAGGCATACGATGCTTTTTTGGTCATGTATGCTTTTATATGAGGTTCATCAAGGACTTCTCAAAAATTACAAATACTCTAGGTAAGATTTTCGAGAACAAAGTAAAATTTATGTTCGATGAGGCATGTCTCAAGGCTTTCAAATGCCTAAAAGAGCAGTTGATTTCAGCACCAATTATTGTGTCTCCTAACTGGCCTGTACCTTTTGAGGTAATGTGTGATACAAGTAGAGTAGCCTTGGGTGTTGTCCTATAACAAAGGGGAGAAATGATCCTGCATTTCATCTACAATGCCATCAAAGCTTTAAGCCCGCAGAAAAAAATTATACAGTTAAAGAACAAGAGCTACTTGTAGTTGTTTTTGCTTTTGAAAAATTTTGATCTTATTTGATTTGGATTATGGTCATTGTAACATCCCAAAAATCGGTCTCGAGATGTCACATGGTGCTTAGGGTCACAAGTGACCCCAAGCTAACCCTTCTACTAGCATAACTCATAAACAACTGAATGAAATGCATAAATCTGTACAAAATCAGTGAAAGGTATCTCTTCTCTGAATTTGATCAATACTAAACTGAATCCACATGAGTACAACTCTTCTTTTACAAAGAAAACAAAAATAAAATAAATTAACTCTACTGACTGTCTATGAAGCCTCAACTAATACAAACTATAGATAGCTGGGAAGCTACTCCAACTATCGCTAATTAATACATATGAATAAGAAAGTAAAGAATATAAATAAGTATAACTGAAGTCCCTGAAGTAGTAGGACTCATCATCTGACAAGCTAGAATTTGCAATTACCTGAATCTGAAGGTGCATACTAAAACTTGTACCTACATTATGAGACAATGTAGCACATAGACATATATATGGATCAGTACATTGAGGATGTACTGAGTATATGAGGGTGAATGCATAAGTAAAAACATATCTCATAATCATCACTTATAAAACAATGCATGCTAAATGTAAGTGACTTACATAAGCTGGAATATCTGAAATGCTGAAATAAGTAGCAATAAGAAGCAAAACATGCTTTATAAATCTCGTGAGCCACAACATTTAGTTCAAAAAGAAATGCTTGTATTCTCTTTAAATCATACTGTCTAAGTATAGAAATGACTCACTAGTAAATCTGAAATCTGAAAGCTGAACTCCGTAACTATAACTTTTCTACAAACTTTAAAACTTTGAGGGAAATACTTTAAAGCAACTTTCTATAAAACTCTTTTGTTAGGGAAAACAATTTATTTGAAGATAAAATGCTTTTAAGAACAACTTCTGTTAGGGAAAATACTTTATCTTAAGGTTTTAGGAATCTCAAAAACCTTAGCTTCCAAAAAATATGCTTTTATCTTAAGGCTTTAAACTAATAGACTGTTTTATGAGTAGGGGATTTTTTTTTGGGAGTTTCTTCTAACCGACATAAATTGTGTGAGCTGGCATGGAGTCCAATGTCTTGTCCATGTTGGGGAGAGCAATTCTACCCTTGCCCTCTGAATAAAACCTTAACTTAGGTGATCACTATCTTAGCCCACTATGGGCAAATTCAAAAACCTACGGTGACACGTAGTTCTGGGGCATGAGATCTTAGAATCATACCCAACTCGGTGCTAAATACTACTCCCATACTTATTGCTCAGAACTTTTAGAAAATCCACCTTAAAATAGCATAATAGTTTATTATCAAGAAAAATTATGCTTCTCTTCTTCAAATCTTAAACTATGTGAATAATGTGGATTCCTTGTCTTAGCTTAGGATCAAAAGATCAATTTCTTTCATGAAACTTGATAAACAATCATCAAAGAGGCTTAAAATCATAATATTCTTGAAATATCAAGACTAAATCTTAGGGCTTAAAGTCCATGCTTCAAACTTATGGTAAAACACCAAAAGGTTCATGCTTGATAACGTAATTATTGATAAATCAACTCAAAATCTGGAAAATTCAGCAATAAGTATGAAAATATAAACATACTCATGGTATATCATAGCAAAACATCATACTCAGTATGCTTCTTGAAAATACTTCAACAATATCAAAATAATAAAATCAAGAATCTCAATATCACGCTTAAACTTAATTGGAAAAATCTTGAAAATCGCATTACTTGCATTAATATATGAAAATAGTCATCCAATTCAACTTTTAAATCATTGAGAATATCATAAGATTGTAAATAACAATAATGGGTATAAACCCCAACTTAAATTTCATGGAAGACCATATATAATTCAGAAAATTTATAATTAAAATAAGTCTTTGAGAATAAGAATGAAAGAATTATCCTTGTTCAAACCCCACATACCTTAATTGACGATCTTAGATGAGAAAGCTTTAATCTTGGATTCCTATGATTCTTTTGAAGATGAGTTCTTGGGGTTCTTGTATTGGAAAACCTTAATCTTGAGTTATCTTAGAGAATTAATGGAGGAATTTTGGGTTTATTGGAGAGAAAGTACGACCCTTAGGGTTTTACTAATTGAGATGAAAAGAAGAATAATGAGGTATCTTTGCTTCTTTGGAGATGAAATTATGTGTTTTGGATGGATTAGGGTGAGGGAAATTGACAAAAGTGGCCCTTGGACCTTTTGGAATTGAATTAGAATGTAAAATAGCTTTGGATCTACGTCAGTTTTTCGTGTCAAGGAGAAGTCGACGCGACGCGTCAAGATCGCATCGGCTTACTACCTCACACGGAAAATGTCATAACTTTTTACTCGATTTTTGGATTTTTTTGAATTCAATATCATTGGAAAGATAATTAAATTATATACAATTTGGTGGGTCTTGAGCTGTAAAATTCAATGTATATAAGAAGTTATACACGTTTAAAGTAGACACTTGTAGAATCAAACACCAAATATTGGACGAATCAAATGATCTTAGATCAACTTTGTTCTAAGTCATTGCTATGAACTTTTTTCACCTCTAAACAACTTCATAGACTATGAAAATGATCGTCAAAACTTATATTCAAATGGAAATCATTTGGATTAGAGCTTAGACGCGTAGGAACGACGGTTAGAATTCTAGCATACAAATATGAGGTATTACATTATCTCCCCCTTGGAAACATTCATCCTCGAATATGACTAATTAAGTTGAAAGAACTGAGGAATCTTAGTCTAGACGCTATCATGTACAACTGAAATAAACTGAATCATTGAATCTTTAACATAATGAGCTACTGGACTGGTCTGTGAGTACATGAATTCTCATGAAAATAGCTATATGGCTAAGATAGAAACAAGAGTGTCAACTTATAAGTAACCATTACTTTATGTTAGATCTGATCTCATGAGAAAAGGATAAGAGTTTTATAACATGAAAACTTGGGCTATTACAATATCTCCCTTTTGGGATCATTCGTCCCCGAATAATATTGATATGGTTGAAATACTAGGAAAAGACTGAAATGATACACAGGATACTTATAAACTGAATCCTGACTGTAATATCTGAATCTGAAACTGATGCATGATGCGTGTACTGAACTGAATTCATAATTTACATGGATGCAAACCCATTACCGCTTGGAATGGACATACTCAGGAAACTTCAGGCAGTAAGACTAGACTAAGTTAGAAAATGTAAAACTATAGAAATTTGTTTGTCTGACTGTTGAATTGGACTGCTGGCTACATGACTGATTCATACTGAATGCTCACACCCAATTAGGGTATTTCTTCAATACTCATTTAGGAAGTTCTAACGATATTAGGGAGCAAAGAATTTTGGGCATGATCTGAACAAGACCTCCGACTAGGGAATCACAACATTGATACAACTCTATAGCTTGGAACATAGACATATTATTATAAGCTAGGTTAGAATTTCTAGGCCTTAAGGAATGCAACTTCTTACTTCCAAGCTTAGCAACTCTTCTCGAATACTCCCTCACTATACTAAGGTCTAAACTAAACTACATCCTCTCACCATGGTCAAGCCTAACTCAGAATCTCTCAGTACTACATATAACACCATAACTGGAATAGACTACAGACGTGATATGCAACATATCATGTTGCTCCCTACCAATGCAACATACGATGCATCGTGGCCATATCGTGTTACCTCACTGTTTTTACCATCAAACCTTACCCAAAAAATCTGAAACTTACACGAGATGTGCTATTGACAAACCCGATCATGAATTCACTTAAGGATTTACATTCTAAGATCAGGAAGGTTGGAAACTAATGCGCCCCACATTCATCCACTTATACACCAACATGACATTCAATCCTATTGTTATAACCATATATGAACGTCTAAACAAATACCCATAATAACATACTCTTCTTATTCTCTAAACCTCTACCACAACAACTCCCACGTACTACCCCAAGAACATACATACGTAAATTTCAACTAACCACAACATGTATTAAAGACTTGGCCTCAATCTTATTTCACACTTATAGCCTTAGATAAAACAAGAATACAATGATCTTTCATCAACAAGAAAAACTTCCTCTCTCCCATCAACATAATTACTCATCACCATCATTATTTCATAAGAGGAGTTACATAAAGGTTAGGGCATGAGACCTGAAATATGAAGGATACTATGTATAACTTGACACATTATTGAGGCTTGAGGAATAGGGCATCAAGCGCATGAAAATTCATTAAAAAGGTCAAAATTGAGAACACCCATGTCATAATCTGAATTTTGATGATCACTAGGAGTGTAGAGTGAGTACCTGGTACTGAATATATTGTAAACCATGATTACATATAATGATAAATGAAATACAAAACTTTGTACTGTGATGAGAATGGGTCGGGCATCATTCTTTATTATTGAAATTTTATAATACTCTAGCATTACTACTAGAATCGGAAAGTCTAACTTGGTTACTCATTCTACCATCTCCCCCTTAGCTTGAAGCCATCACTCTTAAGTCTGTGAACTACTAAATAAACTCTAATCGAAAATGTAATCACTTTACTCAAGAGCTTGGGGGTATAACAAAACATGTAAATAATTGAACTTAACCCAAAAGACTACACCTGAAAGTGTAAAACCCACTGCTAATACTTCCTTCTGAGATACAACTCTTAGATTTCTATAGCCCCAAAGGTCATTTGATAATAACTTACAGACTCACCCGCTTAGATTCTTAACACTTAACATGGATATCACAAAACCTTTAAGAAACCATACTACTTCCATCATAGCCTACCAATATCACACCTCTCAGCTTATATTTCTAAGCCATGAGAATCAAGTTTGTATCAAAAGGCTCAACATTATTAATCATACTCCTTAACTTAGCTATTAAGAACACTATATACTATATCATTAGCCTCCTTCCACTTAGAAACTTAGGGGAACTACTAACCACATACAAAACTTAGTAAACTTTGAGAATAATCCAGCCTCGTATCACCTTGGGCACACCTCTACATCAAACTAAATTATGAATACAAGAACTTACAGTCTTCCATGTACTATTCAAACCTACTAGATTATCTCCATATAACTAGCATCAACAACCGAACCATCATTATTATCACCTTTATAACTATCCACTATTCAAACTCAACGTCTAGTGCAAAACATAATTTACAACCCAACCTCACATACTATTCTCACTTGGAAGCTAAAAAAACACTAGTCCACTAAAACATCATAACAACAATAATCGATCATTATCGTATGTTCTATCTTAGTTACAATCCATTAGCACATCCTCCTTCTACACATTATTACTATTCACCCATCTATATACCTAACTTCTCTCATAACTCTATAAGTTTCAACTAAACTCACTTTTTATGACCTCAAGAAAGCCTAAATTAACAACACTCAACCAACAAGTACTTTAATCATTAACCTACACTTTTCTAACACAACAAAGATCATTAATAACTCTTTTCATACATCAAGCAAACAACAATTCTCCTAACTAATAACTCCTTCTCTACCTTCCACTAAACTAACACACAAGAACATATCACTTCATTACTAACTCAATTATATGCAAAAATTCAGCTATATATATTCAATAAATCACCCTTTCCACCTTTTTTGTCACTACACTTCTAAACCCACACTTTTAACTATAAGAAGGTTCAATCTACTTCATAATTATAACACTTTAGGTTGAAATATCCCTCAATGCAAACTCTATTCAACAATCTAGGGTCATACTATCTCCTCTTATGAGCACTATCTATATTGAATGAATAATGAGGAATCTAAATGCATATCTTATTCTGTCTTAAGTGAATAACTCATATGGATAAGAATATAACTTTCAACTTTAGGAACTTAACACACCAGGGAGCTCCTCTTAAGCTCTTTGTATGACTTTTAAAACTTCTACTGGAAAATTTGAGAGCATCATCTGGGGAGGAACTAGAACTTTCTAATTATGTTATCTCAAGAATAATACATAAATGAGGAATTTTGGGGTAACACGCAAATATAAAGGAGATTCTGAGAGAATAACCTTACTGCACGATCTAGAGTAGGAAAAAAAGGAAACTTTTTTAAATGCCCTGTAGCCTTTTGAAGAAAAGTACAGATGTCTCCGTAGCATTTTGTAAGAAACTACTAGACACAACTTCGTAGACACCCTAGTACACTTGAACTCTGTGCTTTGATACAAAGTTTGTAACACCCCAAAAATAGGTCTCGAGATGTCACATGGTGCTTAGGGTCACAAGTGACCCCAAGCTAACCCTTCTACTGGCATAACTCATAAGCAACTAAATAAAATAAATAAATCTGTACAAAATCAGCAGAAGGTAACTCTTCTCTGAATCTGATCAATACTAAACTGAATCCACATGATTACAACTCTGCTTTTACAAAGAAAACTAAAATCAAATACATTAACTCTACTGACTGTCTATGAAGCCTCTACTAATACTAAGTATATATAGATGGGAAGCTACTCCAACTATCACTAATAAATATGTATGAATAAGAAAGTAAAAAATATTAATAAGTATAACTGAAGTTCCCAATGTAGGAGGACTCATCATCTCATATGCTGGAATCTGCAACTGTATAAATCTGAATGTGCATACTGAAACTTGTACCTACATTACAATATAATAAGCACATAGACATATATGTAGATTAGCACTTTGAGGATGTACTGAATATATGGGGATGAATGCATAAGTAACAATATATCTCATAATCATCATTTATAAAATAAAGCATGCTAAATGTAAGTGACTCACATAAGCTAGAATATCTAAAATAATGAAATAAGTAGTAATAAGAAGAAAAATGTTCTTTATAAATATCATGAGCCACAATATTTAGTTCCAAAAGTTATGTTTGTATTCTCTTTAAATCATACTGTCTAAGTATAGAAAGGACTCACTCGTATATCTGAAATCTGAAAGTTGAACTCTATAACTATAATCTTTCTATAAATTTTAAAACTTTCAGGGAAATACTTTAAAGAAACTTTTTGTAAAACTCTTTTATTAGGGAAAATATTTTATATTAAGATAAAATACTTTTAATAACAACTTTCTGTAAGGGAAAATACTTTATCTTAAGGTTTAGGAATCTTAAAAACCATAGCTTACAAAACATATGCTTTTATCTTAAGGCTTTAAACTAATAGACTGTTTTAAGAGTAGGGGATTTCTTATGGTAGGTTTTTCTAACTGACATAAACCATGTGAGCTGAAATGGAGTCCAACATCTTGCCCACATTGGGGAGAGCTGTTCTATCCTTTCCATCGAAATAGAACCTTAACTTAAGTGATCACTATCTTAACCAAATATGGGGAAATTCAGAAACCTACAGTGGCACGTAGTTTTGGTGCATGATACCTTGGAATCATACCCAACTTAGTGCTAAATACTACTCCCATACTTATTGCTCAAAAATTTTAGAAAATCTACCTTAAAATAGCATAAGAGTTTGTAATTAAGACAAATTTTCTTCTCTTCTTTAAATCTTAAACTATGTGAATAATGTGGATTCCTTGTCTTAGCTTAGGATCAAAAGATCAATTTCTTCCTTGAAACTTGCTAAACAATCATTAAAGAGACTTAACATCATAATATTATTGAAATATCAAGACTAAATCTTAGGGCTTAAATCCCATGATTCAAACTTATGTTAAAACACCAAAAGGTTCATTCTTGATAATGTAATTATTGATAAATCAACTCAAAATCTGAAAAATTCAGCAATAAGTATGAAAATATAAACATACTCTTGTAATATCATAGCAAAACATCATACTCAATATGCTTCTTGAAAATACTTTAACAATATCAAAATAATGAAATCAAGAATCTCAATATCACGCTTAAACTTAATAGAGAAAATCTAGAAAATTGCATTACTTGTATAAATATATGAAAATAGTGATGCAATTCAAATTCTAAATCATTGTGAATATCATATAATGGATATAAAACACAACTTAAATTTCATGGAAAACCATATATAATTCAGAAAATTTATAATTAAAATAAGTCTTTGGGTACAAGAATGAAAGAATTATCCTTGTTAAAACGCCACATACCTTAATTGATGATCTTAGATGAGAAAACTTGAAAATCTTGGATTCCTATGATGTTTTTTAAGATGAGTTCTTGGGGTTCTTGTATTGGAAAACCTTAATCTCGAGTTATCTTGAAGAATTAATGGAGGAATTTTGGGTTTCTTGGAGAGAAAGTACGAGCCTTAGGGTTTTACTTATTGAGATGGAAAGATGAATAATGAGGTATCTTTGCGTCTTTGGGGTTGAAATTATGTATTTTGGACTAATTTGGGTGAGGAGAATTGACTAAAGTGGTCCTTGGCCCTTTTGAAATTGAATAGCATGTAAAATAGCTTTGGATCTGCATCAATTTTTCGTGTCGAGATGAAGTCGACACAACTCGTCAAGATCGCATTGGCTTACTGCCTCACACGGAAAATATGATAACTTTTTATTCGATTATCAGATTTTTGGGACATTGGTATTGGTGGAAATCAAATTCAATTATCTACAATTTAGTGGGTCTTAATCTAAAAAATTCCACGTACATAAGAAGTTATACACATTTAAATTAGATCTTTGTAGAATCAAACACCAAATGTTGGACTAATCAAATTATCTTAGCTCAACTTTGTTCTAAGTCATTGCTATGAACATTTTTTACCTCAAAACTGCTTCATAGACTATGATAATGATCGTGAAAGTAGTATTCATATAAAAATCATTTGGATTAGAGCTTAGACGCGTAGGAACGACAGTTAGAATTCTAGCACAAAAATACGAGGCATTACAGTCATCGTGCACACTGACCATGTAGACTTGAGATACTTGATGTTGAACAAATATGCCAAACCAATATTGATTCGTTGGGTTCTCTTGCTGCAACAGTTTGATTTTGAAGTAAAATATTAAAAAACAAAAAGAAAATTAGGTTGTAAATCACTTATCCTCACTTGAGGAAAAGAGAATACAAAAATGAGAGAATGATATTAAGATGATGATTTTCCATATGAGTTGGTATTAGCGGCATCTCAAGATTAAATTCCCTGATTTTCTAATTTAGCTAACTATTTGGCAAGCGATCTTATCCCAGAAGACCTATCCTTCCTGCAATGAAGAAGATTTATGCATGAGATGAGGAAGTTATTTTGGGATGAGTCCTATATATTTAGGATTTGAGATAATGGTGTAATTCGTAGATGAATAAAAAAGGTGGAGGTGATGAGCATTCTGGAATCTTATCATTTATCTCCAGTTGGGTGTCACCATAGTGGTAACACACAGCCCAAAAAATTTTACAGTGTGGGTTTTGCTGGCCTACAATTTATAAGGATTCTCATGATTTTTCGGAAGCTTGTGACCAATATCTACATCGATGCAATATTTTACGATGCCATGAACTCCTCATAATAGCTATTCTAGAGTTTGATTTATTTGATGTCTGGGGGATCGACTTCATGGGCTTGTTCGTAAGATCCTACAACATGAGGTATATTCTAGTGGCAGTTGACTATGTGGAATAATGGGTGGAGGAATTTTCACTTCCATACAATGAAGGTAGAAGTGTCACCACTTTTTTAAAGAAAAACATCTATTCTTAATTTGGCACTCTATATGCAATTATCAATGGTGGTAGGTCTCACTTCTATATTTACTTATTTAAACCCTACTTGATAGATATAGTGTAAGGCATAAGGTGTCAACACCTTACCATAACTAGAACATACATTATGAGCTTATCAGAAAACTTATGAGGCCCCCATAGGTGCCTCTCTATACAAGCTTAGATACATCAAGGCATGCCATTTGCTAGTTGATCTTAAGCATAAGGCATTATGGGCGTTGAAAAGGCTAAATTTTGAGTAGCGTAATGTAGCGAACTTGAGGTTGAGCAAGGTGAATGAGTTTGATGAATTCCGACTATGTGCTTATGAGATCTTGGCCATATACATTCAAAGAATCAATTTATATGATGACATAACATTCAAGAAAAGAGTATTTGAACCCAGTGATTTGGTCTTTTTGTATAAATCAAGACTATGCTTGTTTCCGGGCAAGCTAAAATCTAGGTGGATGGACCATTCATGTAGTTAAGGTATTCCCATATAGTGCTATAGATATAAAGCGTGATGGTGCAGTGGGGTATACCATAGCCGTTATAGGTTTTTATTATCGTGCTTCTTTCTTTATCGATCGCGGTATGGTTGTAGAACCGATATGTCTTAATTAAAATTTTTGTCGTATTATGTGTTTTTGTGTAACTAGGAGAGTTTTAAGTATTTAGGGCTGTTATTATGTATTCTTGTTAGATTTTTGATAGAAATGATACCCATCCAAAATTGTGTTATAGAACTGTGTGAATGTATATAGGTTTGAACATTGTGGATCTTTTCATGACATTAGTATTAGGGACATGATAATCATTTGCTAAAAATTTCATGAACTAAATAATTAATAGCTTGTAATATTGACTTTGTGCCATGTGTGTGTGAGATGCTACTTAGTCCCCTTTGTGTGTTAAATTTAGAACTTTCCTGGTTTGTCTTGCCTAAGTTCTAGGATAGTCGGTGAGGAAAGAATCATAGGTTGTTTTAGATTTTAGTCCACTTGTAGCCTAAACGACCTTCCAAATGTGAAATAGTATCCCCTAATCCTTTTTTTGAGCCTTATAGCCTATTTTTCTTGTATCAATATTTATCTTTACATTTGCATTGCATTAAACTATTTTACACTTAGTCCTCCTTAGACATTGTGCACCTCAACTCAGGAAAATCACCTAAGTTGAGGGTGGCTATCATAGGGGTGTGTGATTAAAAATGGGTAAGTAAAAGTGTAAAATAAGAGAAAACTTAGTAGGGCTAGGTGTGGTAGCAAAAGAAGTTAAAAAGAAAAATGAAAAAGAAAGAAAATAAAAAATGTGAAAAAGTGAAAAATAAAGAATAAAAGAACATACCTAACTTGAATGTGCAATAAAGAATAAAAAGGGAGAAATAAGGGCGAAATAAAAAAAAATTGGCTAATAAGTGAGACCCCAAGGTTAGTGTAATGCCAAGGAGGCTTAGTAACTGGATATGTACCGATGTACCATACTATCCCCCCAAGCCTATTTTACAAGCCGAGAAAAGTCCTATAGTAATCCAAGCCCGATTGTCTGAAAACTAAGGTAAAGAAAATAAGGGTAAGCCTATGATGTATGATACACATTGATTATAGCTTCTCTTCTGAGTGTGAGTGTCTCTTGACTGTCCCTCCATTGTCATGCATTATTACATATGAGTGAGTGGGGCAACTTTGTTGTGAGGGCATATGAGTCATATTTCTAGCTACTTAACATGTTTAGGTAGTGTAACTTGTACATATGCATGGTTGTCTATTGCTAATATAGTGCCATACCTTGATCCTATTGTATTACATTGTTGTTCTTAATATTTATACATAGTTAGTTTTGAAAAAGTGAGATAGGAGGGGGTGTTGTGATTTAAGCTTAAAGTGTTGATGGACTGCCTTGAATAGCTTAGATTCTCCTAAATAAGCATCATGATTTGTTATGTTTTGTTTTGTTATGTTGTGTTACCTGAGGAAATACAAATGTTCTTAGTTGAGGGTGTTGATTTGCCATAGAAATATAGCACTTTCGATGCTTAAACTGAGCAAAGTATGCAAGTTTCTTATGTTGTTTTATTAAATATGATGCGTTTTGGGTTTGTTTTGGAAGAAACTAGGTTTTGGATGCTAAGTTTGTGAAAAGGATAAAAAATGGTGTTTTTGGCTACTTATTTTATCAATCTTAGGTATTCGTGACACTTTCTAGATTGTATGGAACCAAAGCATATGATGAAACTTGAAGATTTACAGCTTGATTGCAAGTGTTGGAAGGCCTGGCACTTACCTATGTCTACATATGGACCATATGTAGCACATGTGGTCTGTATGAGACTACGGTATGTGTTGGAATTGAAGAAGACCTGACAAAAGACTTCTGGTACCTACCTATGTCAACTTACGGACAACATGTCATACATGTGGACTGCATGTGGGTAAAACATATGTTAGAAGTCAAAAATCTCGAGAGCAGAGGTGCAGAATTTTTTGTCTGAGAACATGCAATGGCCATATATGCCCATCCTGAGTTCACATGTACTATATGCGCCCAAGGTAAGGCCGCATGTGGGCACCACATATGGCCACCGACCATTTTTGGTCTTTTTTTGTTTGGGCTTTGATTTTAGGGTTTCCTCATGAACTATAAATACCCCTTTTGTGTTTTTAGTAGAATTCACACATACTTGATACTAACAAACATATTTTGATTTCGAGATTCGATTTGGTCTTGGCATTCTCTTGTATTGGTTTTGGTTGATTAATTCCATAATGGTTTTGGGTTTTTACTTGTGATTATTGTGATTTCATCTCATTCTTTCAATCATAAATGTTGTTGATTACTTCCCCAGCTTGAGCGGCTAAAAATCCTTAGTTAGGGTTATGAAAACCTTGGTGGATTGACGAAGTAGGGGAAGTGCTCTTGTTGTTCGGAACCAATATCCATTCATGCATTGTATTATCTTTACTTTAATAGATATCTTAGAGGTTGCAAGTGTTAGGATCCTTCCTAGATTGTTGCTATTTACTCCAAAAGAGGAGTGGGGACTAGGAAAAGATAACTATAATAGTAATTTGAAGTTTAGCCATCGATCCGAGCTACTATGTATTATCTAAGTAAGATAGTTAGTTGTCATCGAATAAATAGAGACTCAAAAGGTAATAGTTAACTGGGATCAGGATAAGGGTTTGTAACGCAATATCCTGAGACTTAAAATATAACAGGTGACATCCATCTGCTCTTTCAAAAGACTATGGAAGGTACATAACTTATCAGATTCTGTATGCAAGGTATCAAGTTTATTCAATAAAGCATGATAAGCATAGGAGTTGAGAAGACAGTGGTAACATAATACTATTGTTCACCTATGACTACTTACAATCGAAGTTAATATTCGCCACTTGTTCAATATTGCTATTCATAACCCCCCATTTATTTTTCCAGTTTTTCTTATTGATAACAATAACTAAGTGCCACAATTCTATGTGTTACCTTGGCATTTTACCCCAGCCTTTGTTGGTTTACTATATTTTGCAAAGATCATATAATCTTAAGAGTGAAGGTGTATCTTGGGCATTACCAGGGAGACCTTGGTGATCTAATAGAGTTGGACATATTAGACTTTGATATGATTTTGGGGATCGATTGGTTGCATTCGTTCTATGCATCTCTTGAATGTCGAACTAGAAAGGTCAGTTTCCATTCCCCTAATGAGTCGGTGATCGAGTGGGAAGGTATGTAACGCCCCAAAAATCTATCTCGAGATGTCACACGGTGCTTAGGACCGCAATTGATCCCAAGCTAACCCTTCTAATACCATAACTTATAAGCAACTGAATAAAATAATTAAATCTGAATAAAATAAGTGGAAGATAATTCTTTTCTAAATCTGATCAATACATAACTTAAATTGAAATGATTACAAATCTGTTTTTACAACACAACACTGGAAGCAAATACATTAACTCTACTAACTGTCTATGAAGCTTCTACTAGTATTGACTCTAGGTAGCCGGGACATGACCCCTAGTTATCCCAAATCAATACGACTAAATCAAGAAAATAAAATACTACTCAAACTACATAACTAACTCGATCCCTTGAATTAAGAGAACTCATCACCTGCTGACTGGAAGATGCAATGTAGTACATAGACATATATGTAGGTCAGTACTTTGAGGATGTACTGAGTATATGAGGGTAAATGCATAAGTAAAACATCATCTCATCATTATCATTTATAATAAAACAATGCATGCTAAATGTAAATGACTCACGTAAGCTAGAATATCTGAAATGTTGAAAATAATAATCATGAGTAGAAAATCATGCTTTATAAATCTAGTGAGTCATAACATTTAGTTCTAAAATCCGTACTTGTATACTCCCTTTATATCATACTGTCTAAGTTTATAAAGGACTCACTCTAAATCTGAGATCAGAAAGCTGAAAACTATAGCTAATATCTTTCTGTAAAGCTTTTTGGTTACTCTTTCTATTCTAGAATCTGTATCTGTAAGATTTAAAGTTTTTAAGGCAAAACACTTTATCTAAAGCGAGATACTTTAAAACTATTCTGAAAACGGTTGATTTTATTAGCAGGGAGGTTTTCTTAACCAACATAAACTATGCAAGCTACATGGAGTCCAACGTCTCGCCCTCCAAAGAAAGGAACCTCATGTTGGAGAGAAGTTTCATACTCTTCCCAGGGAGTATAACCTCAGCTAATGTGATCACAACTCTGCCCACTATGGGCACTTAATCTCAATCCTACGATGGCACGTAGTTTTGGGGCATGAAACCTTGGAATCATACCGTACTCGGTTCTAAATACTACTCCCTTTAATTAGCTATGATAATATCATGGAAATCCACTATAGAACTCGCATAAGGGTTCATTATGAAACTAGTTATGCATTTATCTGAATAAATTTGTAAATAAAGCTATATTCTTCCTGAAATCTATGAAAATTCTGTAAAGTGGATTCCAAAACTCATTCTAAGGATCAAAAAATCAAATATTGTTTATATAACTGAAAAGATGCTAATTACAGGGTGCTTAGAAGCACAAGTTCTTGAAATATCAATACTCAAAACTATGGCCTAACAACCCATGCTTCAAACTCATGTAAATTCATAGTAAATCATCATGCTCAATATGATTCTTGAAAATACTTTAACAATATCAAAATAATAAAAACAAGAATCACAATATTATGGTTAAACTTCAATTGAAAATCTGAAATCAATGTCTCATAACATGCTCATGGTATTAAACATTATAAAAAAAATTCTTTAACGCAAAATAAACATGGGATTTCCTATTTTAATAGTATCATACTCAAAATCATCAATAGAATACCTTGGGTGTAAACCCTAATTTCAAATCGTAAGAAATTAATTGAAAAACATAATTTTGGGCACAAGGACGAAAGAATTATCCTTGTTCAAACCCCACATACCTTTATTGATGATCTAGTTGTTAATACTTGAATCTTGGATCTCTATTGATGCTTTAGAGATGAATTCTTGGTGTTTTTGGCTTGGGGATTCTAAATCTTGAGTTTTTTTTGGAAGATTAATGGAGGAATTTGAGTTGCTTGGGGAGAAAGCTTGATGAGCTAGGGTTTTTGTTTGAGAGAAATATATGAAAATAGAATGTAAAATGCTTTGAAGGGATTTAATACACTGTTTAAGATGGACTAGGGGCTGGGAGAATGACCAAAATTCCCTCTTTAAACCCCCAAATGAAGCTGAAAAATATAACATTTTGTGAACTGGGTGGACACCGCGACACACCACTATCGTAGTGTCTCACTGGGAATAGGATGAACGAAAAATGGGCTCCCTCCGAGATGTGCCATAATTGCCGAGCCCTTATTATTTTTCTATTTTGGCCACTAAGTTGATACGATAAGATCGCATTGGGTAACTGGATTTTGACAAATGGGAAAATGGACCACTCTGCGATTCGCCAATATAATGGAGGTACACTGGAATTTAATGATTGCCATTTTTACCTCCTCTGCGATGCGCTGAGAATCCAGATGGCACACTGTCAACTTAAAAATGCCATAACTACTTCACTGAGTGTTGGATTTAGGCGAATTTGGGATCGATGGAAAGCTTATTTAATTTTCCACACCTCCTATAAAACCATCCCTTGAGGAGCCACCGATATTAGAATATAAGTCGCTCCCATATCATTTGTAGTATGTATTCGTGGAGGCCAACAATACCTTACTAGTGATTATTATGGTAGATTCGGCAGAAGCACAGGTTGAATCTTTTACATAGATATTGTATAAATTCAAGAGAGATATTAGGTGGACCAATACAAATATTGTGGGGATTCCACTAGGTAAATACACACACTAGATACAACGTGAGTCAGACAATATTCCCCGTATTGAGCATTAAAGGTGACTGAACTCTGCTATGCAAGAGGTGGTTAAGAAGGAGATAATCAAGTGGTTAGATACTGGGGTGGTTTGTCCCATTACTGAAAGGAAGTGAGTAAGCTTGGTTTAATGCGTGTCGAAAAATAGAGAATCATAGTGGTTCTAAATGAAAAGAATAAATTAGTACCCATGAGGCCAGTGACCTATTGGAGAGACTACATAAATTAGAAAAAGTTAAATAAATGGACATAAAAGGACCATTTCCCTATGTCGTTCATGGATTATATGTTGGACAGACTAGAAAGCAGAGGTTGGTATTATTTTCTTAACGGGTACTTGGTTATAATCAAATCTTGATTGCTCTTGAAGAACAATAAAAGACTACTTTTACTTGTCCCTATAGGACCTTTATGTTCAAGAGGATGCCTTTCAGACTATGCAATGTGACTGTCACTTTTCAGAGATGCATGATGTCCACATTCTCTTATATGGTGGATAACACGATCAAAGTATTCATGGATGAATTTATAGTGGTTGGGGACTCATTCGATGATTATTTGACCTATTTGTCCAGTGTACTGAAGAGATGTGAAGAGTGAAATTTGGTGCTAACTAGGAAAAATACCACTTTAAGCTGAAAGAAGGTATCGTTCTAGGGCACAAGATCTCCAAACTTGGTATTGAGATAGATAAAGCTAAGATTGAGGTAATTGAAAAATTGTCACCTCCAGTGTCAGTTAGAGGCATACAAAGTTTTTTGGTTCATGCAGGCTTTTATATGAGGTTCATTAAGGGCTTATCAAAAATTACAAATCCTCTAGGAAAGATTTTAGAGAACGAGGTGAAATTTGTGTTTGATGAGGCATGTATCAAGGGTTTCAAATGCCTAAAAACGTAGTTGATTTTAGCATTGATTATTGTGTCTCCTGGCTAGTCTGTACCTTTTAAGGTAATTTGTGATACAAGTAGAGTAGTCTTGGGTGTTGTCCTGGGAGAAAGGGAGAAATGATCCTGCATCTCATCTACTATGCCAGCAAACTTTAAACCCTGCAGAGAATAAATATACAGTTATAGAGCAAGAGCTACTTGTAGTTGTTTTTGCTTTTGAAAAATTTTGATCTTATTTGATTGAAATTATGTCCATAGAGCACACTGACCAGGTAGCCTTGAGATAATTTATGTCGAAAAAAGGTGCCAAACCAATATTGATTCATTGGGTTCTCTTGCTGCAAGAGTTTGATTTTGAAGTAAAAGACTAAAAAGGGAAATAAAATCAGGTTGCAGATCACTTATCCAGTCTTGAGGAGGAGAGAATGCAGAAATGAGGTAATGATCTTGAGATGATGCTTTTCCATATGAGTGGGTGTTAGCGCCATTTCAAGATTTAATTACCTGGTTTTTTGATTAAGCTAACTATTTGGTAAGTAATCTTATCCCGAAAGACCTATCTTTCCGACAACAAAGAAGATTTATGCATAAGATAAGAAAGTTCTTTTAGGATAAGTCCTATATGTTTAGGAGTTATGCTAATGGTGTGATTCATAGATGCATCAAAAAGGTGGAGGTGATGAGTATTTTGGGATATTATCATTTATCTACAGTTGGGGGTCACCATAGTGTCAAACACACCGCATAAAAATTGTTGGAGTATGGGTTTTACTGGCCTATAATTTATAAAGATTCTTATGATTTTGCGCAAGCCTGTGACCAATGTTAACACCAAGGCAATACTTTATGATGCCATAAACTTCTAATGTCACCTATTCTGAAGTTTCAGTTATTTGATGTGTGAGGGATCGACTTTATAGGCTCGTTCATGAGCTCCTATGACATGAAGTATATTTTAGTGGTGGTTGACTATGTGGAAAAATGGGTGAAGGCAGTTGCTCTTCCATACAATGAAGGTAGAAGTGTCATTTCCTTTTTGAAGAAAAACATCTTTTCTTGATTTGGCACTCCACGTGCAATTATCTATGATGGTAGGTCTCACTTCTATAATTACTTATTTAAACCTTTCTTGATAGATATAGTGTATGACATAAGGTTTCAAAACCTTACCATAACTAGATGATGCATTGTGAGCTTATCAGACAGCTTTTGAGACCCCCATAGGTGCCTCTCCATGCAAGCTTAGATATATCAAGGCATGCCATTTACTGGTTGAGCTTAAGCATAAGGCACTATGGGCATTGAAAAGGCAAAAGTTTGAGTGGCATGATATAGCAAACTTGAGGTTGAGCAAGGTATATAAGTTTGATGAATTCCGACTCTATGCTTGTGAGATCTTAGCCATATACAAAGAAAAAATGAATCTATATGATGACAGGAAATTCAATAAAAGAGTATTTGAACCTTGTGATTTGGTCTTGTTGTATAATTCAAGACTACGCTTGTTTCTTGGCAAGCTAAAATCTAGGTGGACTAGACCATTCACTGTGCTTAAGGTATTCCCATATGGTGTTATAGAAATAAAGTGTGATGGTGAAATCTTGTTCAAGGTAAACAGGCAGTGAGTAATTCACATCATGGGAAACCTGGAGTAAGTAAAACTCTGTGTTGAGATAGACCTTGGAGAAGTATGAGCAGCCAAGGGAATTGAATTGTGTCGTGAAAATAAATCAGGCGCAGCTTGGGAGGCAACCTAAGGTACATAGAAATCTTGAAAATACCAAATGAAATAAATGGTATTTATCTTTGAAGAAAATTCTTGACATTTTAGGGACGAATGTAAGATTGGAAAAATATGGGGTATTAAAAGGTAGTTTCCTAGTTCCTAAGGGAATGTTCATCTTGTATTTTTGAGCCCAAAAATTTGTTATTAAAGGGTGCCTCTATTACTTAGTAGAAAGGATTCTAGATCCAAAGGTCCTTCTTTGCAGACCGTCTTTGTGGTTTGTGAATTTTTTATGATATTTCCTGATGTTCTTCCTGGTATTCCACCTTATAGGGATATTAATTTTAGGATTGATCTACTTCTGGATATTTGCCCTATCTCTATCACTCCTTGACAATAGTTTTATCCATCCTAGTGTGTCTCTGCGGAGTGCCTCTCTTTTGTTCATGCATAAGAAGTATGGGTCCCTTCAGATGTGTATTGATTACCACCAACTGAATAAGGTGACCATGAAGAATAAGTATCCACTTTAGAGAATTGGTGATCTCTTTGGTTAACTTCAGTGTGCTAAGTTCTTTTATAAGATTGTTCTTCGGTCTGGGTACCATCAGTTGAAGATTAGGGAGTCAAATGTCCCTAAGGCTTCTTTCCAAACTAAGTATGGTCATTTTAAGTTTTTGGTGATGTCCTTTGGTTTGACTAATGCCCCGAAACCATTCATGGATCTTATAAATTTGGTTTTCTATCAATTCTTAGACTTGTTTGTCATTGTCTTTATTAAGGATATTTTGGTGTATTCCAAGAGTGAGGTGGATCATGCCGATCATCTCCGCCTTGTGTTGCAGCCCTGTAAGGAGCCAAAGTTATATGATAAGTTTTCTATGTGTGATTTCTGGTTGAATACTTTGACTTACTTGCATCATGTTATTTTTAGTGAAGGGATTATGGTGGATCCACAAAAGGTTGTGGTGGTTAAAAAGTATCCTAGACCCATGACTCCATCCTATATTTGGAGCTTTTTGGGTTTAGCCGGCTACTGTAGAAGGTTTATAGAAAGTTTCTCTTCTGTTTCTGCCTCGTTGACTAAGTTGACTCAGAAGAAGGTAAAATTCTTATGATTCGATGCTTGCGAGGGTAGTTTTGAGAAGCTGAAGGAAAAGTTGACTTTGGCTCTTATATTAACACAACCTAATGGCATGGATAGTTGTGTTGTCTATTGTGGTGCATATCAAATAGGGATGGGTTGTTTGTTAATGCAATATGGCAAGGCAAGGTGGTTGCATATGCTTCTAGATAGTTGAAAGTTTATGACAAAAATTATCTGACCTATGATTCGGAATTGTTAGCTGTGGTGTTTGCATTAAAGATCTGGTAAAATTATTTATTCTGTCTCCAAACCTACATCACAAGCCGGTAACAATCCCTAAAAGATCCTACTCTTAAGTGTTCTCACATTAGTAGATACTTACATGAAGGCCAAGCCTATGGTATCATAGTTGCAGTCATCAAATTTCTTTCTGAGTGCAAGTGTATATATCTAGACATCTCTACATTCAAAACAAAAATACTCAAATAGGTGTGAAAACGAGACATTCTTTCTAGAGAGGAAACTTGAAACATGAGAATAGATATATTTCAAAATCTTTGTTTAAAGCAATACGAACAAATCTTATCGATACTTAGGCATGTCAGAGGTACCACTTGAAATTATAGGTGTTATACTGAAGTAGATCTTGGTTAGTTGAGAAAGAGATGGGGAATTCTTATATACACTACTAATTGTAGGTACCAAATACAGTCAAGACACATTGGACCGTCATTCCATTCAAAGTGACATGTTATATTCAAAATAGATTGTCTGCCTTTCAATGAGACACATTAGACCGTCATTCCATTCAAAGTGACATGTTGCATTCAAAATAGGTTGTCTGCCTTTCAATGAGACACATTGGACTATCACACCACTCAAAGTAACATGTTACATTTAAGATAGGTTGTTTTCCTTTCAATAAGACACATTGGACCTTTATACCATTCAAAGTGACATGTTCCATTCAAAATAGGTCGTCTGCCTTTCAATGAGACACATTGGACCATCATTCTGTTCAAAGTGACATATTATATTTAAAGTAGGTCATCTACCTTTCAATGAGACACATTGGACCGTCACTCCGTTCAAAGTGAAATGTTACATTTAAAAGAGGTCGTATGTCTTTCAATAAGAAACATTGGACCGTAATTCCATTCAAAGTGACATGTTACATTTAAAATGCGTCGTCTTCCTCTCAATAAGACACATTGGACCGTCACTCTATTCAAACTAGAATATTACATTCAAAATGGGTCATCTTCGTTGCAATAAGACACGTTGGACAATGGACCGTCACTCCAAATATTAGTCATGAATCCTATATTGGGGAAATTTTGAGAAGTGCCTAAATTTTTTCCTATTTTTCACATTTTGAACTACATCCGACCTGATCCTCACATAACTTGAGGTATGTAGGCAACTCCAGGTAGAGTTAGGTCAAATTTTCATCAAAAATTTTTTTTTTTTGTCGATCGAAATTGGCTACACATCAATGTTTTCATTCGAAGACTTTTGCATCGCCTTCAAATGAAAAGGGGCAAACTGTTGACACTCAATTTTGGCTTTTCATACTTAAAATTAACACATTTAGTCTTTCTGATTGTTAAATGGCACAAAATGCAATGTTTAACATATTTTTACAATTGTTAATAAATTATTTATAATCATCATTATTCTAGCATTTTTAACCAATTTATTATCATATTTTAGTTTTACATAATTTATAAATTTTAGGATTTTTATCACTTTATTATCATTTTAATATTTTTATGCAATCATATGCTTACATATATAATATAACTTCACAATTCCTTTTTTATACACTATAATATAATTGTGTATAGCATAATACATTTTTTTAAAGATAATTATATCATATTTGTTGTTTGTATTTTTTTTATAATTTTATATTGATATTCATATTTTTTATATTATTTAGTACAGTCTGCAAATGATAATGTTGGATCAATTATTTGAATACACAGAGAAATAAATCAATCAAGTCGAAGTCTCGTTACTTTTTAAAAGATCACACTTGACTTTGTTTCATCTACTACCCAAAATTAAGGGATTTGTTGGAAAAAGAAGTAGATTTGATGAATCACTTTTATGTTTTTTCCTTTTTAAATACTCAGTACACACACAACACAAGGAGCAGTGCTCACATTTTCTCTCTCTCAATCACACGCATCTCTCTCGATATCCCTCCCTACCATCGTCACTATTAGAGCTTCAGCGAATTGCCTTCGAATACCTTCATGCACCTTCCTCTCCACTTTTCCTCTCTTCCACCACGTCACCATAGAACACCACTCCTAAACGCACCATGCGCCGCCACTGCCGAAGCAGACGCACCAATCCGGCCACCACCATACTTAATTAGATCTGGCCACCCAGCGCCGCCACCTTTCTCCTTCCTTTCCATAGTTGCTCCCCGAGGATTTATCGCCGGCGAGCGAGCCTCCAGTACAGTAACACCCTCCCCACCCCCTTTTTTCTCTTTTTTACTGTTGTATCTCCAGATTTGACCTACGGCGGGTGAGTTTTGGCCAAGTACTACCACAATGAACCGCCTCCATTTCTCTATTTTTGTACTTTATTTTTCATTTTCTTATAGCTCTGATTGGATTTTTTATTAGCCAGTGTTGCTCTGGTGAATGCCATTGAAGTAGCGCTGCTATGCTGCCATCACTACTGCAATACTAAAAATCATAGGGTTTCTTGGTGTTACTCCCCTGAACATTTAATCTGTAAATAATTATACTTATTTTTCTTTGTTTATTCCTTATATTTTTAATCTGAATGTTTTTTATTAGCGGTTGGAATAGTGTTTTGGGAGATGTTATTGTTTACTTTATCATTATGGTGATGTGTTGGCCGAGATTTGATCGAAAAACATTCTCCAAAGTCCATCTCTTTGTTGTCTTGCTTTTGTTGTGAAAAGTTTTCATGACTTGTTTACTGCTTTTAGCCATTTGCTATTACTTCACAAATCTTTTGGACAATTTGGACCTTTATATTTATTTACACTGATGAACAGATACTACACTATCATGGCCAATGATATTATCTTTCCGTTAGATTTTCGAGGTTATCCCATTACAAAACGCAGACTTTACTTTCTCAAATTTACTATTTTATATCAAGGGCCAACACTTGGCCGATGAAGAAATTTTCCATCGATTATTGATGTCTTCACTAATAAAAAGACGGATATTGTGTATATAAATACATAATAAAATAAATATTTCGGGAAATGATGAAATCTTTATAAAATTTTTAAGCGAGCCCACTTTTTTAAAAAAAATTATATTTTTAAATACATATATGCACACATACCTTTATAATTTATTTTATTATTATTTATTTGTTACTAACATTATTATTATAAGTGTTTATACAGGTTATTGAGAATACTTATCGAGAATGACATTCAAAGAAGACCTTAAATTTTGTGGTTGTATTTTTATATTTTTATACTTGTACAAATATTATCTGTAACGCCCCGGAAAATGGGTCCCGGAGCATCACAAGGTGCTTGAGGCTACGAGTAGCCCCAAGCTAACCCTTTGAGCCATTTTCATTCTGTTCAACACAAATCAATGGGGTTTTCGTAAATAACCCTCAAATATCAACAGAGTAATCATCATCGAAGGATAAAAGAATTTCAGAAAGATAACAAAATACGACTTATTAGTCAACTCCCAACATCTATATTAGTCTGACAAGTCTCTAAGAAAATCAATAAAACCAACGAGCCATTGACACATGCCCCAACTGACTCATACTCAGTTATCAAATGTAAACAATTCCATGAAACAAACATCAGACATCACATCCTCTAAATATGAGGATTCACCACAACAGAGGATGTAGAACAGCTTGCCCAAAGAGTCACTGTCGAACATGGAACTGAGCACCTGAACCAACATTCCGAGAAAATGCAGACCACATCCGAAGATGTGGGTCAGTACCATGGAAAGGAACCAAGTATATGGCGGTGTATGCAGTTGTATAAACATCATCATCATCATAAATATTTATAAGAAATAGGCAGGATGTATGAAAGACTCACATAGCCCGAAGAAAATCATCATAATCATGAGAGGATAAAAAAAGTACAATAACACATGTGAGTCATCATATAATTTGTCAATCACTTTTAATTCATCAAGAATATCAATTCTCATAATGTAAATATCATTTAAATCTTTCGAAAGAATAACTTCCACAATTACACTTTCAAATCACTTTACCATTCACCATAGACCCAAGGAAACACACACAAACTGGGATATCCTATAACCGACATAAACTATGTGAGCTACATAGAGTCCAACGTACAACCCACGTTGGGGAGAGCCGTTCTATCCTTGCCATTAAAGTAGGACTATGGATTTCAAATCCACAAAAACTAGTGATCACTATATAAATCAGCCTCAGGCTCACTCCTACGGGGGCATGTAGTTCTAGGGAAGTAAGGTCGCTTTATACCTCCCACTCAGTACTAAAGATTTCTCCTGGACTTAGCTAAGATCATTTCAAAGACAATTCACAACAAAACAATTTTAGTAATATATAAATATACATCGGGAGCCATCATGCTTCCCATCTATTAAAATAAACCACATTGTGGATTTCTTTCACACTTGAGTTCAAAACAACTCCATTAAGACCAAAAGGTCAAATCATTCAAAATATCTCAAATATTCAACATCAACGTGCTTATAACACACATTTTCTAAAAAAAACACAATTTCCAATGGGGATTCAAGACCCAAATATCAAAATCATGATAAATATCATTCAAGATTCATGCTTTATATCTTCACACATGCAAATTCATCTTTCAAAATCATAAACATCAAGATTTCATCATAAGATATGGGTTCATGCTTCAAATTCGTAAAAATCAAATAAAAATCATGCCTTTGTAAATAAAATTACTTTTGGGCACAAGAACGAAAGGGAGTTCTTATTGAAAAACCCCGCATACATTGAATGATGAACTTTAGCTCGATACTCATTTTTGAGATGTTAATCGTGCCTTTGAATGATGGTTCTTGGAGTTCTTGAACTAGGAACTTGGAATCTTGAATAAATTTGCAGAATTAATGGTGAACTTTGGAGGTTCTTGAAGTTGGATGTAGGAGCTTAGGGTTTTCTTTTTTAGGAAATTTGATGAAATATAACATATAATGCTTCTAATGGGCTTTAATATAGGATTTGGATGGATTTTGGGTGAGGGGGCATGACCAAAACGCCCCTATAAATCAAAAAAATAATCGAATCTGTCCTTTGGTGGACTGTTTTGATAGTCTGAAGTAGATCAACCATAACGTTTTACTCCGATATCCAAATTGGATGAAACTAATTTCATTAGAAAGAGAACTCTCATATATTTCCGTTGATATATAGTATCTCACCCATATCATTGTGTACGAGGAGTTATGATTGTTTAAAATTGATCCAAAAATTCTCTTTTGGTAGGCTGAAATAGATCGACCATAACTTTTTGGTCCAATAGACAAATTAGATGAAACCAATTTCAATGGAAAGAGGACTCACAGAGCTTTCCGTTTATATATATTAGATCACCCAGATCATTATGTACAAGGAGTTATGATCATTTCAAGTTAGAGCAAAAATACATCAGGCCTCAGGATTTTTTCCTGCACGTTTTATTGTTTACTACTATTCACAGTTCGATCGAAATGGTTATAACTCGTCGCTCGGGTGTCCGTTTTGGATGATCCACATATCGTTGGAAATCTTATTTGATACATTACACAATGGTGGGTCATAATCTAAGACATTCCACACGAAAAATTTATAATTCATTCTAGAAGATCGAACCCAACACATTTATGCACAAAAGTTCAACGAAAAGTTTTCCGGGGTATTACATTAACCCCCTAGAAGCATTCATCCTCGAATGATGATAGATATGCCAAGATTAGATAGGGAATATAGCATACAGCTGAAACCATTCGTTAGACTCATCACCACATTGTTTCTCACTCCGAATCCAACATAGAATGCATAAGTTCAAGAAACTACAGCTGAACACATAATAAATAACAGCTGAACTACTGCAACTTTTATCAAAAGTGCATGATTTAGGAAAGAACAGTACCTTCGGCTTGATCGGAGTTCGCAAAAAATAGGTGCGGGTACTTGAATTGTATATCCTCCTCAGCTTCACAAGTTGCACCCTCAACAAATTGGTTTCGCCACAACACCTTGACCAAGGGAACTTCTTTGTTCCTTAGTCTTCGGACACAAAAATAAAGAATCTCAATAGAAATCTCATCAAAACAAAGATTTTCTTGAATATCAGCACTCATAGAGGAATCCACTACCACAGTATCGCTAATATGCTTTCTAAGCATGGAGACATGGAGTATTGGATGAACAGAGGACAACTCGGAAGCAACTCGACCTCATAAGCTACCTTACCAACACGGCTAAGAATTTTGTAAGGACCAACATAATGAGGACTAAGCTTCCCCTTCTTTCCGAATCTCTTCATCCCCCTCATGGGTGAAATTTTCAGATACACTAGGTCACCAACTTCAAACTCAAGGTCTCTCCTTCTAACATCCGCATATGACTTCTGACGACTCTGCGCAGTTTTCAACCTTTCCCTAATCAACTTAACTTTTTCCATAGGCTCAAATACAAAATCAGGACCACTCACAGCCGCTTCACCCACCTCGAACCAACCTATGGGTGATCTATACTTCCTCCCATATAAGGCTTCAAATGGAGCCATGCCAATACTAGAGTAGAAACTGTTATTGTAAGCAAACTCTATCAATGGTAAGTGACCATCCCAACTTTCCTTAAAGTCAAGTGCACAATTTCTCAACATATCCTCTAAGGTCTAGATGGTCCACTCAGCCTGACCATCGGTCTACAGATGAGAAGCAGAACTCAAAAGCACTTGGGTACCAAGACCCTTCTAAAAAGCTTTCCAAAATTGCGAAGTGAATTGAGTACCCCCATCCGAAATGATAGACAAGGGAACTCCATGCAGTCTAACTAGCTCTCGGATATACAATCTAGCGTAATCCTCAGTAATATATTAAGTATGAACAGGCAAGAAATGAGCAGACTTAGTCAACCTATCACCACAACCCAAATGGAATCATGATGGCGTCGGGAAGGAGGTAAACCAATCACAAAGTCCATATTTATCTCTTCCCACTTCCAAGTGGGAATACTAAACTCTTGCATCATACCACTAGGTCTTTGGTGTTCAACCTTAACCTGTTGGCATGTTGCACACTTAGCTACAAACGCTGCTATATCTTTCTTCATTCCACTCCACCAATAGATTTCCCGCAAGACTCAGTACATCTTGATGCCACCAGGATGGATAGAATATCGCGCACCATTTGTTTCAGCCATAATCCTCTGTCTCAGATCATCAACATTTGGGACACACAATCTACCTTGCAATCTCAACACACCATCTCCCCCTTGGGAGAAAACCTCTACTTTTTGGTCCTTGACTGACTCCTTCAGTCTGACCAAACTAGCGTCTAAGTATTGTTTTTCCTTCACTTCCGAAACCAAGGAGGATTCGGAACTACTCTGAAACCCTATACTACCTTTAGCAGAGTCAAACAACCTAACCCCCAATCTAGCCAAATGATGTACATCACAAGCCAACTCTTTCTTACCTTCTACCACATGCGAAACACTACCCATGGACACTCTACTTAGGGCATCCGCCACAACATTGGCCTTACCTGGATGGTACAACACACTCATATCATAGTCCTTTAACAATTCTAACCATCGTCTCTACCTAAGATTCAATTCTCTCTGGGTAAACACATACTGCAGACTCTTATGATCAGTGAAAACATCAACATAGACACCATACAAATAGTGTCTCCATATTTTCAAAGCAAACTCAACAACAGCCAACTCAAGGTCATGGGTGGGGTAATTTTTCTCATAGGGTTTCAACTATCTAGAAGCATAATCTATCTCCTTACCCTTCTGTATCAATACGTAACCCAACCCAACTCTCGAAGCATCACAGTACACCACAAAACCATCAACACCATCAGGCAAAGTCAAAACAGGGGCTGAAGTGAGTCGAGTCTTTAACTCCTGAAAAATCTTCTCACAAGATTCGAACCACAAGAACTTCACTTTCTTTTAGGTCAATCGAGTCATAGGAGATGCTATAGAGGAGAAAACCTACCACAAGAACTTCACTTTCTTTTAGGTCAACCGAGTCATAGGAGATGCTATAGAGGAGAAAACCTCAACAAAACGGTGGTAATAGCTAGCTAAACCCAACAAACTTTTAATATCAGTTAGAGAAATAGGTCTAGGCCAATTTCTAACAGCTTTGGTCTTTTGGGGATCAGCTCTAATACCCTCGAAAGAAATGATATGACCCAGAAAAGCAACTGACCTTAGCCAAAACTCACACTTACTGAACTTGGCAAACAACTTGTGATCTCTAAGGGTTTGCAAGATAGTTCGAAGATGATCAAAATGTTCATCCTCACTACGGGAGTACACCAGTATATCATCGATGAACACTATGACAAACATATCTAGATATGGTCTGAACACTCAATTCATAAGGTCCATATAAGCTTTTAGGGCATTAGTTAACCCAAAAGACATAACAAGAAACTCAAAATGGCCATAACGAGTTCGAAAAGCAGTTTTCGAGATGTCACACTCCCTAACTTTGAGTTGATGATTGCCAGAACGAAGGTCTATCGTTGAGAAATAACTTGCACCTTGCAATTGGTCAAACAAATCATCTATTCTCGGAAGGGGGTGCTTATATTTTATGGTGAATTTATTCAATTGGCGGTAATCAATGCATATACGTAAAGAGCCATCTTTCTTTCTCACAAACAACATAGGGGCATCCCAAGGAGAAACACTGGGCCTTATGAAAACCTTATCTAGTAGATCTTTAAGTTGCTTTTTTAACTCCTTAAGTTCTGCAAGGGCCATACGGTAAGGAGGAATAGAAATGGGTTGAGTATCGGGAAGAAGATCAATCCCAAACTCTATCTCTCTATCAGGAAGTATCCCTAGGAGATCATCTGGAAAGACATTAGAAAACTCATTGACAACGTTAATAGACTGGAGAGTTAGAGTCTCAGACTTAGTGTCTTTGACTCTAATGAAATGATAAATACACCCCTTAGAAATAATCTTTATAGCTTTGAGGTAAGAGATAAAATGACTCTTGGGTGACATCGAATTCCCAGACCACTCAAACACGGATGCACCCAAAAACTAAAACTTAACCACTCGGGTTCGACAATCAATAGAGGCATAAGAAGAATACAGCCAGTCCATACCCAGAATCATATCAAAATCTACCATGTCTAACTCAATCAGATCAACCAACAAGACTCTATAAAGAACGGTAATAGGACACTTTTATACACTTTTTGGGCAACAATCAAATCATCTACTAGGGTAGAAACTAGGATATGTTTAGGAATAATCTCAGGACTCATTTCAAAATTCACAGCAACCAAAGGTGTAACATATAAGAAACTGAATCCAGGATCCAACAAAGCATACACATCATACTGAAATATATGAAGCATACCAGTAACAACATCAGGAGAGTCCTCCTGTTCCTAGAGGAATGGTAAATCATAGAATCTATTCGGGTGCTGCTCGCCAGCATTGCTAGAAGAGGCGCTCTGAGCTGGGGTTGGGCGGGTTGCTGGAATTGGAGCACTAACAGTCTGAGTCTGGGTCTGAGGGCGATAGTCACAACGCCCTTGTCCATCCTATGGACAATCTCTAACTCTGTGACCCATGTCACCACATCGAAAACAACCCCTCTTCTCACCCCAACACTCACCCAAATGAGCCCTACCATACTTAGGACATAGGGGATGATTTGTCTTACTGCCAGCACTGTATTGGGACCTGGGTGCATATGACCTGCTACCTTACTCCTGCCTACCTCTAGGCAAGAGAGCACTAGCAGATAATGGTGCTGGCATAGACAAATGATTCTGATACTAAGGGTGACTCCCTCCCTGCTATCTAGTCTGACCTTATCTATGCTACTCAGACCTAGCTCTCTTATTCCCTCTCATTCTATCTCTTTCCTCAATCATGTCTGCCTCAATCTGTTGGGCATGAGTCATCAGCCTAGAAAGATTCATCACACTATTCAGCATAGTATACCTACACTCCTTAACCACATAACTAGACACTCTAATCACAAACTTACTCATACTAGCTTGATTATCAGCCACTAAGTCAGGAGCATACTTGGCCAACTGATTGAACTTTAGACAGTACTCCCTAACAGTCATAGAGCCCTGTCGCAGTTTCGTAAACTCTTCCACCTTCACCTCCCTCATCTCCAAAGGGAAAAACTTATCTAGGAATGCATCCTGGGACTCTTGCCAAGTTGTAGGTACAACTCCCTCACCTTTACGTTTCCTGTAAGCAACAACCCAATCATAAGCAAGGTCTTTCAACCTATACGCAGCCAACTCCACACTATGTTCCTTAGATACCTGCATCACCTGATTAATCTTCTGCACATTCTCTAAAAATAACAGTGGATCCTCATCAGACTTGGACCCATAGAATTCCGATGGATTCATCCGCATGAAGTCATGGATCCTGGCAGTAGCTGAATTACCTCCCAGCTGCTGTGGAGCTGGGGCTGGGTTGGCCTGAATATTTGCAGTAACAACTTCGGCTAGCACCTGAAAGGCTGCTCGAAATTCAGCATGAGATATGTTTTCATTCAATAGGTCAGCGGGTTGAGGTTGCTGACCATCATTATTTCTTCTCGCTCGACGTGGAGGCATATTTTTTAAGGAGGATAGCACGAATAAATAGCAGAGAGAGACACTTTGAGCATGATAGACTTCTAAAGAAAGAATCACACTTTTTCCTAAAATGTCTTATAGCCTCTTGCTCATAGATGTGGGGCACTATATACCGATGATCAAGACTCTACTTAGCGTGGCTTGTCAGACTCCCTCGGAAACCCTAAAACCTTACGCTCTAATACCAAGTTTGTAACATCCCAAAAAATAGGTCCCAAAGTGTCATACGGTGCTTGAGGCTACGAGTAGCCCCAAGCTAACCCTTTGATCCATTTACATTCTGTTTAACAAAAATCAAAGGGGTTTCTGTAAATAACCCTCAAATATCAATAGAGTAATCATCATCCAAGAATAAAAAAATTTCAGAAAGATAACAAAATACGACTTATTAGTAAACTCCCAATATCTATACTAGTCTGACAAGCCTCTAAGGAAATCAATAAAACTAGTGAGCCATTGAGACATGTCCCAACTGACTCATACTCAGTTATCAAATGTAAACAATTCTGTGAAACCAATATCAGACATCACATCCTCAGAATAGAAGGACTCGCCACAAAAGAGGATGTAGAATAGCATGCCCGAAGAATCACTATCGAACCTGGAACTGAGCACCTAAACCTACATTCTAAGAAAATATAGACCACATCCGAAGATGTGGGTCAGTACCATGGAAAGAAACCGAGTATATGGGAGTGTATGCAGTTGTATAAACATCATCATCATAAATATTTATAAGAAATATGCAGGATGTATGAAAGACTCACTTAGCCCAAAGAAAATCATCATAATTATGAGAGGATAAAATAAGTACAATAACACATGTGAGTCATCATATAATTTGTTAATCACTTTTAGTTCATCAAGAATATCAATTCTCATAATGTAAATATCATTTAAATCTTTTGAAAGAATAACTTTCACAATTCTAATTTAAAATCACTTCACCATTCACCATAGACACAAGAAAACACACAGATACTGGGAGATCTTATAACCAAAATAAATCATGTGAGCTATATGGAGTTCAATGTAAAATCCACGTTGGGGAGAGCCGTCCTATCCTTGACATCGGAGTAGGACTATCGATATCAAATCCATACAAACTAGTGATCAATATATAAATCAGCCTCAGGCTTACTCCTATGGGGGCACATAGTTCTAGGGAAGTAAGGTCGCTTTATACCTCCTACTCGGTGCTAAATATTTCTCCTGGACTTAGCTCAGATCATTTCAAAGACAATCCACAACAAAACAATTTTAGTAATATATAAATATACATCAGGAGCCATCATGCTTCCCATCTATCAAAATCAACCACGTTGTGGATTTCTTTCACACTCGAGTTCAAAATAACTTCATTAAGACCAAAAGGTCAAATCATTCAAAATATCTCAAATATTTAATATCAACGTGCTTATAACACACACTTTCTAAAAAAACACAATTTCCAATGGGGATTCACGACCCAAATATCAAAATCTTAATAAATATCGTTCAAGATTCATGCTTTATATCTTCACACATGTAAATTCATCTTTCAAAATCATAAACATCAAGATTTCATAATAATCATTATAATATATGGGTTCATACTTCAAATTCATAAAAATCAACTAAAAATCATGGCTTTGTAAAGAAAATTACTTTTCGGCACCAGAACGAAAGAGAGTTCTTGTTGAAAAACCCCACATACCTTGAATGATGAACTTTAAATCGATACTTATTTTTGAGATATTAATCGTTCCTTTGAATGATGGTTCTTGGAGTTCTTGAACTAGGAACTTGGAATCTTAAATAAATTTGCAGAATTAATGGTGAACTTTGGAAGTTCTTGAAGTTGGATGTAGGAGCTTATGGTTTTCTTTTTGTGGGAATTTGATGAAATATAACATATAATGCTTCTAATAGGCTTTAATATAGGGTTCGGATGGATTTTGGGTGAGGGGGAATGACCAAAATGCCCTGAAAAATAAAAAAAAATTTCGAATCTGTCCTTTGGTGGACTGTTTTGATAGTCTGAAGTAGATCAACCATAATGTTTTACTCCGATATCCAAACTGGATAAACCAATTTCATTAAAAAGAGGACTCTCATATCTTTCCATTAATATATAGTATCTCACCCAGATCATTGTGTACGAGGATTTATGATCGTTTGAAGTTGACCTAAAAATTCACTTTTGGTAGGCTGAAGTAGATCGACCATAACTTTTTTAACCGATAGACAAATTGGATGAAACCAATTTCATTTGAAAGAGGACTCGCAGAGATTTTCATTAATATTTATTAGATCACCCAAATCATTATGTACAAGGAGTTATGATCGTTTAAAGTTGGAGCAAAAATACGCCAGGCCTCAGTACTTTTTCCTGCACGTTTTACTGTTCACTTTTATTCACAGTTCGATCAGAATGTTCATAACTTGTCGCTCGGGTGTCCATTTTGGATGATCCACATATTGTTGGAAATCTTATTCGATACTCTACGCAATTGTGGGTCATAATCTAAGACATTCTACATGGAAAATTTATAATTCATTCTAGAAGATAGAACCCAACATGTTTACGCACAAAATTTCAATGAAAAATTTCCCGGGGTATTACATTATCATAACAAAATTTTATTTTTTGGGCGTTGGGCGGGGATGCTCCTTATTTATACAAACTTCAGCACACGTTTAGGCAAACTTAGGCCATTAATATTTATACAAAAAAGAATCAAATTAATTTATGTCACGCCTTTAAGTCTAGACAGGGCGGACAAATACCGTCCTACGCTGTACAACTGACATATATTCTACGTAGAAGATTTACAATTCCCAAATAATTATAGGGCCTATGTAAATGCATAATTCTAGGCCATTGAACACAACTAATATAGACAACTGAAACTATAACCACATAAGGTAATTTAGTATTGTCTACGAAGTCTTTAATAGAATCTGTAACCGTACAATGGAGAATAGTTGGAATGAAACTCCTAACACATCCAAAATATAACTACAAAAACGACTAAAAACTATAAGACGTATATTAGCTCCAGATGAGATAGAAGCTCACCAATCGCATTGAAGAACATAGGACGAGTGCCTAGTATGGAAGTCTACTTATTGGTATATCTGATTCTGTACTGCAGAAATATAGCATCCCAAATGAAGGGATGTCAGTACATATAAAATATGTACTGGCATGTAAAGCAGACAAAATAACAAGTATCAAGCATGAATGCTCGTATGTATTAGATATCAAAATGAAGAACTCTTGAGCATGCGAATAATTAATATACAATATGAAAAGGTGGATAATATACTAGTCTAGCTGGTTTATCTTAACTCAACTCTATGAATGAGAAATTATGGATCGATATTATCAGAAATAGTAGTATGACTTATGTGGGCAATTTTATTATTTTATACATATTTTCTCAATGATATTCTTCATTATGAGACAACTATCAATTTGCTTAGGTGATGTCTTATGCCTACATCAAATACAAATGATCATAAATGTCCTATAGAAGGCGTTCTGTATCAAATTTATGGCAATGTTGCCTCATGTGTATGTACACTTCTGTTTCTGGATCGTAGTCTGCTATAGGGTACGCCCCTCCTTAGGGGCTCACTATAAGGGTCTGCCCGTAGGCCATATGTGTCATATGTTGGCTCAAGTCAGGGGCATCCCACCTGACTCCAAATACAAATGATGCCACAAGGGAGGTACGCCATAATATTTGGGATCACTATAGTGGTCTGGTCTTAGTCCTATGCATAGAATCACGTCGAGTGATATGACAAGCCAAACCTATGTACCCTCCCATTTTTAACCTTATCAGGCAGTCCTTTTTATGCCTATGCAAGTTTATCGTGATAAATACTATTCAGTCATTAAAGTAGTGCTTTCCATATATACTAATTCATTTACTAGTATCAAGTTGTTCAAATGTTATTTCTTTATATCTTGCTATGTGATTCAATATACAAGTGCAACTATACTATGACTATTTACTCTAAACTTATAACCTGTGATAGATATCATATGAATTATAAGAATGCCTACAACAATACAATCATATGCCGCTTTATGGATACTTGACTTGACAAGAGTAAAACAAACTATGACTTTAATAAATAGACATGTGAAGGATGAAGACAAGTAATTTAAGATGAGAAGGGAACGTGAATATTGTGGAGACATTAGGCATCAGTATAGAACATGGAAGATTGGTTGATGTATATTAAGTAGACTATATCGACTTTTCTAAGAGAAATAAATAACTCTGGGTTATGCATTAACGGCGGAAGAGGGTTTAGCTTTACATACCTTTGATGCCTTCTAGCTAACGATTGGATCATGAGTTTCAAACAACTCAACATCCTAGGGCTCTTCTTTTGCAACCAACCAACCAATAAATTCAACCACCCCAAACATTGAGCAATTACTCCAACATAAGAAACTACATATACAATACACAAGTATATTCATCAATAATCCAAATGTTCATCTTACAACTTGTTTCAATACTCTTTCCTTACGCTCAAAATCAAGCAAATTTCTTTTAAAATATCGATATTAAATATTCCCCTAACAATAGAAATACCTAAAAGTTTATTTTTATCACAACTTTAATTTTTCTCCTTTTTCCCCTTTCAAGAACCCTAATTATAAAATCCACTTCAAGAACTAATATGAAATTCAATCAAATGGTAATTACTACTTCCTTCTATACTTCAAACATGTTTTCTATAATAATATTCAAGTAGAGGGTGGAGAAACTTACCTAATCAAAGTAAATTCCCAATTTCTCATGGTACCATTAAAGGAAGAAAATATAAACTGCTACTGATGTTGCTCGATTCTTGACAATTGAAGAAAGTTTCCAAGCCAAAACCTCTCAATACTAATTACAAGAAAGTAGAAAAGAACAAGGATGAAGAAAAATATTCATTAAGAGCTAGAAGGTACTAGTTGTACGCTCCTCTATTTTTTTCCCAAAAAAAAATAAGAGCACTAGCCCTTTTTTTTAATTTAATCTCTTCTTTTTTTTAAACTTCTTAACTTTCCTTCTTTTTTTCTAAGATAATAATGACTTATACCACCTTTTTATAATTAACAAAAATTGATTGGGCCCACTAATTTAATTTACTTATTATGAAAGCTCCGTTAATATAAAAGTACTATAATTCTACATAAAAAGTATTTTATGTAATACTTCATAGATTAAGAGTTATACTCTTCTAAATATTAAAATAAATATTAGAAATTATCGAGGTGTTACAATTTAGGTATTTAATCAAATAAAATTAAAAATACTTTCTTTTATGAATTCCTTTTTCATTTTTCAAACATATTCTTATGTACTTTGGTTACATGCCTTTACATACTTTTACGTTCATATTTGTATGATAAAGTATAGAATTTATACACACTTTAAATGTATATTATTTTAAAATGCATTTTATATTTATATGTAAAAACGTTGATTTTTTTCTCTTCATCTTTTAATAAACTTAAGTCTGGCCGGGAACCATATTTATGGATTCTGAAGGGTGCCTAATACCTTCCCTTAAGAATAATTTGAACACTTACTTGGAATCTAAAATGCTTTTGCATATTAAATAAAGTCATAATTATTAAACAATAAATAGGTTTCCTATTTTTTCTTAAAAATTAGGTGGCAACTGTGTACAAAATTAATTATTTCTGAGTCCATAATGTCGTGCTCATTTTGACCTTAGATAAAAATAGGGTATGACAGAATGGAGACTCTGCTGGGGATGAAAGATTCTCACCTTTACAGATTTAGGAAAATATTTATATTTTTCTGCATTATTATTTATTTCTTTCTAATTGTCTGGATTCATCTTCTTTGTGTGGTATAAATTGTTATTTGATTTGTATAGCTTATTTATTTTTTTGTTTCTTTATATAAATTGTGATACTGTTCATATTTATTCCAATTGGGAAAAGATGACACATCACATATGGAAGTGAGGTTTGTTTTGTACACCCACAAATTTCTTTTAAAATCCTAAATTTTAGGAGAGTTGGCGTATGGGCGGCCTGTCTGGATTTTTTTTTGTGTGCCCGTGTAGCCTTCTCGCTAGAGTAGTCCGCTTGGGAACCATAAGTCTAGCAAACCCACTCTTCATAGAATAGAACTAAACCAACATCATTTTAGGTACATGCAACATTAGTCATCTTTATTCAAACGTCTAAAGGGTTCATGACCCAAATGGAACGTTATCATAGTCTCTGCGAATATTTGAAAAGTGATTATGCATATAAATTAATTATTTTCTCTAAATTGATTTTACTTTAGTAGGAAGGTATAATCCAACTTTTGTTTTGCATGGCGGATCAATTAAAAGATGCACCTTAGCAATATTGTCGATAACTGTGCATAGGTTTGAACTAAGTTTTGTCTTGATTCTTGTCCTGACAAGATACGTAGGAAACCCTGCATTAGGGTTCGGTCTCTTCACTATTTTAGAATAATTTCTCTAGAATTCAACTGGGACAATTTCAAAAATAGTTCAAAGACGCTCTCCAAAAGTCTTCCAGAGCGCAAATTTCTAATAACATTAGTGCCTAGCCTGCCTACCTCCAAATTCTTTTCCAATCTTTGTCCGAGAACACCTAGCTTTTTCTTTCAAACATCGTAAACCATTAAATTTACGTAATAAAATAAATATTTCAGGAAATGATGAAATCTTTTAATTTTTTTTATAACTTCATCCGAGCCCACTTTTTAACAAAAATAATATTTTTAAATACATATATGCACACATATCTTTACAATTTATTTTGTTATTATTTATTTGTTACTAACATTGTTATTGCAAGTGTTTATACAGGTTGTTGAGAATACTCATCGGGAATGACATACAAAGAAGACCTTAAATTTTGTGGTTGTATTTTTATATTTTTATACTTGTACAAATATTATCATAACAAAATTTTATTTTTTGGAGCGTTGGGCGGGGATGTTCTTTATTAATACAAATTTCAGCACACGTTTAGGTAATCTTAGTCTGTTTATATTTATACAAAAAAGAATCAAATTAATTTACGTATTGAATAAAAAAAATTAAAAGTACTTTCTTTTATGAATTCCTTTTGATTTTTCAAACATATTCTTATATACTTTGGTTACATGTCTTTACATACTATTATGTTCACATTTTTATGATAACATATGTAATTTATACACACTTTAAATGTATATTATTTTAAAACGTATTTTATATTTATATTTATAAAAATCAAATTTTTTTCTTCATCTTTTAATAAACCTAAGTCTGGCTGAAAATCATATTTGTAGATTCTGAAATGTACCTAATTCGTTCCCTTCGAAAAAATTTGAACACTTACTTGGAATCTAAAATGGTTTTTCAAATTGAATAAAGTCATAATTGTTAAAAAAATAAATAGGTTTTCTATTTTTCCTTAAAAATTAGGTGGCGACTCTATAAAAAATTAATTCTTTTTAAGTCGATAATGTCGTGCTCGTTTTGACCTTAGGTAAAACTAGGGTATGACAATGGATTGCGATAAAGACTTTTGGATAAAGCTCATGAGTCACATTATACTATCCATCCTGGTTTGATGAAAATGTATCATGATCTTAAGGAAATTTATTGATGGAGTAATATGAAGAAGGATGTAGCCAATTTTGCAGCTAAGTGCATAGTATGTCAGCAAGTGAAGGTGAAACACTTGAGACCCAGTGGGTTGACTTAAGAGATTGAACTGCTCATGCGGAAATGAGAGATAATTAATATGAATTTTGTTACCAGTCTTCCATGGTCTCTGCAATAGTTTGATTCAATTTGGGTCATCGTTGATAGGATGACTAAGTTTGCTCATTTCTTTCTAGTGAGGACTAATTTCTCTTATGGGATTATGCCAAGTTGTTAACGGAGGAAATCGTGAACTTGCATGGTAATCCAATCTCTATCATATCTGACCAGGGTACCCAGTTCTCATCTCACTTTTAGAGGTCGTTCCAGGGAGGTTTAGGGACTAAGGTAGCCCTTAGTACAACTTTCCACCCGCAGATGGATGGGCAAGCGGAAAGGACAATTTAGGTCTTGAAAGATATTTTTGGGCTTATGTATTTGATTTTAGTGGTAGTTGGGTTGACCACTTTTCTCTCATAGAATTTACCTACAATAATATCACTCTAGCATTGGTATAGCTCTGTTTGAGGCCTTATATAGTAGGAGGTGTAGATCTCCTATTGGGTGGTTTGAGGTTCGTGAAATAAGTTGTTTTTCCTAATTTGGTTCACCAAGTCATGAAGAAGGTGAAGGTGATTTAGGATAGACTTAAGAATGCCCAATGTCACCAAAATTCCTACAGATGTGAGGAAATAAAAGTTGGAGTTCAGTATTAGTGATTGGGTGTTCCCAAGGTATCTCCCATAAAGGGAGTGATGTGGTTTGGGAAGAAGGGGAAGCTCAGTCCTCGTTATGTTGACCTGTACTTAGTTTTAAAGAGGGTTGGTAATGTTGCATATGAATTAGAGTTGCCTTCCAGCTTGAGTTCCATTCATCCATTTTTTCATGTTTAAATGTTGAGTAAGTTCGTAGGTGATCCTTTAGAAAAGTTGGGTATTTTGGATTCCTTATCTTTCAAGAAGGTCCCGGTTGAGATTTTGGATCAACAAGTCCATCGGTTGTGGACAAAGGACGTGGCTTTGGTAAAGGTTCTTTGGACGAAGAAAAGGTTTGAGGAAGCTACTTGGGAAGTCGAGGAGGATATGAAGTCCAAGTATTCATTCTTGTTTCCTTTTCCAGATAATCATGATTGAGATATGTATATTCCTTAACATCTTTGTTTTCTGACTTTGTTAAAGGAAATGGTGATTTCCTTAGCATCTTTGTTTTCTATCTTAGAGTCATGACCTGAGGCTACCCCCTAGTCGCGACAACGGTGCTTACATCCACATGTGACCACAAGCTATCCCATGAGCTGGTACCTGCTATGAGAACTGAGTAAAATAGTAGTATAACACATGTGTGGAAGAAAAACTAGAAAGATACTAAGAATCTAAATACTGAATTATGTATCAAAACATGTCTGAAATATGTGATAAAATACTAGAAATCAAACCAATTGTCTGAGTAACTGGTAATACTGAAAGAACTAAATAACTATCTAAGTGATTGTCTGAAAGCCTCTTAGAAGCATGAGGAGTTGATGGGAAAGATCCCCAACTAACTCTAACTGACTTAACATAAGAAGGTACTGAAGTAATAAAAATAAGCAAATTATGTACTCGATGGATAAGGACTCACCACTACTGCCGCTGTTTATCGGTGAGTTGTCTAAGAGTAGACAGGAAACTGTGCATCTGAACCTATGTTATAAGACAACATAAGGAAAAGTATACGGTCAGTACTTTGAATGTACTGGTGTAACACCACAAATATGGTACCCAGAATGCTATATGGTGCTCATGACCCCGAAGGACCACAAGCTAACCCATGACTAATATCTGTAACTGAGCACTGAATAATATACTGTAAATATGAAAAATATAAGCTGTGAGGCCATAAGGTTCAAATCTGAACTAATACTAAATATAGAACAATGTCTGTAATGGGGTATAACAATACCCAAAACTGAAATAAAATCATCTGAAAACATACTGTAGTCTGAAAACACTCTAGTCTAAATGCCTCTAAAATGTCTGAAAACTATGGAGTTGATGGGACATGAACCCAACTAACTCCGAACTACTGAAATAATAAAGTAATAAAATAATCATGCTATCCTCGACTGATGAGGACTCATTACTAGTCTGGCTGCTGAATGTCTGATCTACTAAGGATGCTCGAGAGCTGGTGCTTCTAAACCTATGGTATAAAACACCATTGCGCAAATGCGTCAGTACTTTGAATGTACTAGTATAAAAGTGAGGTAGGCTGAATGCAAAGGGTTCATATGCATTAATAATACTAACTAACTGAATAACATGAACATTAGAATACATGTATGAATACATAACTGTAACTGAGATCATGATAACGCTGACTCATAAATTCTGATTACATGGATTTACTAATATCTGAGTACTAATACTGGGATATTGAATGACCAAGTCTACTGAATACTGAGAGACTGATGTTATTTTATTGATAGAGGAAAGACTATTTCTAATAGTTCTATTTATGAAAAACTAGTCTAATTGACTGTATCTGATAGTCCTGAGTCTGAATACTAATAACATGAGTTTCGTATGATTAATATACTATTAATTTAGTTTGTGATGACATAATTACTGAGTCTGAATACTGATAACATGACATACCGATAACTGAGATAACTAATAACATGAGTTACTGTATCTGACAGTCCTGAATCTGATGGAACTATCTGAGTTTTGTACTGTATCTGAGTTGACTGTATCTAACAGTCCTGATATCTGAAGAACTATTTGAGTTTTATTACTGAGACTAAATAAATGTGTCTGACAGTCCTAATTCTATAGCATAAAACTATGGAAAGTAGTTATCTAACCGACATGTCCCTGGTACGCCATTATGGCTGAGTTGGGGTCCAATATGTAACCCCAATTGGAAGGGTGTCAATATAGTGCCACTAGTTAAGATAAGCTTTGGGTGACCCTCATCTTGTAGTATTCCATAAGAAAACGGTAGGACCCTTATATGACAGTTTTTATCCATCTTATCAACCCTCATCTGACAGGGTTGATGTCTCAACATATGCTGGCTACATAGTTTTGGAATGCAAGGATGCCTTCTAAGAATCACACCCTCATCTGATAATGTGTTTTCCCATCCTTGGGTTCACTCAGTGCTAATTCCTACTCCCATCTGAATAGACACTGAACATGGATTACAGAGATGAACTGAATTAACTGAATTATGTTTACTGATGAAATATTACTAAGATTTCTGTATTACTGACTGATATCGTGGATATTTCTGAGATTACTAAGATCACAGAGATTACTGATGTTACTGAGACCACTGAGTTCACTGAGATTACTGAGCTATTGAGATTACTAAGATTTTTGGAAGAGACTAGACTGATACTGAATTTACTAAGTTTTCCGGAGTCATGAGACTGACTAAATTCTACTGATCATGGATTGACTAAGATTATCATGAAAACATGATATGGCTCTAGGCACACAACTAAATTTTTGGGTACAAGAACCCCCAAGACTCGGTGGAATGAAACTGACAAGGCTTGACACTTTTGATCACATGAACAATATCAACAATTCATAATTTCATAGTTGGGAATTTCATAAAGTACATAATCATCATAATGTTGTACATGGACAGTAATGCGTATAAACATGACATAATTTCATGCTTCAAATCTTACGATCATCACATCAAGCAATCATAATGCATAGATTTAGCATGGGAAGCATCTTAATCAAATAGGTATAGCATCACTTAAAAGACATGACATAATCTTGACACATGGAAACTAAGTACTTGATCATCATTCATTCATTGGGGAATATTATTAAGCACCTTGCATTCACACTTAGTGCATAGGTGTATTCATCAAACTACACATGATAAACCACTCAATTCATCGATTTTATCTTACATACTAACGTAATTTCAAGACCAACACATAAAACCATAACTTGGGAATCATACAACAACACTATCATGATTTAAATCAACCAACAACATAAACATTACAATTCATAGTTTAAAAGAGGATTCTTGAGCTTCATGGATAAAAGAAATCCATGAATGAACACTGTGCATACCTTAGTTCTTGATTCTACAAAAATTGATGAAAAAATTCTTGAATTTGGGTCTTGGATTTAAATTCCCAATTGAAAATCCTAGCTTGTTCTTGTGAGAAACTTGAGAGAAACAATATATGTTGGGTGATATATGGATGAATCACGTGTTATTGGGTATATATAGGAGTGAAAAATTGATCTTTTCAACCCTTGGATGCATATTTAAATTCTATGAAATTTCCTGATTTGGACCCATGGTGCGAAGCGGCGCTATCACGCCATGTCACTAGAATTTGATGATAGGGAAATTCCTTGATGGCGCAACGCGGAGCTTATCGCGTTACCACTTTGTTTGTGACCTAGAAGTTTGGCGCAATGCAATGGTATCACGCAGAGACACTGGAAAATGGAAAATTTTTAAATTTGAGCTTTGGCGCGATGCGCCATAATTTTAGAGGCCCACTAAATTTTGATGATTTCCATTTTGGCCTGCTCTGTGATGCGTTGATGGCTTTGGTGATACACTGTCTCACTAAAAATCTCTAACTCTCCATCCGGGTGTCGGATTTGGACGAATTTGATATCGCTGGAAAACTTATTTAATTTTCCACATGGTAAAAAGTGAAAATCTTGAAAATACCACTTGTATAAAAGTGGATTCATCTTTGAAATAAGTCTTTAACATTTCAGGGATGATTTTAAGCTAGGTAGAACTACGAGGTATTACAACTAGTATAGGAAATGATGACTGGCTGAAATGCATGGGGTAGATTAACATAAATTCATGAACATATAATACCAAAGAATGCAAGACCAAGTGTAAATATGTTTCTGAAATAATCTATAAACTGGATGACTGAAATCTATATAACTGAATAACTGAGATTCTATACACTTGGTCAACCACACTGGAACTGAAATATATTGCATACTATACTGACACTGTGGCGGATACCAACTAACCGACATGCCCTAATCTAAGTTAATCGGGATCCAACCTATAACCTTTGTTAAAAGGGTGTCAGTACCGTGCCAAGGGTACTAACACTGGATATGTGTATCCACTAACCTAATGTCTCAAAGAACTAAAGACTCAGTCCTAAAATGGCGGGTGACAACTAAGAGAGTGTAAGTCCTAAACTGGTGGGTGATATCTCATAATCCTATGCTGGCTACGTAGTTGTGTAACTTAGGGACTGCTATTAAGGACCCATTCTTAACTAGAGGGAGAGTCCTCATCCCTAGTTTTACTCGGTGCTAAATCCTACTCCCAACTGAACTGACACAGTTATTGAACTGAATCAAGTTTAACTGAAAATTATTTCTGATAGTGCTCATCATGATTATATCGACTAGAAAATCTATAATATACATGGTTTAGTTGAATCATTGCTTGAAAATATAAAATAATGCAAAACAAGTAGGTATCAGGTGTTCATAACCCATAAGCACTGAATGATTATAAAATGCAATATCAAACTTGAAATACTGTTGTATGAAATCATGGTTCAAAGTCCCAAAACATGGGCATTTCATCAAACATGTGATAATCATAAACTTGACCATGGGAATGTCTTAAACATAAGGAAACAATATGATAACATGGCTAAATTCATAACTTGGGGATTAATCCTGAAATCAATTGATCATGATATGGGAATTGCAACACTTATAACATGATATAACTCATTCCACTTGAAAACACTTGTAATCATAAATTTTAATTGAATTAACTGGAGATTCATGAATTTATTTCACCTTGGACATGTGTAAACTCATAATTTAAACTAAAAGAGGGTTTGGGCTCCATGGGTGAAATAGAACCATGAATGACCATCCCACATAACTTAACAACTGAATTATTGAAGATTTCTAAAATTGGAATCTTGAACCCCTTGATTTCTTTAGAATGACGCTTTAATTGTTCTTGGAGAAGAAAGTGGGTTTTCTTAGGTGCAATTTAAGTAAAAGAGGTAAATAATTCCCTTTTGGAATCCCCAATTCATGTTATAGATGAAATAGGTTGGGGGGAATTGACCAAAATACTCCTTTGTTTGAAGGCCAAAGGGCTTGATGAAATAGCAAGGGGAGGACACAGACTCCAGGATGGCAGGGTAAGCCCCACACTACGGGCTCCAGTTCAACAGACTAGACCAGGTGCCATGGGCTTTATCTCGGTGAACTAAACCGGGCGCCGCAGGCCTATCACGATGGGTCTACTGGTTTTATTTTCCAAACACATCCTTATATTCGTCTAAAAATTCCCTTTAACTCCCTCAAGACATACCTTTAACAACCCCCGAATATGAATCAACTCGAAAATTAATATCTCGATATCAAAAGAACCAAGATAAAAAACATCAAAGTTTAGGGGTCTTGAAAATGACTAAGTCCTCAACACTTGGGAACATTCATCCTCGAACGAGGCTAGTTTAGCTGAGAATACTGAGAAAATTGAGATCATATATAGAACATGCAGGACTTGAAACATGACTACATAACTGATTCTGAAACATGATACATGAGCTGAACTAATTTCATGAATGCATGCAATGACATGAGATTGGTTACATAGCAGAAATTAATATCGAAAAAGAGTGAATCTAAGGAAGATCGTTACCTCAAGCTTTATCTGGGTTTGCAGAGAAAAGATATGGGTACTTGGTTCGCATATCTAGTTCTTCTTATTCTTCCCAAGTAGCTCCCTTAACAAACTGATTCAGCCAAAGAACTTTAACCAAGGAAACTTCTTTATTCCTTAGCCTATAAATATGACAATCAAGGATCTCAACTGGGACTTCATCATAGTAAAGGTTATCCTTAACGTCCATATACTCAAACAGAACAACTACTAATGAATCCCTAATATATTTATTTAACAGGGAAACATGAAACTCCAGATGCACTGATGCCAAATCTACAGGCAACTCAAGCTCGTAACCTACCTTCCCAAAATGGTATAAGATTCTATAAGAGCCAACATAGCAGGAACTGAGTTTTCTCTTCCTGTAAAATATCTTTACTCCCTTCATAATGAAAAATATTCAAATAGACCAAATCCCTAACCTTAAACTCAAGATATCTTCTCCTCACGTCTGCATAAGATTTCAGACAGCCTTGGGCTGTCTTCAACCTCTCCCGAATCAACTGAACTTTCTCTATTACATTAAACACTGAATCTGGTCCTATCAAAGCCTTCACCTACCTCAAACCAACTGGTAGGATATCTACATCTCCTTCCATAGAGAGCCTCAAACGGAGCCATCTGAATACTAAAGTGATAACTATTGTTATAGGCAAGCTTAATCGAAGGTAAGTGGTCATCCCAAATACTTTTAAACTCAATAACATATGCCCTCAACATGTTCTCTAAGGTTTGAATGGTCCTCTCTACCTAACCATCTCTCTAAGGATGAAAAGTTATACTGAGGTTAGCTTGGGTACCAAGACCTTTCTGGAAAGCCTTCCAAAAATAAGAGATAAACTAAGTACCTCTATCTGATATGATAGAAAATATAATCTCATACAACTTAACCAACTCCTTAATATAAATCTCAGCATAATACTCAGCTAAGTACGAAGTATGAACTAGCAAGAAATTAGCTTATTTGGTCATTCTATCTACAATGACCCATATCAAATCATATTGATGACGCGTACGAGGCAATCTTGTCTCAAAATCCATGTTCACCACTTCCCACTTCCAAGTGGGTATGATGAACTCTAGCAATGTACCACTAGGCCTTTGGTGCTCAACTTTAACCGACTGATAATTTGGACACTTAGCCACAAATTTTGAAATATCCTTCTTGATTCCACTCTATCAATAGATTTTCCACAAATCACGGTACATCTTAGTGTCTACTAGAAAGATATAGTATCTTGCACCATGTGTTTCTAAAAGTATTTGTTGTCTCAAGCCATCAATACACAGAACATATACTATACCCTCACAACAAAGCACACCATGTCCCCCTTAGGATAAAACCTCCACCTTCTGATCTATAACTGCCGCCTTCGGCTTAACCAAACTAGGATCTCTATCTTGGTTTTCTTTCACTTCGGTACTTAAGGAAGATTTCATACCATTCTGAACTATTATACTACCTTTAGCTAAATCAACCAATAAAATACCTAATCTAGCAAGATGATGAACCTCATGGACTAACTTACTCTTATATACCTCAACATGAGCAACACTACCCACATATAACTAGCTAAGGACATCCGCCACTACATTGGCCTTTCCCGAATGGTACAACATACTCATGCCATAAATTTTTAACAGCTCAAGCCACCTTCTCTAACGAAGATTCAGATCAATCTATGTGAACATGTACTACAAACTCTTATGTTTAGTGAACATATCAACATGAACCCCATAAAGATAATATATCCAAATTTTCAAAGCAAATCCAACAGCTGCCAACTCAAGATCAAGGGTAGGATAATTCTTTTCATGGAGTTTAAGCTGTCTAGAGGCATAGGCTATGACCTTGCCTCTCTGTATCAAAACACAACCAAGACCAACTCTAGAAGTATCACAGTAAGCTATAAATCCATCTGAATAATCTGGCAAGGACAAGACTGGGGTAGAGATGAGTCAATTATTTAACTCTTAAAAACTCTTCTCGCAAGAATCTGACCCCTAAAATTTGACTTTCTTCTGAGTCAGTTGATACATGGGGGATGCAATAGAAGAAAACCCCTTAACAGACCATCTGTAATAGCTAGCCAAACCCAAGAAATTCTTGAAACCTGATGGATAGATGGGTCTAGACCAAGTTTTCACTGCTTATGTCTTTTGAGGGTTAACTCAAATATCATCACCAGAAATAATATAGCCAAGGAAAGCTACTGATCTTAGCCAAAATTCACACTTACTGAATTTAGCGAACAGTTGATGAGCTCTAAGGGTGTGCAATACAATTCTCAGATGGTCTGCATGATCATTCTCACTATGGGAATAGACAAGGATATCATTAATGAAGACTATGACAAACATGTCCGAGTACTTCTTGAATACCCTATTCATCAAATCCATGAAAGATACAAGGGCATTCATTAGTCCAAAATACATAATTAGAAATTCAAAATGACCATACAGGGTTTTTAAATCTATCTTCAGAATGACACATTCTCTGACTCTAAGTTGATGATAGTCGAATCTGAGGTCTATCTTAGAGAAATAACTAGCACCCTGAAGTTCGTCAAACAAGTCATTAATTCTAGGGAGTGGATACTTATTCTTGATTATGACTTTGTTTAACTGGTGATAATCGATGCACATTTTAGGAGAATCGTATTTCTTACACACGAACAAGACTGGAGTGCCCTATGGGGAAACACTGGGCCTGATAAAACCCTTATCTAAGAGATCTTTTAATTATTCTTTCAACTCCTTAAACTTAGCTAGATCCATTATGTAAGGTGGAATATATATAGACTGGGCATCTCGAAGGAGATCTATTCTAAAGTCAATTTCCCTTTCAATAGTAACTCCTTGAAGATCTTTAGGGAGCATATCTAGAAATTCATGTACTACTGAAACTGACTCTAGACTTGGAGTCTTAAAAGTAAAGTCTTTGACTCAAACAAGATGGTGAACACACCATTTAGATATCATCTTTCTTTCTTTAAGATTTGAAACAATCTAACCCCTAAGCACTAAGGTACTACCCCTCCATTCAACGACTAGTTCTTTAGGAAACTAAAACTAAATGACCCTATTTCTATAATCAACTGAGGCATAACATGAGTGGAGCCAATCCATGCCAAGAATGACATCAAAATTAGTCATCTATAACTCCACAAGATCAATTGAGCTAACTTTCTAAGACAGTATGATCGGGTAATTTCTGTATACATCTAGCTATAATAGATTTACCCGCTGGGGTATACACTGAGAAAGGATCTGCTATTATTTCTAAATTGACTCTAAAGTTGACGGCTATATAAGGATTCACAAAAGAAAGTGAAGCTCCGGTGTCTAATAAAGCATAAACCTGAAGATGAAAAACCTATAATGTACTCATAACTACATCAGGAGAACTTTCCTGATCATGCCGAATTTGGAGAGCATAAATCCTATTCTACCACTACCCACAGGTTGCACTAGAGGTGGCAACTTGCTAAGTTGGGAGTCCTACTAGAGTAGATAAAATATTAGATTAGCCATGTTGGCGTGAATCTTTTCCCCTCTTGTAACGACTAGACACTGCCGGACCTTGTGGCCTGGTTTGCCACATCTAAAACATACATCACTACCAGCCTTACACTCACCCTAATGATTTCTATCACATTTCTAACAAAGAGAATTAGTGAGACCACTGTTCACACTGCCTTGAGACTTAGAGCCCAACGCCCTATCCCGACTATCTTTCCTGAACTTAGGCATTAGCGCACTAGCTAAAGATGAAGCTGGGGATGAAAATTTCTAATAAAACTGAGAACGGTTACCGCCTTCTGACCTTGGCTAAGAAAAGTTGAAACTACCTATTCTAACCCTTTTATTCTCTTTTTCTCTCTCCTTACGTTTTTCTTCTTCAATCTGGTGAGCATAAACCATAAGTCTAGATAAGTCCGTCTCCTTAATCAACATGGTGTTCCTCAACTCTTAGACCATACTATTAGCTACACCAGATACAAAATTACTTATTCTAGACCTATTTTCTACCACCATACATACCTCTCCAACTGAGTGAACGTAAGCAAGTACTCTTTCACGCTTATACTACCTTTCTTCAAATTGATAAACTCCTACACCTTATCTTTCCTTAACTATAGTGGAAATACCTGTCAAAGAAAGTCGTGGCTAACTCCTCCCACTCAATAGGACCTACCTCTACACCTCGATCCTCCTTACACTACATAAACCAGGTGTGAGACACATCCTACAACTGATATGCATCTAACTCTACTCTCTCACTTAAAGTGACACCCATGATATCAGTCACCTTCAATACCATATCCAAAAACTCCTGTGGATCCTCTTCAGACTTAGATCCCGAAAACAAAGAGGGATTCATTAGGGTGAAATCCTGAATCCTAACTATAGCCGTATTTGCCACTATATTGGATGGGGCAACAACCTGTTGGTTGTTTGGAGTAGCTACTAAATAGGATAGACTCATAAAGGCGACCCTAAAATCGGCGTGAGACATATGCTTATTAATTGGATATTCTTAAATCGGCAGTGGTACAGGCGGATCCCCATTCTTTCTTTCATTATTTCTTCTGGTAGGAATTATCTATAAATAAAATAAAGGATGAATTAGAACGAGAGTTTAAATAGAGCCTATGCTCTTTTGCATGATATGAACACTGAAAGAAGGGAAACTTTTCTAAAGACGTTTCATAGCCTCTTGTCCATAAGTATAGCGCACTTTACACCCATGTACAAAACTCTACTCAATGTGGCTTTCAAACTCCCTAGGATACTTTAAAACCTTAGGATCTAATAGCAAGTTTTGTCATGATTCGAGGCTACCCCCTAGTCGCAACAATGATGCTTATGGCCACAAGTAACCACAAGCTAACCCATGAGATGGTACCTGCTATGAGCACTGAGTAAAATAGTAATATAACATATGAGCAAAATATAAACTAGAAAGATATTGAAAATCTTAATACTGAATTATGTATCAAAACATGTATGAAATATCTAATAAAATATAAGAAATCAAACTAATTGTCTGGGAAACTGGTAAGACTAAAAGAACTGACTCACTGTCTAACTGATTATTTGAAAACCCTTAAACATCATGAGGAGTTAATAGGAAATACCCCCAACTAACTCCAAATGATTGAACATAATAAAGTACTGAAATAATAGAAATAACAAAAATTAAAAAAATCATATCCTCGATGTATAAGGACACACCACTACTGCTGTTGAGTATCACTGAGCTGTCTAAGACTGGTTGGGAAATTGTGCATTAGAACCTATGTTATAAGACAATATAGCGCAAAGAAAAGTATGCGATCAATTATTTGAATATATTTGGTATATGAGATGCGGACTGGCTGAAATGCATGGGGTAATTAAGAATAAATACATGAACATATAATATCTGAGAATGCAAGTCTAAGTATAAACATGTTTCTGAAATAATCTGTAAACTAAATAACTAAAATATGTATAATTGAATAATTAAGATTTTGTACACTTGGTCAAGCAAACCTGTACTAAAATATACTTAATACTGTACTGAGACCGTGGGAGGTACATTTAACCGATATGCCCCAATCTATGCTAATTAGGGTCCAACCTATAACCCCAGTTGGAAGGGTATTAGTACCATGCCATGAGTACCAACACTTCTCTATGGATCCACTAATCTAATGTTCTGAAAGACTAGAGAGTTATTCCTAAACTAGTGGGTGACCCCTAAGAGAGTGTCAATCATAAACTGGCGGATGAAATCTCATAAACCTACACTGGCTACGTAGTTCTGGAACATAAGGACTGCTACTAAGGACCCAGTCCTAACTGGCAAGTGAGCCCCATCCCTAGGTTCGCTCAGTGCTAAATCATACCCCAAACTGATTTGAAACTGTTACTAAACTGAACCTATTTTAACTAAACATTATTTTTTATAGTGCTCATCATGATTATATTGACAGGGAAAATCAATATTGCATATAGTTTAACTGAATAATTACTTGAAAATCTAAAATCATTTAAAACACTTAAGTATCGGGTGTTCATAACCCACCAAAACTGAATGATTATAAAATACGATATCAAATTTGAAATATTGTAGTATGAAATCATGGTTCAAAGACCCAAAATATGGGCATTTCATCAAACATGTGATAATCATAAATTTAAACATGGGAATGTCTTAAACATGAGGAAACAACATGATTACATGGCTAAATTCATAACTTGGGGATTAATCCTAAAATTAATTGATCATGACATAGGAATTGCAACACTTAAAATATGATATGACTCATTCCACTTGAAAACACTTGTAACCATATCTTATAATTGAATTAATAGGAGATTTATGAATTTATTTCACCTTGAACAAGTGTAAACTCAGAATTTAAACCAAAAGAGGGTTTTTGGGCACCATCGGTGAAAGGGACCCTTGGATGAACATCCCACAAACCTTAACAACTAAATTCTTGAAGATTTCTTAGGTTGTAAGATTGAACCCCTTGATTTCTTGAGAATGAATCTTGAATTGTTTTTGGGGAAGAAGAAGGGTTTTCTTGGGAGTAATTTGAGTAAAAAAGGCTAATAATGCCCTTTTGGAAGCCCCAATTCATGTTATGGATGAAATAGGATAAGGGGAATTGACTAAAATACCCCTTGGCTTAAAGCCTAAAGGACTTAATGGAACAGTAAAAGAGTGATGCGATTTCCAGATTGGTGGGGTAAGCCCTACGCCACAAGCTCTAGTCTGGAGAATTAAACCAGTAACTACGAGCTTTATCCTGGCAGACTAAATTGGGCGTTGTAGGCCTATCATGGTAGGTATACTGGTTTTGTTTTCCAAACATGCTCTACACTCGTCTGAAAATCTCAAAACTCGCCTGAGACATATCTTTAACAACTCCGAACATGAATCAACTTAAAAATTAATATCGCGATGTCGGAAATACCAAAATAAAAATCATCAAAGTTTAGGGGCTCTTGAAAATGACTAAGTCCGTAACACTTGGTGAAATTTTCAAGCCTTGGACCCCTTAAGCATACAACTAAAAGTTGAATCGAGAATCTTACGGGGTATTACACTTAGTTAAAGGTAAGAATAATGATACGTGGATTTAATCATGCTAATAAATTCCTTATCTTGTCATTCGAGTACGAATGATACTAAGGGTGTAGTATGTAACTCCTTGAGTTTTTGGTCCTTGAAAATTTATGAAATTTTATCCTCATTATCTTGACTACGACTCCTCTGATGAGTCGTAGGGAGTCTCTATGGGTTGTAGGGACTCTATTGTAACTTAATCATAACAAGTGGCTTAGTATTCTGCTTTGAGTATGAGTGGCTCTCAACTAGTCATCAAGACTTCATAGGGGTCGTAAGGACCAAGTCGTAAGGTATCCAGAAAGTTTAGCACAAGACACTATCTTTGGTATGACTTAAGGAAATGAGTCATAAAGACTCAAGACTAGTAGTTATGTCCCAAACATAGGGTTTTCGGTGTGTCATCCTAAATTATTGTTGTCTTGAGTATGTGAAGTGGTTACGAGTTTTTAAGTGCGATTACGAGTTGGTGGTATGAATCGTAGCCAGAGTAGTATGGATCCTTGGTGTTCTGTCTTGACTACAACTCCTTGTGATAAGTCATAATGTATCCTTATGAGTCATATAGTGACCCGTAGTCACTGACGACTAAATTTTAGTTTTTAAATTGAGGGCACTTTGGACAATTTCTTTCTCACCTAATTAAAACCTCAGGTCCATAAATAACTAAAGGGGTTTATATTTCATCCTTAATGAACTCAAACACTTCCAAATATCTCTTAAATTCTCTCAAGCATCCATACTTAGGGTTTCGAAGAAGTCGGTCATCTAAGGGCTCAAGGGATAAATTTTTTTCGTAAAACTTGGTACTTCAGGGATGTTACTCTTCCCTCATTGTTAATTTGTATAAATCATGTTTTTTAAAATATTTTTTATGAGATAATTATATTGGTTTGAAATCAAGGGTTGAGGGTTTTGAATGCTTATTGATTGAATAATATTTTCCCATGGTTAACATGTGATTACTCATGCTTTAATTATGGTTTCGAACTGTGGGTGCATGGGTATGGTGAATGAACTAGGAAATTGTGATTTTCCCCAAACTTGTGAATTTTGAAGTGGTTATGACCCCAACCCCATGTTGTGAAATTGGTTTTTAGTTATGAGAAATGTGGGAATTGAACTATTCTTGAACTATTTCATTATGATTTTGAATTGAACCTTAATGTAATTCCCCAAGATAATGTAAAATTAAAGCACGTGGAGGGGAGTGAATCCCCCAAGTGATGATAATAAGTTTGGAATGTTTATATTACCTTGCAAGTGTAGTTGGTATGATGATACCAATAATGTATGCCTTAATGTGTGTGGTTCAATGAATGGAAATGTGTGATACTTGTTTTAATTGGCTTTAATAAGGGTAGTGTAGCTGAGTCATGGAATTAGAGGTCTTGAAGGACCAATACTGAAAACTGTGGTTGCTGAGGCGGGGGTCTATATGATCGGGTTATTTGAGTCCTTATTATTATCAATTAATTGGGAGGTTTGAGTCCCCCATATCTTATTAAGTAATTTGATGCTTATGTCGCCTTAATATACTGAGAGGTTCGAGTACCCCATAGTGCATATGTATGACCTCTAGTTCATGCGGCCATACGCATTGAGCTCCTCCCAGCCAGGGAGAACTGGGCTTATCTAGCCTGTGGGTGCCTTCATATGTTATGACTATTCAGCTACACAATCCAGGCTAAAGTTTAAAGAGCATATTAAGCCTTGTTCCCTATTTCATCATGTGATATATATATATATATATATATATGTACTGATTATGTGAATTGGTTTTGAATGATTTTGAACTGTTGATCATGGTATTATGTTATCCTTATCCCTAAGTTACATTCTAGTGTTCATCCAACTAACCATCTCCAGATGCAGGAACCAGAGCTACTTCTATATTTCCTGCACAAAGTTAGCTCGGTCTGCTCGATTTATTGCATTGTGGTGAAGTGATGAGCATCCATACCCCAAAAATATTAGGCATTTCACCAGATTTCATTCTTAGATTTGAGTTGATAGATACTTTCATTATCAGTAACATTATTATTTTCATTCTCATTATCATCTATCAGAGTCAGGGACATGTCCCTCATGAAGACTGGTTTAGTTCTTTGCTTAAAAGGCTTTGTGTGGATTACTGTAGATATTGAGTAATATTGGTCAGTTGTTTATCTTGTCACTGGTCATCAGTTATAAATATGTTTTGAGTTTCCTTAAGCTTGTTACATAATATCTTATTATATGTTTAGAATTCATCTGACATGGAAGATGTTGTGTTTAGTTTGGTTAGGTACAGCGGGTGATCTCCAGTCTACGTGGGACTTGCGCTACCCATCATTGCCAGGCTCTGGTTTGGTCATGACAAATTGCACCAGCAACCTATACCAGATTTTACTAAGTCCAAAATCTTTGATCGGGTGTTCGGGATTCCTTCATAACCCCAAACTATGCTACCATACCAAATTTGATATTCCATACTCAATGGAACCATTAAAACTTTTATATGAGTTCTCTTTGACTAAATGTGGAGGCCACACCTATAGTTCTATTTTTCATATAAACCGCCCAAAATGAGTTTAAAAGCCATGAAACCTAAACCAATGGTCTCCTCAACCTAAAATTGATGTTCTAGAGATGATGGATCTATTAGAATTCTCATCCGAGATCATCTACTAGGAATTTTGGTCAGAGACCAATTCCTTAATAGCAAAAGCTCTAAAACAAGGAAATGGGCCTAAAATTCAAATGAACTGTCCGATCACCAAACCAAAAGTTTTAAAAAGTCATAAATTACCTGTAGCCATTGTGGTAAGGCTCTAAACATTGGAAAGGCATGAAAATCAAGGAAATGACTTGGATGATCATTACACCAGCAAACACCCTATTCAAGTTCAACAACTAGATCATAATGCTCATAATATGAAATTTAGTCCCTTAGGGCAATTATGGAGGAATGATTGCACCTATTTCAACTCGTTCAAAACATCTTAAATATTTTTCTAAATCATCATATATCGGAAGGTATTGTTGGAAAAGTATTTTACCTTTGTTTCTTCTATCCCTATCTAGTGCGGCTTGACACTCTTCTTTCTCCTATCTAACCGTTTCGTCCCTAGCTGATCTATAGAAAGTTACTTGCCTAGGAGTTTCCTCAACCATCAAGCGAATAGTGACATACTTTATAGTCCCCTAAACATCATATTGAAGAGGTTGATTCAAAACTATTGGGTCATCATGAACCCCTTCGAGCATGGCTCATTGATCACGAACTCCTTCACTCTCCATCTAATGATTCTACCTCAGAGTTTGTTCAAGCTCAGGATCAAATAGAATTAAGGGATTGTCTTGACTTCAAGTTTTGGGCATACAATAATGTGTTCCCTAAAAAAGTAAAAAAGTAGAAATCAACAAAAAAAAACTAACAACTTTAATAAACTCGATCAATCAATTCATAATTGTATTCCACGGCAATGGTGCCAAAATTTAATGTTCCCCAAATTATACCTCTCAAAATGTATAAAGCGATGATTGAATCAAATTAGAATCCAACTATTTTGGGATCGATCCCACAAGAAATAGGCCAAAAGTTTTGTCAAGAGTTTGCTGATGTATTTGGAAATTACGTAAATAAAAAAGGGGGAACAGTAAGAGAAATAGTAGCAAGTGGTGGTTAATTGGATGGTGATCAATATGACATGAGCACTAGGATTGTGTTCCCCATGACTTCATAACTCCATAGATTATTTGTGCTTATCAAACTATCTTGATGCCTTTCATACATAATATACAAGATATGTATCACCCAATCATCTCTTAACCTTGGTTTAGATAAATTTCACTCATATCCTCACAAACTCAAAGTGTTGTATTTTTACCCATTGTTTTGTGATCTAAGATTAATTATCTCAGTTATAGCTCAAGTTAATTAGATGAAGGTTAGTACCTTCAAATTATTATTGTTATCTCCTTTTCTCAATCTATACCTCTCTCTTGAGCAAGTCTAGAATACATGCGAGTTCCTAGCGTTGGCTACCATAAAAAAAGTATTCAAATATAAGGAAATACCAATACATGCAAGAATACTGTTCTAGAATGACTTCACACTTAACCTACTTCATTAATTTATCATGGTTTCCACAACCCTAGTTATGGGGTTTACCTACTCATAGTCACAAAAATGCATGAAGATTTCATAAATGAAAGTATAATGTTGATCTTACAAGAATAAGATGATAAATCAAAATCTTAAATTGATTATAAATCCTAAAAACCAATATCAATGGTTCCAAGATGAATATATATCTCAGAACTCAAAATAATGTAAAAAGAATATTAAGTGTGTAACCTGATAATAAAACATCAAGGGAGTATTTATAAATACAAAATAAATCCTATCCTAAACTGTGTAGTCAAACTAGGTCGGCAGCACCTACAACTTGTAGGTTGAGACCCACGAGTCATGGTTTCAATCATGGGAACCAACGATGGTCTTCAACTTTCAAAACATAGTTCAAGACTCAAACTCATGTGGCATGGTTTGGAGTCACAGATCACAGGTTGTCTTCGTGGAAATCAGGTGTATCTATCAGCTTCAGAACTCAATTCACGCCCCACCTCATAAGGAATAGGTCCAACCCACAAGTCTTGTGTTGACTCATGGGTCACTAATTCAATATCACTTCATACTCATTTATCAACTCTTACTCTGAAACCTATTTTCCTGCACAATCAACACAAAAATACATCATATCTAAAATTAATACGCAAGTTCTTGCATAATATCCTTATTTGAAGCATCAAAAGTTCCATGAAACCATTGCACATCAGTGATCAAAACACCTTATATTATAGTCTATTTAACAAATCAAAAGAACTTGCTATTGATCATGCTCTATGGGTGTACACAAAACCAAACACTTTTATTGGTTTTCAGGATTTTCCCTTTTACGCTTTACCCGTTTTTGAATGGAACTTGCTTCATAAAGAATGATTTTGAATTTATATGGACTTTGTAAAATATATGTCATGCAAGATATTTTGCTCTCATACTTTTTAGAGTGACGTTAATGGTCCAGTCAACTAGTGTGGTGATGAACATGTTGTGCTCTAAGCTAAGTTATTTACCTTGTGGATGGATGAGATATAGAAAGTATATCATGCTTGATTCATAAGATTATATAATTATGTTAGTTTCTTTTATGATAGTATTTTCTCATTACTTGTTTTAACCAGTCTTTCATTTCTTCACCATCTCTTCTTAGAATTCTATTGATAACTATCCAAGAGTTACAAATTACTATTGATTACAAATTTAGTGGATCCATTACTAGAAATTACCTCTATGGAAATGGTTCAAAAATCGTTGCGATAGATAAAGAAACCATTATCATAGATGTACCATAATGGTTTGACATGTGTAACATATGAGAGCATAGGGATAGGTCTATCCCAATGGTTATTGTGACGGTTACATTAACCGTTGCACTAGATAGACCTATTGTAACAGTTATTTTAATCTCCTATTGTGATACTTCATATTGTCTATTGCAATGATTAATAACCGTTGCAATAGACTATATTGTAACGACAAGAAAGCGCTGCAATAACCCTATTGTAACAATTTTTGGATATCTACTGCAACACTTATTGGTCTTTTGCAACAATTTTTCACTGCCTATTGCAATGGTGTTTGGGTCTTTTGCAATATTTTTTTCCTACCTATTGCAACTATTTTAATTTGCTATTGCAATGGTTTTTTCCACCTATTGCAACTACTTCAAATACCAATTAAAATATATATATATATATATATATATATATATATATATATACATACATACATACACACACACACACATACACACATCACAACAAAATCTTTCATTAATGATAATCCAAATTAAAATATGCAACAGACTAGTAATCTAAATCCAAAAGCAAAATATAAAAGTCAAATGATCATTAGTTTTCCCACATAGTATCAAATTCAAGTGGCGCTAAGTTTCACAAAATTCAATATAAAAAACATATATTAAAGCATCTATCAACAATTTAAAAATCTTCTCAAGTACGGTCAATTTCTTCATCACTTCTTTCTTCACCTCTTTCATTTTAGACACCTATAAAAGGAGAATAAATAATCTCAATTAGCTATTAAAATATAACATATTTAAAAAGGATAAGTTGGGTGATTACGTATAATACTATAACGAGCAAGGAAGCAAAATAAAAAAGGAAATAAACATAGCTTTTTACTCAACAAAAAACTTCAAAAGAACACAACTTATAAACATACAATACCATAACGATCGTATACTAAAGAGTAGCATACTCTCTAATTACTAATGAATCAATGGAACAGAAAATAAAATAATGCCATCAAGAACCCAAACAAATGGAACAATGACTCTTGATTTGAGTAATGACCTCACCTAATCATAATCTCTCAAAAAAATGTGTTGTTTTTATGTATCTCAAAATAAATACACTACCTAATCAAAAGATTCTATACCCTTAGTATTTACATATGGCGCCTACTTAGTATATACACCCTTTGCCAACTAGAGGTCTCGGGTTAGAACTGCAATGGATAACTTCTTGTTGGATGCATAGAAAAAGAATAGATAGAGATGGAATAATGAAAAAGGAACAAAGTAGGTGCCTTGATGCTGATATTGGCTATTATTTTCTAGGACCAACATACTCGAAAAGAGACATAGTTACACTTATCCTTAAAAAATGAGATATATTTGTATTTGTTGTATTCATTTACTTATTTGAGCTTATTAGCGTATTTTTTCATAAGTATTTTCTCTTCTGGTAAGACTTCCTAATAAAGTGAAAACAAGAAAAATTAACGAAGTTAAGGGGAGGTAGTTCACTTTTGGCTGACCAACCAGTTGAGAGGGAATATTTCAGTAAACTTGCTTGGTCTAATTATTCTAGTTCCACTATATGAGGTCTCTAGAAAATTTTTGAAGGATCCTTTCATTCAGTAACCTCCAAAACAAAATGAGAATAAGGTATAAAACTACATCATATTGCTAGGGAACAGTTATATTGCGTTTGAGTGAAACAAAGATGGCCACATGAGAACACAAAGAATGTTGATTGTTTGTGTCTAGTGCACTCATGCTAATCACACAGAACATCCAGTATCAAAAAGAATGTTATTAGGAAAAAAATATTAACTAAAATATGCACAAAAGGAACTATTAACTAAAATGTGATTAGGAAGAACATGCTCTCTAATAGCTATGATAAAAAAGAAAAGCAAAGGGAGGTATCTCCTTGGTACAGTAGAAGATAAAATTCTTTTACTGATAGAAACCCCTCAACTTTTTTGCGAGGGGTCTTTTAATCTGCTATCATATAGTCACTACACTTATTTACTTGTGTTTTTGTGTATTTATTTTTCATTGTTTTGACTGGCCTAGTAACACTAGCTAAGCCTAGCTATCAACCTAGCTACCTTCATCAATAAGCAAATTTCAGTCTTCTATTTCATATGTTAGATATCCTATTAAATAAGTGCTTTGTTTTTCTTTCAAGAAATGATAAAGAGGATTCTCCTCTAGATTGATATGCGAGAATGAAGATTGTATTAGGTGCAGCTCAAGGATTAGCCTATCTACATGATGACTCTATCCCTCGTGTAATGCACAAGCACTTCAAGTCTAGTAACATCTTGCTAGAACATGATTTCACACCAAAAGTTTCAAACTTTGGCTTGGCTAGAATAGCACGGGAGAAGTGAAATAGTCATATATCCACGCATATGATGGGCACTTTTGGGTATGAATTCTTTTGTTGAGAAAATTTTTCAGACTTATTATACTTTTCCTAGTGCTGGATTGTACCTAAATTTTGCTAATTATTGTTGTAGTTACCTAGAACCAGAATATGCAATGACTTTTGATGCTATTGAATTGACCCCAACACAATGTTTGGATACGGGCATGAACAAGCAAGATGTACCATCACAGTTTCCAGTTGATGAGAATATACCCGATGATGCAACATGGGCATGAGAGGAAAGAAACATAAATTTATTGTCGCACTTAAAGGGATCTGATAAAAGCAGTGAAATAGTTGGGAGTTTTAATAAAGGGCCCAGGTAGAACTTACCACTCACTACCCTACAAATACATGATGTCGCGGAAATTGCCAGAAGGAATTGCAAGATAACATAAATTAGTAAGAAGGAATTGCAAGATAACATAAATTAGTATACCACAACTTACGATCAGGTGAAAATCTACAACAAAATCACTATCATATAAGGAAACGAAGATCAGGTATGCACCTCTGATCTTGATCCATATATTAAAGTTTCATCTAACACTTTTGTCCATTGAAATTTACAATCATGTGGATCACGCCAACGCAAGTCTAAAGGACATGAGAATTAACTACTAATTAAACTGTTAATCTAGATTGAAAGGAAGCTACAAATTACATCAATCATTTAGAATGTAATAACAAATATCCATATTTACTCCTACACTATACTAATCGACCACTACTTTGATTCTTGTTTCTAGTAATATGGTATTCAGATTCAGATGTACAAATAAATCCAAAAATAGTAACAAATATATCAAGATTTTTACACGTGTTAATTTCAATTAGCTTATAAATCAGATGTAAATAAGTCATATATCAAGACACTTGGGGGTCAGCCTATCCCTAGAAATGTGGGATGCTTTGTGCATCGGGATGTCCTTTTATCAAAACATATTACAAAACAACTGTTGAAATCAAGTGGTTTGGTAAGTTGTAATGATCAAGAAGACTTACAATAGAATAATTATGTAGCGTTATAAGATCATGGTCTCTAAGATATTGAGTGGAAATAAAGAATAAAGCATCCTCAAGTTTAAACTAGTTATGTAGAGCCTTTTCTATGGCCTATTTGGCCAGGATGCCTTTCTCTTGCTTATTTGATAGAAATCATCGAAAGCTTAAATTTTAGAAATTGAGATGGAAAATACAACAAAAGAAAGCATCAAATTTAGAAAGTCCCCTAATTCCAGATATACAGGTGAAGAATCATAGCTGAACAAACAATCATGTTATTTTACAGGTCGTTTTCATTTCTACTAGACACGATATGGAGTTCACCTTCCTACAAGCATTTGAGTTTTATTATATTTCTAGAGATTCTAAGCATATAGAATTATCCATTTTAACATACCTACAAAGGAGGTGTCTAAGAAACTATAAATAGTGATTGTATTACTTAATTGCTTGTATCGATTAAGCCAGCAAAATAGTTGTGCAAAATTTCAGGCATATTTATCTAGTGAATGAAAAGAAATGAACGTACAAATTGTTTAAGCTAATTTGAAACTTGGCTATATCCATTTTATAGGAGGTTGGTCAACTTAATTTTGCATAGTAGAAAACCATAGGATAAAGCATTTTGAGGAGTGAGATTATAATAGGGCGCAACTAGATAAAGTCAATGAAACTGCATATATGGATCCATCCAAAGATTATTGAACTTACAGAAGCTATTATAAGATGTTTAATTAATTACCTGAGCTCCATTTTCTCATAGAGAAATTTAAAGAACTCTTTAACTTGTAAGGAAAGTTAAGAGCAGTCAAACAACTATATTATAGAATACTATTAAGATCATCTACAAAAACCAGTATTCAAAAAATTTTATCAAATCAGACATAGTGATTCAACGAATCCAGAACCCACAAAAGACTGATTTTCCTTCATTTTCAATATGTCAACTTATAATTAAAAAAATAAATGAATCCAAATTAGCATCTATCACGATGCAAGTTTAACCACTAGAAGTAATAAATAGACATTATTAATATTCCTATCACACCAATAGAAACAACAGAAGAATTTGCTGTCTGGATGCAAAATTAAGATCTTTAAAAGAGAAATTTGAGGCTCCAGGAGTTGGCCAAAATTCAAAATCATAAGTTCACAAATAACTAAAATTGATTACTCATGCGTGAGATTTATGGATTTTTCAAGAATTCCATAGACATTATGCAAAAGCAACTAAATTGAGAAAATTAGGAAAATTCCAAACACAAGTAGAACAGATAGCCAGTAGAGACCATCAAAGTGAAACAAAAATTACCATATTACCTAAAGACTCGATTTTTAAGCTTTTAAAACGACTACTCATCTTAGCCAGGCCAATATAGCTATGCCTTTGTGTGTTTATAGAAGAAAAATTATAGGTAAACTATTGCAGGTTCAAATATTCTAAAACACACTTTTTTATAATAAAAGTTGAGAATACAATAAATTCTACACTAACTGGAATAACTTATTTCCCTATTGAAGAAATCTTGAATCGATATTTAGTCGATAGATGGGTACAAATATTAGATGATTATGAAAATCCAATAAGTGATCGTTCTAAAATCCAAGTATGATTATTGTAATTCTTTAGCATAAAGCAAGACAATAATTGGTCCAGGGAGATTATCTCTACTGCATTTGAACGAATTCCTTTTACATATTTCAAGGAAAAACAGGGGTGTCAATTTACACTTTACCCTAACTCATACATTTCAGATAAAAATATCACAAATTAACTCAAGTCTTAAGGACTTTTTGAACCACAAAGATGTTGGAAGATATTTTGATGAAATCAACAATGTAAAGAACAGAATTTGTATAGCCGATTGGTCAAATACACTAAAATTACCTTGGTAAGAGATCTAGGGAGGAAAAAGATGGGCAAAAAACATACTCTTATGAGACTATTGAAAATAAAAGTAAATGAGGGAGTTAGTGTTCTTTTGTTATTTTGGGATATGTCACGACCTAATTTTGTAGGTCATAATAGGACCTACTATAACTTACCAGTAGGTAAGCCAATCCATAGTCTGGAACTGCTAATAATGGACTATCAAGAGAAATAAATTAGGATAGCAAAATGAATATAATAAGAGACTAAAAGATATAAGATAGTCCCAAAACTTGGTGGAATCAGTAAAAATCTTCTAATATAATAAGAATACCAAGCTAGGTGTGGATATATATAAAGTAGTATACAAGTCCAAGGAGTGGATATACAACATGAATAAATGATGAAAGAGAGGGATATATGGAAATACCATAACTAGGTGTGTATATATATATACATATAATATATATATACACACCTAGCTATGGTATTATTGTATTACCTTAGCTATACATGCATACATACACACACACACATACATAAATATTTATATATACAAGTATATAGGACTAACTCAAGGTAACAACCTAAGGTATCCAACCCAACCCTTCCAGAGAATCCTAACCGAGTAGGAAAGCTAATATTAGCATGATCTGGGACTATAGTCACAATGTCTAACCATGAGATAATTATCTGCAATAATTACTATAAAGAGAAGAGAAATAAGAATCGTACCTCAAATCTCAGTACCAGTCCATAATCAACCTCCACGAACTAAGCATAATAACAACAATACAGTAACCAGCAAGTCTAGACAAATAATACCTTTATTGGGCCCTATAAATTGGAAGGTTGAATCAGCACATAAGGCATAACAAAAAGCATCCATAACCTATACATATGAAACCCCCATAAAGCTAATAGATACAAGAACTAAATAACATACTAGTAATAGGCAATGCGCATGCATGAATGGATGCAAAGTAAATTCATGATACCATAACCGATCCAAGTGCCACAACGTATCTCAAGGTATAGACTTCCTCCAACATGACACAGCTCTCAGAGGTAGGACCTATAAGACCTCTGTTCTCCGACATAATGGCTCACTGACAAAGAGGCCCCTAGGGAGTCTGTAAGTACCAATATACACTAATCTGGTCTCAATCTAGGATTTCCAATATTATCATCATCATCAATCTACTCTTTCAAGTACCATAGAGATGTATATATAATAAATACACAGACTCGAAGTATGGCTAAAAGAGTGTAAATTTATAAATCAATTGCTTGGAGTCAACTCTGAGAGTAAATCAACATGATGAAGTAGAAAGAGTCAGAATTTGTCATGATTGAAGTAAATAGTAGCGATAAAACCATGGATTAAAATCTATCTTGATCAATAAAACCATGGATCAATATCTATCTTGATCAAGTTTCAAAAATATCATTTTTAGTTCCGAAGGCTAAAAAGTCATCCATTAAGGTGGTACTATTTCCATTATGAAAGAATCCATCTTTAAAAGTAAAAAGTGATAGAAAATTCTTTTCTAGAAAAACAATAGTAAAACAAAGATTTAGTTGGAATCATACCACTAAGAGAGCATGCCTGTACTATAATTTATGCATGCCATCACCAGTATCCAAATAATATAATTATGATAATCCAAGCATCCACAGAATAAGCCCCGTCTTTTACAAAGATACAATACTCATCTGGAGGCCTATTGATATCGTAATCATGGCCTCAAGCCCAATAATATGTAACTAGCATAATATCAACATTATACTTTGGAAAACTATGATAATAGCATAGGGATACTTAGAAAAACAGTAGTAAAACAAAGATTTAGTTGGAATCATACCACTGAGTCAAGTCATAAACATTATCCTAAAGGGATACTTAGCATCAACCATGGTTCAAATGTTTATTTTTGGGTTTATAGGATTCTATGGCCATAATAATTATTTCATCTTAAGAGTCAGTCCAACCTTCTGCCCTCAAACTCCTAAATTTAAGGTAAGTCATGGTATCCTATCCATAGTCATATCACAACATCCTTACCGAACATACAATATATGTCATACACTATCATATAAAGAATGGTAGATTGAAACCAACCTAAATGTCGAATTGTAAGTCCTTGAATCATACACAAATTATTTGTCTTTGCTCCACAATCTCAAAATGCCGACACACAATCAAAATAGTAATCTATACATCATTAAGAGTAAAATGAGACCCATATTTCTATATAAAGGGTAAGATCAAAATTTGAGTCAATAACGAGCCTGCGGGCCTCACAAATGGAATCCAAAATTAAATTTGTCATAAGGTCCCTTAAAGGACAAGGAATATGTTCTAAAAAATTAAGAATAAATAGTGCATAAATCGAGGCCAAAATCATCCCCTAAGGTCTAGGGATATAAGAACCTAATTTCTAAGAATTTACCATGAAATGGAATGAAAATTAATGGAAAAATAATGCGAAATAACTAAGGAAGGTTTGGCCAACTTACCTTAGCTTCAGCGGATGATTCACTACTCTTTCCTCTATTCAAGCTCTCAAAATATTGTCAAAATAGAAGAGAAAATAAATGGAAAATTTGGGTGAAGAAGGAGATTTAACAATATCAAGGTGGCACTTAAGTGACTCAATGATTACTTAAGCGATCATCGCTTAAGCGGTTAAGTGATCGCTTAAGAGATCTTCTCTTAAGTGGCCAAGCTCCGCTTAAGTGACCTCCACTTAAGTGGCAATACTTTCGCGTAATCGGCTAGGGTGGGTCTAAGGGCGATCGCTAAAGCGGTCCCCTAGTATCATAAGGGACCACCACTTAAGCAAAAAAAAGGTCCTTTAAGAGGTTATACCAGATGATGCCATTCACCAGATTTACTTAGTCTAAAATAGACTCGGAAGTGTTCAAGATTCGATCAGAATCTCGTGCCCGCAAATTATGCTACCATAGAAAATTTGACACTCTGGACTCAATGGAACCATCAAAACTTTCATTTGAGATCATGTTGACTAGATATGGGGCCTACACCTATAGTTTTATTTTTCATGTAACCCCCCTAAGTAACCCCAAATAAGTTTAGAAGCCTTGGGACCTAAACCGATGGTCCTCCTAGACTAAAATTAATGTTTTAGAGTTAATGGCGCTATCAGAATTCTCATCAGATGCCGTTTACTAGGAGTTTTAATTAGAGGTTAATTCTTTAACAACAAAAGCTCCAAAATAGGAAAATGAGCCTAAAACCTAAACAAACTATCCGATAAGTCAAACCAACAATTATAGTAAGTCAAAAATGACATGTAGACGCTATGGAAAGGCTCAAAATATTAGAAATACATGTAAATCGAGGAAATGACCTAGACGATCATTATAATATCCACTTCTAAAAGGACTTTTGTCCACAAAAGTCAATAGATAAGAGAAGCACTAAATCTTAAAGGGATGAGGTACTGGGCATGTATGTTTCGAGCATGATTCCCAACTAAACTAAATAGAGAGATAACATTTCTAAGGGATTTTACCGTATGTGCCCCATTTTAACCAACTCCTTCCTTCATTTATCGGAAAACCAAAACTCAACTTCAATAACCAACTAATCTCCCACTTAACCAAGAATGACTAATGTACATACAAATCTAAACCACAACATAATGACACCACAATGATACCAACACAAACAAATAAAAGCTTATCCAATAAAAAGGCAATCTGAGGCATGAATCATGCAACTAACTTTAACATCCAAATATAAACTTCTTTTGCTATTCCAAACTTGATATCCACTCCAAACCAAGGAGAAGATCATTCGAGTCATGTCTATGCTATCCTAGCACACTGACCTCAAAGAACTAAAGTTGATCCATCAATAATCCTTAATGGCAAGCATAATATAAGCTCATAGAGTGTTACCTAGGCACAAATTGTGATGACCGATATCTGTAACCTATCACCAATGCTACAGCTAGTCAAGATGAGACTTAAAATTAAAAGTTGGGAGTCCGAAGCACAAAACTCACCACTGAATAATCCGCTCTCGGATCATGCTAAAGCAAACCTATTCGCACTATTATTGTTAAGCAGGGAAATAAAAATTTTGGGAAAATCTAGAAATCAAGGTCAAGAGTAGAAGAAACAGTCATCAAGTGTCAATGGGCTATCACCAGAGCATCTATAAACCACAATCTATCCGAACTAAAGAAAATGGAATATGTATCTAAAGAGTGGGCTTAGACAACCTATAAACGAATGTTCAACTAATTTGATTAACAAAATAAAGATTGTACCTAGGCTCTACAACTCCCAGCTGAAATCTTCAATGCTAAGGATGAACCGTTAGATCTCAACTACCTAAATAAAATTTGTAGATAGGTAAGCATCCATACTCTAAATATATCATAACCTTCAAGCCACCATTCCAAGGTCTTCAATCCTAAACTAAAGCCAAAAATTCTAAACCAAGGGTGACAACCAACTCACCCTCTCTATCCAAAATCAGGCATATCCCCATAAGTTTTTACTAGAGCAAAAATGTGTAGATGATAACCAAAATCATGATAGAGGATGAATGACAAGATGAAAGCACAAGCTACCAACTCTATATCTGTTAGAGGGCATGAATAACCTAATTATATTCAAGAACTCACCAAGGCTGGAAACTGTACTAGTAATAGCCAAAGCTTTTGCTACTCAGAAAAATAAAACCATAACAAAAAATTGGTCAATCTAATACTCCATCTCAAAAATGAATAATCAATTTGCTAACTTAAGAAGAAGTTACAAGAAAAGATAACCTATCTCCACCTATCTTAACTCCACTGGAATAAAAACCATATCACGGTTAGAATGAGTCTCCAACTATACACAATATCAAGATCAAACTATCACCAGGAAACAATCCTAAGTAAACTTAAAAGGGAATCCTAACACTTCTCGATATTGAAACCAAGACCACTATCAGGCAATGAACTAGCCAAATTAAAAGAATGGATCCCAAAATGGCCAACCTTAAAAATGGGATATCTATAAAGAAACATAAGTAGAATAATAGTCGATGCTAAAATCAACAAAAAATAAAAGGCCAATCCTAGAATCTCAAACTCTAAAACAAACAATAAATCCAAATTGCTAACCCTTAGAACCATAATAGAACCACGAAAGGCCAACTTTTCTTCACTTTCATAGCTCACTCAATAACCATTCTAACCTTGCCAATAAAAGAGAAAATGACCAACCTCCCTCGCTATAGTATAAAAACTATCCAACTGAGCAAGCCGCCTAAGCCAACAACCAAGAATTGCGAGGACAAAAACTCTAACTAGGTAATGCTAGCCTAGTCATCAATTAAGTAGAAATTAATCAATGCCAAAGAATAACAATAATAAGCTAACCATCAACATAAAGAGTAAGTAATCCCAAAAATGAACATCGATAACAAGTAACACTCTAGGGACATAAGGAGGCCAATATGCCAAGGTAAATATAACTCAAACCTAAATGTTATACCCCTACGAAAATATTAATACTATTCACTCTATCCACTACTAAAAGAAATTATCTACGAGGGTAGTCATATAATCATGAACTTTAAACCAAGGCACAAAATAATATATATAAACTTATAGGTCACATAATCATCGATGGAATCAAAAAACCCAATACACTCAAATAAAAAAGTAAAGACGGGAAATGAAGGCGGCGTGTCTAAGTGGTTGCAAACTTGAATTGAGCATCTAAATCATTAACTAAGGTACTAAGTGAACTGCCTTTAACTAAAGGTACCACAACACTATAAGACTAATCTAGATGAGTTGAATAACTAATAATCCCACATCGAGGGCACTCTTAGGACCAATGACCGATCTGTCTGCAGATAAGCAAAACCTTGAAGCTCTAACTTGGTGTGAAATATGAATTGACCCCAATTGTTTGACCAACCAACATCGGGGACAGTTCCTACATAAATGATCTTCACTTCCATAATCATAACATACCTCAAAAACTCTAGGCTAGCAAGGGATATATGTTTAACTAGTCTAAATAACCAACTCACATCTAGTCTCACTTTAGACAATGACCAATCTCAACACTACCATAAAAGCTCCTAAGATACTATGGGGTAGACCCATTAATCCAGAACGGCCACCATAACCCAAAACTCCATGACAAATACTTCAAAAGGTTTGATAAGAACTCTACCCATCATTGTAACCATGTTTAATCTGAGGGTTATATATAGTCTGAGATGCTACCTATGTAGAACTAATAGGCTGAAAGTGAAGATGATCTTCATTGGGAGGATCTTCACTCCTAGATAGAATATCAATAATATTACATGGATGACATGGCCTCTTACTGCCACCTCCATAAGTCTTAGTACATGCTCTCTCAATGGCCCATGAGTGATCAACAACCTGAGCAAAGAAAGACCTGGCTGTTATCAAATATTTCAAAGCCAAAATGGAGTGTCAAAGTTAATCCTCTAACAAAACCATGCACCATCTCATATTTTGAAGAATATAGCATACAAATATGTCTAGTCCACTTAAGCAACCCAATCATATACTCTAAAATTGACAAAGAACCCTGTTAAATGCTAACAAACCCAACTTTAGCCTGAGAACTACTCAATAAACTAGACCTCATCTCTAGTTATAAGGTATATATAAAAAGGCTCAAAATTCCTAATGTTATATCTTAATAGACTAAAGCGGTTGCAAACTCTATCAGAGCCTGGGCTATCCCTAAATCCTCTAGTTGAAGATCCCCAATATCAATCTTTGATTTCATAGTTTGATACTGCACTAAAATTATAGAAATACATGCTAAAGTACAATCCGCATCTATTGACAACCTCATATCATGCATCTAGAACAAAATAGAGTCAAAGAATGTGCTTGAAGAATGAATGTGCTTGAAGATCATTGAAATACAGACACACAACAGGAGTCAAGAATAGAATTTCCTAAGAATTCCTTGTAGCCTATTGGAGATAGGATACAGATGTCTCTGGATCGATATGTAGGACTGTACTAGACATTAAGCTCTTGTACCAGTATAATGGTAATACTGGCTCTAATACCAATTATCATGACCCAATTTCTCAGGTAATGATGGCACCTACTATAATCTACCAGTAGGTAAGCCAACTTGTAGTCCAAAACTACTAGTATTGGACTATCAAGTGAAATAATCAAAGATAGCAAAATGAATATGATAAAAGACTAAAATATATAACACAGTCCCAAAACCTGGTGGAATCATCACAATAGCTTCTAACATAATAAGAATACCAAAATGAAGTAATAAATAAATATACAGGTACAACACATTTTTGAATACAATTTAGTGATTAGTTTAACCCATAAGAGGGAGATAGTAATACTCCAAACGCTAAAATCTCAACCCAAATCTCCAATCTATAGATGATCCACATGATGCAAACAATAATGGTGAGAACCCATACTATAATTTCTAGACTACAAAAATGTAGCATGAGTACTAGACATGTGGTACTTAGTAAAAAATGACCAATTGAGCTCCAAAGATAATGTAAATATAGATAATATGCAAGCAAGAATGTAGAATACATGCAATTATATAGAATGCTAACATAATAAGGCTAAAGAGGCAGTAAGGATAAACTATCTTATTCTAGCCGTATTCAGACACTAAAGCATTATACCTTATATCATTGGCCAATATATAAATCATGGATAGAAGAAGGATATATAGTAGTATACAAGGCCAAAGAATGGATATATAATATGAATAAATGAATAAAGAGAAGTATATACGGTAATACCATAGATAGGTATACACACACTTATATATATGTATGTGTGTGTTTTACTATATACATATACAATTATATAGGACTAACTCATGGTAACAACCAAAGGTAGCCATCCCAACCCTTCTAGAGAATCCTAACTATGTAGGAAAGCTAATACTAGCATGATTTGTACCTATAGTCATAATTTCTAACCATGAGATATTATCAGTAAAATAATTAACATAAAAGAGAAAGAAATCAAATCATACCTCAAATCTCATAACTAGTCTTTAATCAACTTGCCTCAAACTAACCATAATAATCGCAATGCAGTAACCGGCTAGACTGAACAAACAATAACTTAACTTGGCCCCATAAACTGAAAGGTTTAATCAACACACAACACACATCAAGCAATACCCATAACCTATACCTTTGTAGACCACAATAAGACTCATAGATATATGAACCAAACAATATACTAGTGATAAGAAATGCACTTACATGTATGAATGTAAAGTAAATCCATGATACCATAACCAATTCAAGTACCATAATGGGACCCATTGTATAATTTTCTCCAGCTCAGTAGTGTAATACCCCATGAAATTTTTCGTTGAAATTTTGTGCATAAACGTGTTGGGTTCTATCTTCTAGAATGAATTATAAATTTTTTGTGTGGAATGTCTTAGATTATGACCCACCATTGTGTAGAGTATCAAATAATATTTCCAACGATATGTGGATCATCCAAAACGGGCACTCGAGCGGCGATTTATGAACATTCCAATCGAACCGTGAATAGTAGTGAATAGTAAAACGTGCAGGAAAAGGTACTGAGGCCTGTTGTATTTTTTCTCCAAATTTAAATGATTATAACTCCTTGTACATAATGATCTAGGTGATCTACTATATATCAATGGAAAGATCTGTGAGTCCTCTTTCCAATGAAATTGCTTTCATCTAATTTGTCTATCGAAGCAAAAAGTTATGGTCTATCTACTTCAGCCTATCAAAAGTGAATTCTTGGGTCAACTTCAAATGATCATACCTCCTCATACACAATGATCTGGGTGTGATACTATATATCAACGAAAAGATATGAGAGTCCTCTTTCTAATGAAATTGGTTTCATCCAATTTGGATATTGGAGTAAAACGTTATGGTTGATCTATTTCAGAATATCAAAACAGTCCACCAAAGGACAAATTCGAGAATTTTTTGATTTTTAAGGGCGTTTTGGTTATTCCCCCTCACCTAAAATCCGTCCAAAGCCTATATTAAAGCCTATTAGAAGCATTATATGTTATATTTCATCAAATTTCCTCAAAAAGAAAACCCTAAGCTTCTACATCCAACTTCAAGAACCTCCAAAGTTCCCCATTAATTCTGCAAATTTATTCAAGGCTCCAAGTTCCTAGTTCAAGAACTCCAAGAACCATCATTCAAAGGCACGATTAACATTTTAAAAACGAGTATCGATCTAAATTTCATCACTCAAGGTATGTGGGGTTTTTCAATAAGAACTCTCTTTCGTTCTTGTGCCCAAAAGTAATTTTCTTTACAAAGGCATGATTTTTTTTTTATTTTTATGAATTTGAAGCATGAACCCATATATTATAATGATTATTATGAAATCTTGATGTTTATGATTTTGAAAGATGAATTTACCTGTGTGGAGATATAAAGCATGAATCTTGATCAATATTTATCATGATTTTGATATTTGGGTCGTGAATCCCCATTAGAAATTGTGTTTTTTTAGAAAGAGTGTGTTATAAGCACGTTGATGTTGAATATTTGAGATATTTTGAATGATTTGACCTTTTGGTCTTAATGGAGTTGTTTTGAACCCGAGTTGAAAGAAATCCACAACGTGGTTGATTTTGATAGATGGGAAGCATGATGGCTCCCGATGTATATTTATATATTACTGTAATTGTTGTGTTGTGGATTGTCTTTGAAATGATCTGACCTAAGTCCAGGAGAAATCTTTAGCACCGAGTGGGAGGTATAAAGCGACCTTACTTCCCTAGAACTATGTTCCCCTGTAGGAGTGAGCCTGAGGCTGATTTATATAGTGATCACTAGTTTGTGTGGATTTGATATCGATAGTCCCACTCGATGACAAGGATAGGAAAGCTCTCCCTAACATGGGTTGTACGTTGGACTCCATGTAGCTCACATGGTTTATGTCGGTTATAGGATCTCCCAGTGTGTGTGTGTTTCCTTGTGTCTATGGTGAATGGTGAAGTGATTTGAAAGTGGAATTGTGAAAGTTATTCTTTCGAAAGATTTAAATGATATTTACATTATGAGAATTGATATTCTTGATGAACTGAAAGTGATTGACAAATTATATGATAACTCACATGTGTTATTATACTTATTTCATCCTCTCATGATTATGATGATTTTCTTCAGGCTATGTGAGTCTTTCATACATCCTGCATATTTTTTTATAAATATTTATGATGATGATGTTTATACAACTGCATACACCCCCATATACTCGGTTCCTTTCCATGGTACTGACCCACATTTTCGGATGTGGGCTGCATTTTCTCGGAATGTAGGTTCAGGTGCTCAGTTCCAGGTTCAACAGTGATTCCTCGGGCACGCTGTTCTACATCCTCTGTTGTGGTGGGTCCTCATGTTCCAAGGACGTGATGTTTGATGTTGGTTTCATAGAATTCTTTACATTTGATAACTGAGTATGAGTCAGTTGGGGCATGTCTCAATGGCTCGCTGGTTTTATTGATTTTCTTAGAGGCTTGTCATACTAGTATAGATGTTGGGAGTTGACTAATAAGTCGCATTTTGTTAACTTTCTGAAATTCTTTTATTCTTGGATGATGATTACTATGTTGATATTTGAGGGTTATTTATGGAAACCCCGTTGATTTGTGCTGAACTGAATGAAAATGGTTCAAAGGGTTAGCTTGGGGATACTCGTAGCCTCAAGCACTGTGTGATGCTCCGGGGCCCATTTTCCAGGGCATTACAGGTGGCTTGTAAAGGCAGGACCTAAGGCAACCGCTCTTCTCCGGGATGACGGCCCACAGATGAAACGGTTCCTAGGGGTTCAGGAGTACCTGTATAAAATGACTTGGTCCCGATCCAGGATTTACAATAATCATCATTATCATCATCAATATACTTTATCCAGTATCAAAGAGATGTATATATAATAAATGCACAAACTCGAATCGTGTCTAAAAGAGTGTAATCTATAAATTTGTTGTTCGATATCAACTTCGAGACTAAATCATCATAATATAGTATAGAGGGTGGAAATCTCTCATGATCGAAGAAAATCGTAGCGATAAAATTGTAGATTAAAATCCATCTTGATCAAGTTTCTAAAATATCATTTTTAGTTCCAAAAGTTAATAAATCATTCATTAAGGTGGTATAATTCTCGTTATAAAGGAACAATCTTAAAAGTAAAAAGTGGGAACAAAACCCTTCTTAGAAAAATGAAAGTAAAACCAAGATTTAATTCTAGTCTTACAACTAAGTGAGCATGAACATACCATAATCAATGCACACCATCACCAGTCTCCAAACAAAATAATCATAAGAATCCAAGCGTCCATAGACTAAACCATGTCCTTTATAAAGATAGAACACTCACCTGGAGTCTCACTGATATTTTAATCATGACCTCGCGCCCAATAATGTGTAACTTGCATAATATCAATACTATAATTCAAGAAACTATATAATCTCGCGAGTAAAGTCATAAACCTTATACTAACGGGATACTTAGCATCAATTATGGTTCACATGCTCATTTTCTAGATTATAGGATTCTATGGTCATAATAAGTATTTTATCCTAAGGATCGATTCACCCTTCTATCCCTAAAATGCTAAATTAAAATACATCATAGTATCCTACCCATAGTCATATCCTAACATCCTTATCTAGCATACAATATATATCATACACTATCTCATAAATATCCTTCTAAATATCTGGCCTTTGTTTAAGCGGTCAAGCATCGTTTAAGTGACCTCCACTTAAGCAACAAGGTCATCGCTTAAGTGGCTTGAATAGGTCAAAGGGTCTCGCTAAAAAAATCTCCTGATCATGTAAGCGATCCCCTGGTCACGTAAGCGACCACCGCTTAAGCTGTTACATCAGAAGGTGCCATGCACCAGATTTGCTAAGTCCAAAATGGACTACGATCGCATGTTTAGGATTCATTCGGAATCCTGTCCATGCAAATGAACTATGCAACTATATAAAACTTTACATTTCATACTCAATGAAACTATCAAAACTTTTATCTGAGATCATTTTGACTAAATGTAGGGCTCACACCTATAGTTCCATTTTCATATAATCCACCTAATAATCCAAAACAAATCTACAATCCTTAGAACCTGTACTACGGGTTTCCCTAGCTTAAAATCAATGTTCCAAAGCTGATGGCACTATTGGAATTCCTATCCGATCCTGTTTAGTAGGAGTTTTGGTCCGAAACCAGTTCCTTAATAGTGCAAGCTCCAAAATAGAAAAATAAGCCTAAAATCCAAATGAACTATCTAATAATTGAACCGACAGTTTTGATAATTAACAAATGACTTGTAGGTACTGTGGGAAGAGTCAAAACACCAAAAATATGCATAAATTGAGTAAACGGCCTATAGGATTATTACAGGATGATATCCTTCAAATGAGATGCTAAAAGATATGGAAAAATGTCAACTCAATATCAAGAAATTGCAGATTATTTCAAGAACATGGATGTCCACTTTTCTTTGTGCCCGTATAATGCTAATAATGGAAAGACTGATTTAGGGGTTTCAAGTTGGTACAATGTTTACTCACCATAAAAAATATATCATAGTACACACTGAAATTCCAGGAGGACTATCACAGAAAAGAGTGACAGTAAGTTTTCTTGGTAGTATTAACTAGCCTAACTTTCTAGAATCTTCAATCACGAAATAAAGTGGTCCACGAAAGCCTTGGCATGACATTCATAACAAGCTAGAAGGACCTATTGCTTGGAATATCTGTATAATTTTAAGCAAAGGTAAAGGAAGCAGATTGGAAATAAATTTATCTATTCAATAAATGAACTTGATAAACTTATTATTTGTCCAATGGAAATTACAACATCAAGGGATAGAGAAAATTGGAAAGTTCAAATATTTCGATCTATTGATGGTGTTGTTGTTATTGAATTGTCTGATAAATCCAAAGATGTTGTTAAAGTAGGCCTTGTCACCAAAAAAATTAATGTCATTGATGAAAACATCCATGATCCATGATGCATACGCTAGTGCCATTCATCACGCTAAGAATTTCATATATATTGAAAACCAATACTTTGTTAGAAGTTTCTATGGTTGGAAGACTATTGAAGATATCAAACTCCAGGACATCGAAGGTTTGCATCCTATCCAAAATGAGCTTTCATTTAAAATTTTGACAAGATTCAAGCATAAAGAAATATTTACCGTCTATATTATTCTTCCAATGTATGGCCAGAAGGTATACCGAAAGTTACTCAGCTAAGGAAATTTTAGATTGGAAAAGAAGGACAAAGGAAATAATGTACACAGACATATGCAAAGGAAAAAGGAAAGAATGTACACAAAAATATGCAACGCCCTTAAAGGTAGGGGAATTACTACTGTTGATCCTAGAGATTACTTGATGGAAAATTTTATGATGGTTGAGGCACAAATATGACTTGGTATGTGAGAAGGATTATTGTTTTATTAAAAAAATATGGGTCCCACCTCAGTCACCCCCTTTCACATGTTATTTCTCTTTCCCCTCCTTTTACTCATCAACAGTTTTTCTTCATTTCATTTTTTAGGTTAGAATTTTTCTCCATTTCATTCCTTTTCCATTTTTATTTAATTCTAATGTTGTCTAATTTTTTTAAATCAATTTTTATTTAAATTTTATATATCATGAATATAGATCTTCTTCATTTGATAACTGGTACATATATTTTATTTTTAAATTATTTATTATACTAAAGTAATAATTCTGTTCATCAAAAATAGAACAGATAAGAAGAAATTATCTAATACTTGTCTTTGCTTGAAACTTCAAGATGCTCAACCCATTTTGAACTATTAGGCCACACTTTTGGGTGCAATTATTTTTACCTTTGTTGCATCTCACTATTTTAATCTAAAAAATCTTTCAACACTCTTACATCAATTCTTATATATATATACATATATATATTACTTCATGGTGAAAAGCCTACTTAATATAAATATTTTATTAATTATGTATACAAATTAATTATAAAACATTCAATTAAAAAGGAAAAATGAAATGAAATTGTCGGACAAATTATGGTGTTAAACCATAAAAAAGTAAGAAGAATAACTTTGTCGAACACATTATGGTGTTAAACCGTAAAAAAGTAAGAAGAATAACTTTATGAATGTTTACTCTTGAACAAATATAACTTAATAAATCAAAAATCAAAATATTTATTTTTATTCTTATATTTTTTCATTGTCAATGACCTTAATTAATTATGGAAAAATAAATTACTAGATATTACTAATTCTTTCACTAGATTATTTGTGCAATCAAATACTTTGCGTAAACTAATAAAAAAATATTATTCTTGTCAAGCTTAGCCAATTGGAAGGGGAATTGATGGTCGAAGAGAGAAACTAAAATGGAGTGAAACATTAAGAAAGTGGAACCCATAATATACACATGTCAATCAATAAGGACCCTCACACAAGTATGATGTGACAAATCTCACCCATCATTAAATTTTCCATTACTTGACATCTTTTTTTTTTGTGAGAAAATAAATAAATATGACCCTAAAATTGACATAAAATAACACTTTATATAAAATAGATTTCCTTTTGTTATCCTTTTATAGGTGGTGAATATTTTATGTAATTCTTCCATAGCTGTTAGTTCTTCTCCGTCTTGGGTGTATATGGTATTTAATAATCCATAGTCAAAACAAGTTTTCACTAAGCTTGGGTTGGTTTTGGGTAGTGCAATTAGCCTGTTGTAACCTTGTAATTTTGGGGTTATATAATTTGTGTTTGGTTCTTTGATATTTGTAGCTCTGGGGTTAAGGTTTAGAAAAATTTGTTCTCTATAAATATTTTCTATGTATTTTTGGGTTGTATAGTTGTAAACTTTTTTATCTTGGTTCAGACTATCTCGGTATGTGGTAATTTGTGGGGGTATGAATAAGGGGTCTTTTTGTGTTTTTGGTATAAATGGTTTCTCAAATATCTTATTCATGTTCATGTTCTGATATCTTTGTCTACTAACTCCTTTGCTTGTACCTGCAGAAGTAGATTGATAAACGTTATGGGTTTTATGGAGAGTCCCATCGTCTCCTTCTAGCTCTGGAACTTTAATGTCTTCCGATCGACATAGCTCTGCACACTGCTGAGTTAGCTGATTTGTAGCTATAGACTTCAGTTTATCTTCATTAATACATATATTTTCATTTTATGTTAAGGCTCTTCTTAAGAATAATTTCTCTTTGTTATATGTTAAGGTTAATTGTGTATGTTCTATATTATATGATTTTACTTGTTCTAGCCATTTTATTTCTAATATTATATCTGCTTTTTGCATATCTTCCTTTACTTCAAATTTTATTCCTAATATTTGAGAGTGCATAAATAGGACCTTTAACAATTTAAAACCTGAACAACTATGACCTCCGATTTTGCAACCCCATGCGTGAGTTTCACTTGCGCCTATGTGGAAAGGTAATCCAATCACACGGTGCCACTTCATTAAAAGGGCTGACTTGGAGAAGGACATATTTGTGCAATTTTGAATAGTTAAAGGTCATATTTGTGCACTGTCAAATTTTGCTTTTTATGCTAAAACAACGTCGTTTTCATTATTATAATAATAATTATTATTATTATAATTTATTTATTTATTTATTTCTATAACAGCAATACCTAGCCTTTTTTTACTAAAAAAAAAAAATTAACAACCACTAGAAAGGATTGAACCCGCGCAGTAGGATGAAGAAAGCGCCCAAGAAGAGAAATTACCACCACTGGGCTATCTAAGTGTCTTGTTTTATGTGGTTCAACACTAATATACGTAAATATATATAGATTTTCTACCTTATATATACACCGTAATTTTTTTACCAAGGGGGTTTGGGTAAACCCGATGGCAACCATGTAGGTCCGCCCCTGCGTTAATTTATAACATTTTAATAACGTTAATTTAATAACATTTTAATATCATTAATTTGATAACGTTAATTTAATATACTACTACTACTATCATTAATAACATTAATTTAATAATATTTTATTATAACTATAATTTTTTATTATTAGTATAGTTTCATATTTAATTTAATATTTAAATAAATTATATTTAGATATATTATTTAACTTAAATTCGTCCTCTACTTTATAATATATATACATACCCGCACGATTTTTTCGTATGAGGCTGACCTACCTAATTAATAAATCTTCAATATTGCTCTTTTTCGCAATGGCAGAAGAAATTATATGCCATTTTTATCTTTGAGCAAAAATAATGAAAAATTATTGGTGAAGAGTAATTTAAAGGTCATATTTGTGTAGCTTTGAATAGTTAAAGGTCATATTTGTGCACTGTCAAAATTTAAGGTCAAAGTTATAATTTGGTATCAAGTTTAAGGTCATATTTATGTATTATGCCCTTAGATTTTAAGCTGGACGCACCCAGTTTTGCGTGTTGAACACGCGTATTGCCACGTAGGGTCGGAGGACATATTTGTGCAATTTTGAATAGTTAAAGATCATATTTGTACATTGTCAAAGTTTAAGGCCAAAGTTATAATTTAATGTCAAGTTTATGGTCATATTTATGTATTATCTCTTTTTTTGTTCAAGTGTATTCTGGGGTGGGTGGGGGGGGTGATGTCATTCTTTGATGGAGCTGAATTTCTCATTTACTTAGCTAGAAGGGTTTACAGTAGTTTTTGACGTTCACATAATATAAAATTTACACTTTCTATAAATAATTTAGACCTGATGGTTTTTAAAAATTCAAAAAAGCTAGCAGATTATATAAGGACTTAAATGAAAGAGACATTGGTTGTGAACTGAAATTTAAAAAAATCAAGTCTTAGTTGAGGTGTCTAAGTGAAAAATGATATCAACTTAAGATATTTATCAATTGGTTCAAATTTTGACAATTGCGACTAATTTTCTAAGCTTGCTAAAATTTTTACGTATCTAGAAACCTTGCTTCTAGGAAGTTGTCAAGATTAATTGTGATCTTCCACCAAATGACAACAATAAACAAATGAAGAAATACACAGAAATTAAATTATATCTAAAATTAGTCATTTAAAAAAAGTCAGCATGCTTATTTTCTTCTTGTTAGACCAATAATAAGAAGAACAAGTATAAATTTTACTAATTTATGTGCCATGTAAATTCGTGAGAGATATGCCATTGTTTCTATACACCTGGTAATAGTTTGTTTGTTTGATTTTGATTTGGCACATAGTTCAAGAGAGTGAAGAGAACTTCTGAATCTTGTGATTATAAATTAAAGATATGTAGAATGTATTAACATGTCTTTTAATCTTGTGGTCCTAAATATATTATGTGAAAAATTGAAATTAAATATTGTGGTTTTTTTAATTACAGAATTGTCTAAAAGAGAAAAAGACGTTCCTTTTAATATTGGCTTAAAAAAGATAAACATATAGAGATGAACAGGAATATCATAGAAACTTGGGGCTTTGAGTTGTAGGTGACAAAAAAGTTTGAAAATAAGGTGTAGGTGACTCAAGTCTTAATAATTGAGTGTAGGTGACAATTACTTTATTATGGATTAATAAAGTTGGGGAAGTTTGAAAATAACCCACAAGTTTTTAAATTTACATTTTGATCCAAATGTTAGTTAATATAACAGTAAATGGAGGGGAAAAAGACGTGTTTCTCTCTCATCTCATCCGTTGTTGTTTTCTCTCTCTTCACGATTATTATTGTTCATTGTTATTTTTGCTTTATTCATCATCATATACTTCATTATCTTCATTTTCTACTTCATCACCATCTTCATCTTCTTCTTGTCGACCCTTGTTGTTGTTGTTTGTACGATTACTGCTGCTACTTGACCAATTTTTTAGGTGAAATTTTATTTCGTACAGCACTTTACACTTCGGTATTACTTCATAGGTGACTTTGGTAATTAAAATTTTAATTTTTAATCGAATTTGTCATCTAGGTACACAACTACTACTGTTTTTTCCAATAATGGATAGATCTGATCATGAATCCATTATAAGAGCCCATAATTTAAATAGATCACTCATCTGTTGTATCAGATGAGTAATCTATTACAACGAAAGACTCATATGTTTGATTCATGTTTAGGGTTCTATAGTGCCCGTAAAATGAACCGAACAGATGGATAATATGTTGCAACAAAATAATTATCTGTTGCATCAGACTAATTATCTGTTGCATCAGACTAATTATCTGTTGCATCAGACTGATTATCTATTGCAACAGACTATTTATCTATTGTAATAGATGAGTAATCTGTTTAAAACCACACAAATCAGCTCCTGCCACAAACCCAACAGATAACCAATATGTTTCAACTCTTACTATTTCTATTGGATTAAAAATTATTCCTTACGTCCAATTGTCGATATGTTTGTTGAGAATATAATAGACATAATGAAAATTAAATATGAACTAAAACGTCAAAGCCGATCAAAAATAATTTTTTACTATACAAAAATAAATAAAATTACATAGACTAAAAGAAAAAGATAATTTAATTATTATTATTATTATTATTGTCAGCCAACCAATCTTCAACCGGCAGCAGCAGGGCCCTCTTCAGCTCGCGGATCTCCCAAGGCATCCTTGTTCTCAATTCTCCCAACTCCCACTACCGGTCACAAAACTGCATCCGAAATTCATTCACGGCATCTTGTAGAAAAGCAATATCCCACACTAAATCAGCCATAGCTAGAACACACAAGAATTGACAAAAATCGTAAAAGCAAAACTAAAGAAAAAAATCCGAATGTAATACAACCTATATTACAAATTGGGTATATTTACACACAAAGCAAGATAAAAACTTACCTGAGTCAGGGAAGAGAAAGTGATGGAAGGTGAAATATGAAAGAAAAGATGCAATAAATAGAGTGTAGTAGAATGAACGATTGTGTAGGGAAGGACCTATTTATAGAGGATTGAATTTGAATAAGTTAGTTAAAAAGACGTGATTGTTCACCTCCATTTATTAATAATGTTTTTTATTATTGTTGAAAGTTATGACTTAATTAAATTAAATAATATTGTGATAAGTCGTGACTTTTCAGCTTATTATTATTAATTAGTTCTTTCCAAGAACTGTTTGTATTGGGTTGTGACAACAAATTCTATATATGTTGCATCAGATAACTCATCTGTGACAACAGATATATCATCTGTTGCAACAAATAGACAACCTGTTGCATCAGATAATCTATCTGTTGCAATATATAATCTATTTTTTAATAATCATCATATCATTTCAAATTTGGTGACTTTTTTATTATATAAATTAAAAAAATAGATTTAAAAACAAAAATGGCAAAAAGTGACTACTTGTCGCTTATTTAATATTAACGATAATTATTCAAATTAAATAACATTTTTTACGATTATAAATTGTGTTTATAATTTATTTCTTTATTGTTTTTTGTGAAAAAAATGACTTAATTAAATCAAGCTAGTGACTTTTTTATTATTGTGACAGGCCATGACTTTTCAGCTTATTATTATCAATTAGTTCTTAAATTTAAATAAATTTTTCCTCTATTTAAAAATTGAAGACACCTTTTCAATAACCATTTCTTTAATAAAACAATAATAATTTTTATTGAGTTGTGGCAACATATTGTATATCTGTTGCATCAGATAACCCATCTGTTGCAACAAATATACCATCTGTTGCAACAAATCGACCATCTGGTTAGGAACTTTTTTTATTTCTTCTAATAGCTGATTCATTAGTCGTAACAGATGAGGAATTTGATGCATCAACAACATTGTTGAATGTGTTTAGACAAAAAGTCACGATTGTTCATCTTTTTTTAACAATCATTATATAACTTTTTTATTAAATAAATAATTTTGAAAACAGATTTAAAAATAAAAATGGTAAAAAGTCATGATCAGTTATTAAAATTAAATAACCGTTCTTTTACGGTTATAAATTGTGTTTATCATTTATTTCTTTATTATTTATTTATGAACTATTTTTTATATTAAATAATTGAAAAGTCGTGACTTTTCACCCTCTCAATAACAACAATAACTCTTTTTTATTAATAACTGCCTGTTGCAATATATGATCCATCTGTCGCATCAGATTAACCATCTATAGAAACATATGGTTCATCGGTTGCCACAAACGCTCAATTCCTACCTCCAACCATCGACATATTGAGAATAAGGAATAGACAGAATGATAATTAAATATTAAATAAGAATTAAAAATTTAAAGTCGATCAAACATAGATTTTTGAATCCATTATATACAAATATATACAATAAAAAAAACATACCCTTGGGTAGACCCGATATCAAAAAAAATAGATATGCTAAAAGAAAAAACATAACCTAATTATTATTACTACTAATAATAATATTATTATTATTATTAGTATTATTATTATTGCCAACTGACCAATCGTCATCTGGAAACAGCAGGGCCCTCCTCAGCCTTGCATTGACGTTGCCCAACTCCATTCAGAGTTAATGAACTGCCTTTCAAGTTTCCGCAAGGAGTCGAGATGAATCACTTTGTACAAATCTGGATCAGCTATATCTAGTGACTTTTAAAGCTTATGTAAATTAAAAAAATGGATCTAAATATAATATTTTATATTTAATGTATTTCAAAAAAATAATTATTTTAAAATAAATATTACAGATGGGTAATCTATTGCAAAATATATCCCATTTGTTTGTTAATTTACAACATATTGACAATCGGTTACAACAGATTGATCATCTGTCGTAATAGATGTCTATAATTGTTTGATAATTTTAACAAATGTAGCATCTGTTTATTCAATTTAAGCCATAGATGGGCTAGAAAGAAAAAGGTGCGTGCAGATGGATGGATCCTCTTTCATGTGTGGGAGTTAAGTATTACTGATAAGGTCATCAGAACAACACATACAAAGTATAATATTTTTGCGAATGCAGTTTTTAACCGATTAGGCACTGATCATTCAAACAAGATCCTATATTGTATAGTTAATTTTGATAGGTTTGAATTGATAAGACCGAGGGGCCCATGAAGATTATGCTAATACCCTGTTATGAATTACTGACAGTTGTTGCTCATGTTTATGCGTGTTAAGTTTTGAGAAGAGATCAAGATTTGGTGTCATTGCAGAGATCCAATAGTGATTAGACTTAACTTTAAGTGTGCATTGGACTCTGAGAAGGCCTTCAAAGTCTCGCACTGCATCAAACAAGAATGAAAAACCAATAAAAATTTCCCTAGCCCAAATTTATATGAAAGGGTTGTTTGAGAAGATGATTATACGCCAGAATGAGCTGAAGGAGAATGCATGCGAGGGAAAGGGGATTGATGAAAAACTATATCATCTGAGAGCTAATTGAAGAGAAAACATAGGATAGCAAGGAACTTCTAACTAATCTAGCCGATAAAACTGAATTAAAATATGAGAAATCTGAATCAAGTACAAATATAAAAGTGTATCTAGTAATGAAAATTCATCGGTTGTTTCTCTGAAAGAAAAATAATGTAGATAGACACTTTGATAGGGAGCTGCAACTAGGTAGCATTGTCGGGATAATAACCTATATAGAAAATAGCAGAACACAAAGAAACTAATTTATGGACACCGAGGGTTGAAATGATATACAGTATGTTGAGAAAAGTTGCACCAATAATAGCTGTAGTTACAATAAGAAATCTAAGCAAAGACAACAATTTCTGAATTTTAAATTGCATCCCATGCCTTCTTTTTGTGGTTCTAATTAGGTCCAATGCTATTGACCTGATCTGAACAACAAACAAGATTGAAAAGCAGATTGGGTATCATTACTTCCTTAGAAATATGGATTAATTGATTGTGTTTTCTTGCCTTAGCATGCTTTTAACATATCTTGGAGAAGATTAGAAACTTGTTGTAGTATGTGAATCCCGATAATTTTCAAGATTGCCACCAACTTGCTGATTCAGTACTCAAGTTAGTCATTGCCATATTTGAGATCATTATAGAGTTCCTAGTTTTTTGTGAGATCGCCAATGAGGAACATTTTTTTTGAAGTTGTGGCATTATAAAAGGCCTTCAGAAGGCTTCTAGAACACTTTCTTCAGTAGGATTAAATAATACATCGAGAATTCACTATGTTTTTTTAGGTCAAAATATGTAGATGCACACTCAAGCAGTGGTCTCAACAGTTGTAAAACTCACTTTTATCGAGCGTTGTTCAATGTAGATTGCTCAACAAACCTTCAAGGGATTTGATAAATTAATTAGTTTGGAATTACGTAATGTTTGATCTTGATTTTACTAATCCTATCAAACTTTACGTAACTCTAGGATCATTAACCTATCAAATCCTTTGCCTGAGTTAGTGCACAAATCAAACGAGCTCAATCTCTTAGCTCTTAGGATAAGAGTGATCAACAGAAAAGCTAAGAGATTGAGCTCGTTTGATTTTTGTACTAACTCGGGAAAATTTTTTGATAGGTTAATGAACCTGAATTTACGTAATGTTTGATAGCATTAGTGCACTAAATCAGTGATCCACCACGTTGCGGGGAACTTCCAGGTCCTAATCAGTAAAGGACCATACTTTTCCCCGCGTCGTGCCACAGACTAATTTCCCAGTCATCCAATTTTAGTGTCTTGGAGCGATAGTGGCCCTAATTAACCTAAAACACAAAATTTAACCCCTAAAAACCCAAAGTAGTCACCTTTATTCAATTTCCTCTCAAATTAGAGATCCTCTTTTTCAAGAAGAAGAAACCCTAGCTCTCAAATTCAAGACCAATCCTCACGAAGTCATTAAGAACTTCAAGAAATTCATTAACCCAGGTATGTTAGATGTTCATCTATGGATCCCTTTCATCCATGGAGTCCAAGCAACCTTTTTAAATTATAAAATTGTGATCTTTTCAATTTATTATGTTTTAAATTATGATTTCACCCATGAATCTCCATAAACTATAATTCTATACCATGTTACCATGAAATTATTGTTATTATTTAATCCTTCATATTTAATATTATTATTTATTGAGTTAAACCGTGATTTAATGCTATTATGATGAATTCATGCTATTCCTACAAATTTCATGACATTCCTATGATTGTTTTAAACCATGAACTACAAGTGTTTGATAAAATGCCTATAAAAGTGATTTATTTAATAAGAGCCTTCATGTTTTTGTCTTCAAGCTTTAGTATCTTTTATGTTTTGTTGTTTTGAGTTCTGGGGGTATTGAATACCCGAACACCATAGTTGTTTATTTAGTCTAGTCTCCGTACATTATAGAATAGTCTTCATATTAAATTATGAGCATTATCAGAATAGTCAGATATCAATCATTAAACTCAAAAAAGTCTAGTATCTCAGTGTCTTTCAGTTGGGAGTAGGATTTAACATCGAGCGTGTGCAAGGACAGCTTCCCCGTAAAATAGGCAGAGTCATTAGTAGTAGTTACTATACTCCAGAACTACGTAGCCAGCGTAGGATATAGGTAGTCACCCCTCAGATTAGGCTTAACTATCTCACAGGGGTCACCCGTCAGTTCAGGCTTGACACTATTAGTCCTTTGGACATTATATTAGTTTAGTGGATCCAAATAGCCATTGTAAGTACCCATGGCACGGTATTAACACCCTTCCAACTGCGGTTATAGGTTGGACCCTGATTAGCTCAAATTGGGGAATGTCGGTTAGATGATACCTTCTACAGTCTCAAATATTGTCTCAGTTATAGTCTCAGTTTAGTTATACAATCTTGGAGTGGTTTGGCCAAGGCATACATATATCAGCATTTTGTCAGTATTTCTGTTTACAGATTTTACTCAGCCTATGTTATATGCTTGGTCATGCATCCCCAATGTCTATGGATTTTCACGTATCCTTAGTATTTATAGATTTTCATGCATTTTCAGTATCTACGGATTCCATGCTCTTCATTTAGTATTCCATGCTTTACATGCATATCCAGTTAATTATTATTATTCCTATTCATGAAACCATGCATATCAGCCTACCTCATTTAGCATACAAGTACATTCAAAGTACTGATTGCATACCTTTCTTTGGCGCTATGTTGTACATATAATAGGTGCTAGCACTCAGTTCTCGGATTGCGCTTAGTCCCTCATATAAGCAGCAGTACAACAGCAGTGATGAGTCCTCATCATCTAAGGATAGATTAGATTACTTCATGACTTTATCTCATCAGTTAGTAGAGTTAGTTAGGGCATGTCCCATCAAATCATAGTATTCAGTTTAGAGTCTTTTTAGACACTACAGTTAGCCATTCAGATTATTTAGACTTCAATATTATGCCAGATTCATGATTCAGCAGTCCTTTCATTATAAAAACCTTATGGTATTTCAGTTATTCTTTCGCATTTATGATTATATTATCTAGTGCTCACAGCAGGTACCAGCTCATGGGTTAGCTTGTGGTTCCTCCGGACCGTAAGCACAGTGTAACGACTAGGGGTAGTCTCAGGTTATTACAAACTTAGTATCAGAGCCTAAGGTTTTAAAGTGTCCTAGGAAGTATGTAATCCACATCGAATAGAGTCTTATGCATGGGTGTATAGTGGGTCACACTTATGAAAGAGAGTCTACAAGGCACTTAGGAAAAAGTTTTTCCTTTTCAGTATTCATATCATGAGAATGAGCATGAGCTCAAGTTAAACTCTCTGTCTAATCCACTTCTTTCTTTTATTTACAGAACATGCCTTCCAAGAAGAATGGTAAAAGAATAGGAACTCAGCGAACCCCTCAGCTCATCCAGGAAGACCCTCTGGACGAGCATGTCTCTCACACAAAATTCAGAGCTGCATTCACTACTCTAGCCAATTCAGTAGCAATACAAAATAAACGATCAGCTGCTATTCTGGCAAACACAGTGGCCAATACTGCTGCAACCAGAATTTGGGATTTACCCAGATGAATCCTACTTCTTTCACGTGATCCAAGTCTGAAGAGGATTTATAGGAATTCTTAGATATAGTTTTAGAAGATAACGGATGCTATGGGGGTGATGTCTAGTAAAAGTACCAAGTTGGATGCATATCAATTGAAGGATGAAGCCCATACTTAGTTTAAGTAGTGAAAGGTTGATAGGGGTGTAGATGCAGGGCCTATAGAATAGGAAGAGTTTACCACATCTTTCTTAGACAAATTTTTCCCATTGGAGTTGAGAGAGGCCAAAGTGTTAAGATTTCATTAATTTGAGGCAAGGCAGCATGAGTGTGAGGGAGTATTCCCTCAAGTTTACTCAGTTAGCTAGGTATGCTCCTTATGTGGTAGCTGATAACAGGTCCAAGATGAGTAAGTTTATGTATGGTATTTTTGATAGTGTGGTTAGAGAATATAGGACCGCAATGCTGATTAGTGAGATAGACTTGTCTAGAATGATGGTCTATGCTCAATAGATATAGGAGAAAAGGATTAAGGTGTGGGAGTGTAACGTCCCAAAATTGGGTCCCAATATGTCACACGGTGCTTAGGATCACAAGTGACCCCAAGCTAAACCTTCTACTGGCGTAAATCATAAGCAACTGAACAAAAAGTATAAATCGATACAAATCTGTGGAAAATAAATCTTTTCTGAATATGATAGAAACAAAACTAAATTTACAAGATTATAACTCTACTTTTACAACCAAAACTGAAATGGAATATATTAACTTCTACTGACTGTCTATGAAGCCACTACTAGTACTGACTGTAGGTAGCTGGGTCATGACTTCTACTATCCCAACTCAATATGACTGAATAAAGAAAATACAACACTATTAGTTCAGCATAACTGACCCAAGCCCTTGATCAAAAGGACTCATCACCTGCTGACTGGATACCATGAACTGACTGGATCTGAAGATATACACTATACCTTGTACCTCTATTCCAAAAAAATGTAGCCCACATACGAATATATGGGTCAGTACCATGGAAACGTACCAAGCATATGGGGATACAATGCATATATAAAATAGTATCTTAATATCATCACAGTTTATAAAAATTGTGCATGCTGATATAAATGACTCACTTAGCTCGAATTAAAATCATCATAATCATAAGAGAGTAAAATATATCGGGTGAAACATGAGAGTCATCATAATAAATCTCAATTCACTTCCATCTCGATTGCAAATCATCAAAGCAATCAAATCTCATAACAATTCTTTTTGGAATATATGTTCTTTAAATCTTTCAAAAACAATGACCTTCTCAAACTCAGTCTTTCAAACGAATATATTTTCATTTCAAATAGAAGAATAAGACTTTTCATATTAGATAGGAGAATAGACACGCACACATTGGGAGTCTCTTACAACCGACATAAACCATGTGAGCTACATGGATTCCAGCGTCTAACCCACATTGGGGAAAGCTGTCCTAGCCTTGCCGTCGGAGTAGGACCTTAAATCATTAATCCAAACACTAGTGATCACTGTATAAATCAGCCTTAGGCTCACATCCTACGGGGGAATGTAGTTCTAGGGAAGTACCAAAATAGCTATACCTACCGCTTGGTGCTAAATACTACTCCCGGAATTATCTCATATCTTTTTAAAAGAAAATCCACTAATAAATAGTTCAACAATTCACAACGGGAGCCATCTTGCTATCATTTTCATAATAATCAATAAAAGTGGATTTCTTTTCTTATCTCGAGTTCAAAAACACCTCTTTTTTTATGACTGAAAGGTCAAAGATTCTTCATCATCTCAAAATAATTCAAAATCAAGGTTTTTATAATGCATGGTTTCTCAAAAACAAGAATCTCAAATAGAGTTCAAAACTCATGTCTCAATATCAGATTAAAACTTATCAAGATTCAAGCTTTACATCATAAACATATATAAATCCCTTCAAAATCTGGAAAATTTAGTTATAAGGCACAAAATATCATCATTCTCATATAATTCCACTTCTAAAATATCAAAAATATAATAATCTCATGATAATCATTATAGGATATAAGTTCATGCTTCAAAATCATAGTAAAACATATGAAATCCATAACTTCATAAAAGAAAGTATTTTTGGGCACAAGAACGAAAGAGTGTTATTTTTGAAAAACCCTACATACCTTAAACTTGAAGCTTTGAATGACTTTACGAATAACGTAATGCTATTCGAGAACTTTGGGTGTCACTCATAGCCTTCATAACAGGGATTCCGAATATGTAAAAATTATAGAATTCTCACAGTTGAATCTCTAGATATTAGGGTTTTTATGTTGAAACCCTAAAGGTTTAAGTGTGCCTCGCTCTCCCAATCGCACATATTTGATTGGGCGGCTCATTTCCTGTCGCACACCGTTACTGCCTCTTATAAAAATGGGTATAACTCTTCGCTCGGGTATCAGATTTTTGCAAAATTGGTATCATTGGAAAGATAATTCAATTATATACAATTTGATAGGTATTTAGATTAAAAAATCCATGTATATTAAGAGATATTCACGTTTGAAGTTGACCCTTGTAGAATCAAATGTCAAACTTTGGATGAATCAATTGGTCTTAGCTCAACCTTGTTCTATGTCATTGCTATAAACATTTTCCACCTCTAAAATACTCCATAGACTAGGATAATGATCATGCATCTTGTATTCATGTGAGAATCACTTGGATTAGATCTTGGATGTGCAGGAACGACGATTAGAATTCTAGCACGAAAATATGGGGTGTTCATTATCCCCCCTTGGGAACATTCGTCCTCGAATGTGGGTAATTAACTTGAAACACAGAGGAATATTAGTCTTTAAGCTATCATGTGTAACTGATAGAACTGAATTACTAGATCTTAAGAATCATGAGCTACTAAACTGGTCTGCAAGTGCATGAATCCTCAAGAAAAATAACTATATGGCTAAGATAAAAATGAGAGTGTCAACTTATGAGTAACCATTTCTTTGCACTGTATCTAATCTCATGAGAACGGATGAGAGGTTTATGACATGAAAACTCGGGGTATTACAACATCTCCCTCTTGGGATCGTTCGTCCCCGAATAATAATAATTTGATGAAAATACTAGGAAGAGACTGTGATACAACACAAGATACTTAAGAACTGAATCATGACTTAATATCTGAAACTGAAACTGATGTATGAACTGAGCTGAATTCATAATTTAATTGGACACAAACACATTGCCTCTTGGAATGTACATACGTATAAGACTGCGGATAGTAAGACTAGCTAAAAAATTAAGAATCTATAGGAGCTTATCTCCTTGCTTGCTAAAATAGATTATAGACTATATGGAATGGATCATACTGACTACACATACTCAAATGGAGTATTTCTTTAGCACTTTTCTATGAAATTCTATTAACATTAAGGGAGCAAAGAATTTTGGGCATGCTCTGAACTAGACATTTGACTAAGAAATTACAACATTGATATAACTCTATACCATGGATATATTTATATAACTCATTGTAATACCCCACATGTTTCTAAGCTAGGAAGTGAATAAGTATTCCTATGTATGAAATCTTCTATCCTGTGATTCATACTTGAGTACATAACTTATAATAAATATCCTAGTGATAGGATAGCTTATGATGCATTAATCATGTTCATATGAGTCACTTAAGGTAATACAAGCTACGAGTTTTTGAATTCATCAAGTTTTAGTGTTCGATTGTACAAAGGTCATATTTGAATGAGTATAACTCGATGTTAATATGGTATTTTGGCTTATTTAAACCCACCAAATTGTATGTAATCGAATTAGCTTTCCAACAATACCAATTTCGCCTTAATCCAATACCCGAGCAAAAAGTTATGCCCATTTTTGTTAGAGATAGTAAGGATAGGCGATTGGTTAGGCGCCGCCCAACCGAACATAGGCGATTGATTAGGAGCCACCCAACCTAGCTTAGGAAATCTCTTGGGCGCCACCTAAGTCAGTTCCAAGTGCCAAAAACACTCCATTTCTAGTTATTTTAAGGGTAATTAAGTTTTTTAACACTCCTTACATGTCGCTAAACTTAACCCTACGAAATATATAGCTTCTAAACATATGACAACCCTATTATCATCTCAAAGCTCATCATCCAAGAGCACTAAAAGAGAAAAATAACTAGGGTTACGTAACTAAGCTTGAAGATCAAATTTCAAGGAAATTTCTCCGTCAATCATCAAGAATCTTCCTTCTAAGGTATGCGTGAGATGATTCATGGACTCCTTTCATGCATGAAGCTCAAGAACCATCTTCTAAATTTTATATCATAATGTTTATATTGCTGTGGTTGATGTTCATGTGGTTGGAGTTTGAAAATGCCTAAGATGGGATCTTTGTAAGTTTATTGTAAGGATATGGTGGTATTAAACGTATAAATATATGAAATTGGTGGTTGAATATTTGTAATCTTGATGAATCTACCTATGCCTAAGATGTGCATGTAAGGTCTTTGTGAAAATACCTAAGGGAATAGAAATCATGCTTTTATGACATAATAAGTCCTAAATGACTATTCCATGTTCTAAGTTTATGTTCAACCTGATCCCCATGCTATTGTCTTGAATTGAAGAAGTTGTACGAGATGATTATGATATTGTTGCGGTATGGAATGACCATGTTATTGAAGCCATGCAAGTATATACATGTTGTGTTCATTCCCGATCATGTGATAGTTTGTTGAGAATCATTCTTATTATGAAAGCCTTACTTATGATACAGTGAATTGTGGACTTAAATTTTGTGATGAAGTCATGTCATGTGTGTTAGTTTCCTCCTATCGAGTCCTGGGGGTATTTGTACCAGAAAACTATAGCTGTGTGCCTAGAGCCATGTCATGTTTCACGATATCCGAACTCAAGCTATGATTTCATAGACTTCAGTTAGTCATGTGACTCAGGAAAACCTTATAATCTTAGTTAGTTATTAGATATCATTAACATTCTGCCAGTCAACGGAATTCATTAAGATTAAGTCATGCACAGTCACTTATTTATCTCCAATCCCACCAGATGGGAGTAGAGGTTAGCACCAAGTGAACCCAAGGATGGGAACTCACCTGCCAGTTCAGAGTGTGATTCTTAGTAGTCATCCTTGTGTTCCAGAACTACGTAGCCAGCATTGGTTGAGACATCTTAACCTGTTAGATTAGCGTTGATGAGGTGGCTTAACTCGTCAATTTAGGGTTCCCACCATTCTCATTGAGTACCCGCCAGATAAGGGTCACTCACCGACTGTCCTTACCCGTGGCAGGGTATTGATACCCCTCCAGTTGGGGAAGAGATTAGACCCCAGCTTAGCCATAACGGCATACATAGGGCATGTCGGTTAAACACTACTTCCCATAGTTTCAGTATTAGTCTTGATAAAAGAACTCAGGGCGTTCTTCAAATTTTAGTATATACAGGACTGTCAGATATAGTTGTCCATGTTATTAGTTTCAGTATCAGTCATGACAGTTATCAGTAAACTATGTATTAGCTTATAGGTCATGCTATCACTATTCATTGTCCCATTTTCTATATATGTGTGTTTGCACTCCTACGTTCATATTAGTCAATCAGTGTTGTTCATGCATGAAACCCTTTATGTTTAGCCTACATTCCTCGTATACTCAATACTCTAGTTGTCCGGAAGCATTTGCGCTATGGTGCTTTTTTTTCATGTTACACCATAGGTTTTGAGACACGAGCTCTATCCCAGCAATAGCGGTAGCATTTTAGTCATAGAGATACAGTGAGTCCTCATTGATTTGAGGAAAATATGATTTAATACATTTATTTATTTCTTCAGTTCATTTTTATTGAGTTAGTTGGAGACATGTTCCTTTAATTCCTTATTCAAATAGTTTAGAGGCTTTCAGATTTATGTTCTGATTTATGTTCAGACTTAGCTTTCAGATTGAGTTGTTTTGGGTATTTTCACCGACATAATTTTATTCAGTTAAACCTTATATCCTTACAGTTCTATGTATTCCGCATTATTATATCATGATTTGTAGTATATAGATACAGATATCAGTCATGGGTTAGCTTGTGGTCCCTTGGGGTCATGAGCATGGTGTTGCATTCTGGTTCAGTGAATCGGGGTGTTAAAAACTTGGTATCAGAGCCTAAGGTTCAATAGAGTCCTAGGAAGTCTGAAAGCTGCATATAGTAGAGTTTTGTACATGAATGTGTTGCACGCCACATTTATGTGCGGGAGGCTATAAGATATTTTAGGAACAGTCCCCTTTCTTTATTATTCAAGTCATGCTAGTGAGCATAATCACAAGTTAAACTCTCAGTCTAATCCATTCTTCTCTTATTCCAGACCATGGCTCCAAAGAGAAGAAACCAGCCAGCTCCTCAGCCCAAAGATCCTTTGGGCAAACATGTTTTCCATGCAGAGTTTAAAGCCGCATTTACCACACTTGCTCAGTCTATGGCTGCACAAAATGAATGGCCACCAGTTATTCCGGCCAATCCAGAGGCTAATCCCAAAGTAGCTAGGGTTCGGGACTTCACCCGGATGAACCCTCCATCTTTCCATGGATCTAAGTCTGAGGAGGACCCTCAGGAGTTTATTGACCAAGTCCAGAAGGTCATTGACATCATGGGTGTTACTTCTATTAAGAGTGCTGAGTTAGCTGCCAACCATTTATAGGACGTTCCTTATGATTGGTACAACTAGTGGAAGTCTGAGAGGTTAGATGACACAGGCCCTATCGAGTGGGAGGAATTTGTCATGACTTTCTTAGACAAATTCTTTCCCTAAGAGTTGAGGAAAGCCAAAGTTCTTGAGTTCATCAACCTCAGGCAGGGGAATATGACAGTTAGGGAGTATTCTCTTAGATTTACTCAGCTAGCCAGGTATGCTCCACATGTGGTTGTAGACAATAGAGCTAAGATGAGCAACTTCGTGCAGGGGTCAACTTGTTTCCTATCTTCGGGCAAGGAAAATGATTTCTAAGGGGTGTGTGTATCATCTCGTGCATGTTAAAGATTCCAATTCTAAGGGGTGTGTGTATATTTGTTAATGAATACTCAAATATCTTTCCCAAAGATCTTCCAGGCATTCCTCCCGAAAGGGAAATAGACTTCGGCATAGACCTTCTTTTGGATGCTCAACCTATTTCTATTCTGCCATACAGAATGGCACCAACAGAACTTAAGGAACTGAAAGATCATTTGAAGGATCTCTTAGATAAGGGATTCATCAGACCCACCGTTTCCCCATGGGTTGCGCCAGTGTTATTCGTGCAGAAGAAAGACGATTCTCTCAGGATGTGTATTAATTACCATCAACTCAACAAGTTCACGGTCAAGAACAGATATCCTCTTTCCAGGATTGATGATCTGTTCGACCAACTTTAGGGTGCCAGTTACTTCTCCAAGATAGACCTCAGATCAGGCTATCATCATCTCAGAGTTAGAGAATGTGACATTTCGAAGATAGCTTACCGTACTCGATATGGTCACTTTGAATTTTTAGTCATGTCATTTGGTCTTACCAATGCCCCTATAGATTTTATGGATTTGATGAACCGTGTGTTCAAGCAGTACTTGGACATGTTTGTCATAGTCTTTATAGATGATATTCTAGTCTATTCTCGCACAAAGCGTGATCATGCAGACTATCTCAGGATTGTTCTTCAGACTCTCAGGGATCACCAGTTATTCTCTAAGTTCAGCAAGTGTAAATTTTGGCTAAGATCAGTAGCATTCCTTGGCTATATTGTTTCTGCTGATGGTATTAGAGTAGATCCTCAAAAAACTGAGGTTGTAAGAAACTGGCCCAGACCCGTATCTCCATCAGATATTAGGAGTTTCTTGGGTTTGGGTTGCTATTAAAGATGATTTGTAGAGGGATTTTCTTCTATTGCATCTCCCATGTCCAGATTGACTCAGAAGAATATTAAGTTTCAATGGTCAGATTCATGCGAGAAGAGCTTTCAAGAGTTGAAGACTCGACTCACCTCAGCTCCAGTTTTAGCTATTCTAGATGGTTTAGACGGTTTTGTAGTCTATTGTGATACATCTAGAGTGGGTTTAGGTTGTGTCCTTATGCAGCATGGTAAGGTCATAGCCTACGCCTCCAGACAGTTAAAGCAACATAAGAAGAATTATCCTACTCATGATCTTGAGTTAGCGGCGGTAATTTTTACCTTGAAGATTTAGAGGCATTATCTCTATGGAGTTCATGTAGATGTCTTCACATACCATAAAATCCTCTAATATGTCTTTTCCCAGAAAGATCTCAATCTTCGCCAGAGAAGGTGGTTAGAGCTCTTGCAGGATTACGACATGAGTGTTCTTTATCATCCGGGAAAGTCCAATGTTATGGCCGACTCTCCATGGGTAGTATTTCTCATGTTGAAGATAGTAAGAAAAAGATAGCTCAAGAGATCCATCATCTTGCCAGACTAGGCGTTCGCTTAGTCGATTCTTCAGAGAGTGGTGTATGTGTTCATAGTAGTTCAGAGTCATCTCTAGTTTCTGAGGTGAAATAGACACAAGACAGGAATCCTAGCCTTGTCAATCTCAAAGAGTCATTTTAGAATTAGAAAGTCGAGGTTTTCTCCCAAGGAAGAGATGGTGTTCTTCATTTTCAGGGTCATCTATGTGTTCCAGGTGTAGATGAATTGAGGCAACGAATTCTTGCAGAAGTGCATGGTGTGCGATACTCTATTCATCCAGGGGCCACTAAGATGTACCGCGACATAAGGGAGATCTATTAGTGGAGTGGGATGAAGAGAGATATTACAGAGTTTGTGGCTAAATGCTCTACATGTCAGCAGGTTAAGATAGAGCATCAGAAACCTAGTGGTTCCATGCAGGAGTTCACTATTCCTACTTGAAAGTAGGAAGAAGTTAACATGGACTTCGTGGCAGGTTTTCCTAGAACTCGTCATCAGCATGATTCAGTCTGGGTCATTATAGATAGAATGACCAAGTCAGCTCATTTCCTTCCTGTTCGTATTTCTTATTCTACTGAGGATTATGCCAAACTCTATATCAGGGAGTTAGTAAGGTTACACGGTGTTCCACTATCTATAATCTCAGAAAGAGGTACCCAGTTCACTTCTCACTTTTGGAAAGCATTCCAAAAGGGTCTCGGTACCCAAGTCCATCTCAGCATAATATTTCATCCTTAGATAGATTGTCAAGCAGAGAGGACCATTCAGACTCTTGAAGATATGATAAGGGCGTGTGCAATTGATTTCAAGGGAAGTTGGGACGACCATTTGCCTTTGATTGAGTTTGCATACAATAATAGCTATCATTCTAGTATTCAGATGGATCAATTTGATGATTTTTATGGTAGGAGATGTGGATCTCCGATTGGTTGGTTCAAATTTAGTGAGGCCTTAATCATAGGTCCTGACTTAGTATTCGATGCCTTAGAGAAAGTTCAGTTGATCAGAGAGAGACTCCGGGCTATTCAGTGCCAACAGAAGTCCTATGCAGATGTTCGTAGAAAGGATCTCGAGTTCGAGGTCAATGACTATGTCTATCTTAAGATCTCTCCCATAAAGGGAGTAAAGAGGTTTGGTAAGAAAAGGAAACTCAGTCCCCGATTTGTCGGTCCCTTCAGAATTTTTTGTCGCTTCGGCAAGGTAGCTTATGAGCTTAAGTTGCCTTCAGATCTAGCCTCAGTTCATCCAGTATTCCATGTCTCTTTGCTAAAGAAGTGCATAGGTGACCTAGCAGTTGTTGTCCCTATTTAGAGCATCGATATTCATAATAGCCTATCTTATGAAGAGACTCCAGTCAAAATCTTAGATTATCAGACTTGTAGATTGAGGAACAAAGAAGTCCCTCTAGTCAAGGTTCTTTGGCGAAATCAGTCTCATGAGGGAGATACTTGGGAAGAAAAAGCAGATATACATACCAAGTATCCTAACCTCTTCCCCACCAATTCAGATCAAGCTCAAGATAACAGTTCTCCTTAATCTTATTCAATTTCACATTCATGTTTCCAGTATAAGCTTGGTACCTATTAACCGTTTCATACTCAGTCATGCATTCATGTGTCAGTTGTCCGTGCATCAGATATGCACAAGTTCAGTATGTTTAGCATATCAGTCATGAGATCAAGTTTCAGTACTTTATGTTCAGTTCAGGTTCTATTATCTTATATCCCTTCTCAATAAATTCTCATTCGAGGATGAATGTTCCCAAGGGAGAGATATTGTAATACCCCGCATGTTTCTAAGCTAGGAAGTTAATAAGTATTCCTACGTATGAAATATCCTATCCTGTGATTCATACATGAGTACATGACTTACAATGAATATCCTAGTGTTAGGATAGGTTATGATGCATTAAACAAGTTCATATGAGTCACTTAAGGTAATACAAGCTAAGAGTTTTTGAACTCATCAAGTTTTAGTGTTCGATTGTGCAAGGATAATATTTGAATAAGTATAACTCGATGTTAATGGGGTATTTTGGCTGATTTAGATCCACCAAATTGTAAAGAATCGAATTAGCTTTCCAACGATACCAATTTTGCCTTAATCCAATACCCGAGCGAAAAGTTATGCCCATTTTTGTGAGAGACAGTAAGGATAGGCGATTGGTTAGGCGCTGCCCAACCACACATAGGCGATTGGTTAGGCACAACCCAACCTAGCTTAGGCAATCACTTGGGCGCCACCTAAGTCAATTTCAGGTGCCAAAAATACTCCGTTTTGAGTTATTTTAAGGGTAATTAAGTCTTTTAACACTCCTTACACGTCCCTAAACTTAACCCTACGAAATATATAGCTTCTAAACATATTACAATCCTATTGTCATCTCAAAGCTCATCATCCAAGAGCACTAAAAAAGAAAAATAACTAGGGTTGCATAACTAAGCTTGAAGATCCAATTTCAAGGAAATTCCTCCGTCAATCATCAATAATCTTCCTTTTAAGGTATTCATGAGTTAATTCATGGACTCCTTTCGTCCATGAAGCTCAACAACCATCTTTTAAATTTTGTATCATGATGTTTATGTTGTTGGTGGTTGATGTTCATGTGGTTGGAGTTTTATGATGACTAAGATGGGATCTTTGTATGTTTATTAAGAGGATATGGTGGTATTTAACGTAAAAATATGTGAAATTGGTGGTTGAATATTTGTAATCTTGATGAATCCACCTATGCCTAAGATGTGCATGAAAGGTGTTTGTGAAAATACCTAAGGGAATAGAAATCATGCTTTTATGACATAATAAGTCCTAAATGACTATTCCATGTTCTAAGTTTATGTTCAACGTGATCCCCGTGCTATTGTCTTGAATTGAAGAAGTTGTACAAGATGCTCATGATATTGTTGCGATATGGAATGACCATGTTATTGAAGCCATGCAAGTATATACATGTTGTGTGCATTCCCGATCATGTGATAGTTTGTTGAGAATCATTCTTATTATGAAAGCCTTACTTATGATATTATGAATTGTGGACTCAAATCTTGTGATCAAGTCTTATCATGTGTGTTAGTTTCCTCCTATCGAGTCTTGGGGGTACATGTACCCAAAAAATATAGCTGTGTGCCTAGAGCCATGTCATATTTCACGATATCCAAACCCAAGCAATGATTCTATAGACTTCAGTCAATCATGTGACTCAGGAAAACCTTATGATCTTAGTCAGTTTTTAGATATCAGTAGCATTCCGCCAGTCAACGGAATTCAGTAAGATTATGTCATGCACAGTCACTTATTTATATCCAGTCCCTCCAGATGGGAGTAGAGGTTAGCACCGAGTGAACCCAAGGATGGGAACTCACCCGCCAGTTCAGGGTGCAATTCTTAGTAGTCATCCTTGTGTTCCAGAACTACGTAGCAAACATAGGTTGAGACATCTTAACCCGTTATATTAGGGTTGTGAGGTGGCTTAACCCGTCAGTTTAGGATTCCCACCATTCTCATTGAGTACCCGCCAGATGAGGGTCACTCACAGGTTGTCCTTACCCGTGGCACAGTATTAACACCTCTCCAGTCGGGGCAGAGATTGGACCCTAGCTTAGCCATAACGGCATATATGAGGCATGTCAGTTAAACACTATTTCCCACAGTTTCAGTATCAGTCTTGATAAAAGAACTCAGGGCTTTCTTCAGATTTCACTATATACAGGACTATCAGATACAGTCGTCCATGTTATCAGTTTTAGTATCAGTCATGATAGTTATTAGTAAACCATCTATTAGCTTACAGGTCATGCTATCACGTATTCACAGTCCTAGTTTCTATATATGTGTGTTTGTACCCCCACGTTCATATTAGTCAGTCAGTGTTGTTCATGCATGAAACCCTTTATGTTCAGCTTACCTTCCTCGTATACTCAGTACTCTAGTTGTACTAACACATTTGCGCTTTGGTGCTTTCTTTTTGTGTTACACCATAGGTTTCGAGACACGAGCTCCAGCCCAGCAGTAGTGGTAGCAGTCCAGTCGTAGAGACACTGTGAGTCCTCATTGATTCGAGGACAATATGATTTGATACATTTATTTATTTCTTCAGTTCAGTTTTACGGAGTTAGTTGGAGACATGTTCCTTCAACTCCATATTCTGATGGTTTAGAGGCTTTAAGATTTACATTCAGACTTAGCTTTCAGATTGAGTTGTTTTGGGTATTTTCACCGACATAATTTTATTCAGTTGAACCTTATGTCCTTACAGTTCTATGTATTCCGCATTATTATATCATGATTTGCAGTGTACAGGTACAGATATCAGTCATGGGTTAGCTTGTGGTCCCTCGAGGTCATGAACACCGTGTAGCATTCCAGTTCAGTGAATCGGGGTGTTACACTCATAAACTAGGATAGGATTGCTAGGCCATAGGCAACGCAACTTCTTACTTTAAATCTTAGCATCACTTCTCAAACGCTCTCTCAACTATAGTATTCCCGTTAAATACCATAATAATTTTATACAACTTATAATTCTCATATTGGCACTGCGAAATCTTTCTACTAAGGTCTAAACTAAACTAAGTTCTCTCACCATGATCAAGCCTAACACTAAATCACAAGATACAACATGCCAAACCACAATACTAGTCTAAACCACAAGGTTCAATATTCTATATCTTCTTAGAGCTCACACCCTAAGCATAACATGCTTTACCACTTCAATGACTAATTTAAAACTCTTGATATGGATTCACTAGTGCATATTGCATTCATCATCTTACACCCAACATGACATTCAAGCCTATCATTAAAAATCTCATATAACTTTAAGGCAAATACCCCTAAAGACATACTTCGCATATTCTCTAAACCTTTATCAACAATAATTTTCTTGCACTACTCTTAAAAACATACACACAATTTCTAACTAACCATGACATCTATCAAAGACTTGGCCTCAATCTTAATTCACACTTTAGCCTTAGATAGAAAAGCATAAATAATTTTTCTTAATGAGGGTCATCAACTCTCTCACATATAAACCATTGCTTATCCACTACCATCACCGCTATCTTAACATAGGAAGAGGTAACCGAAGGGCTAACACATATGAACCAGAAGCACAAAAACTACAATACATAACATTAATACTTATCTTTGTCCTGAGGAATAAAATATCAAAGGCATGGATTCATTAAAGAAATCTAAGCTGAGGACAAGCATGATATAATGCGAACTTCACTAGTATCATAAGTTTAAAAATCGGTCATACTCTGGAACATGAGTTTATACTTATCATGAGCTATTCAATATAAGACTAGAGTTCATAGATTCATAAGAGATAACTCAAATCACAGAGTGAAGCTGTTACATATTTGCTAGAAGCTGAGAATGGGCTTGAGCACACATGATAGGTATAAGCATAGGCCTGTGGCATGGATTTGTCAAGTAAGTGATGGATGTCCTAATGACTGAAATCCATGGAATACTCTAGATTAAGAAGGGATCACTATCTCATCATAACTCATTATTGACATGTATCACAATATAATTCCTTAAACTCAGTTTGGTTCTTCACTAACCATCTCCCCCTTAGGTCAAAGCTGGTATTCTAAGTATGATGGTCTACTCCATATCCTTGAGATTAAGCCATAATTTTATCATTCTATTATCTACACATAAATGCTAAACTCAAAAGAATAAACTAATTTCGAACTTACCGACTTCATTCTTGAACAACCCATCCATATGCCATTCTTAATTCCTAGCTTCAATAATCATCATCAAAGACGTACACTCTTATTTGCAACCATATCTACATCTCTACTCACATAATCATAGCCTACCAAGATCACACTTCTATACTTATATTTTTCCCAAACCATGAGAATAAAATCATACTAAAAAGACTCAACCTCTTCAGTCATAACTCCTTAACTTAGCTATCAAGAACAACATAAATTATCTAACTAGCCTTTCTCCAGCTAGCAACTCAACATTACTACTAACCACACAATATGCAATAATCCTCAAAAAATAATGCAGCCCCATAGCACCTTGGGCACACCTCTATACCATACTTAATTATGAACACATGATCTTACACTCTTGCATACACTATTCAGGCCTACTAGATCACCTCCATATAACTAGCATCAACAACCGAACCATCAACTGTTCAACTTTAATGTCTAGAGTTAAACATGAATTACAACCCAATCTCACACACAATTTTCACTTCAAACCTATAGACATAGCATTAAGAAAAACTAGTACACAATGACAATCGATCATAATCATATGGCCTATCTTATTCATAATCTGTTAACACATCCTCCTTCTTCAAATAATTACAATTTACCCATCTTCACAACTAAATTACTTTCATAGCTCTATAATTTCAACTAAACTTCCTCTTGCAATCTCTGGAAATCCTAAATTAACAATACTCAACCACCAAGTACTTCTATCAAAACCTATACTTTCATAGCACAACAAATACCATCAATAACTCTTTCCATACTTCAAGCAAACAACAACCCACCTTAAATAATAATCTCCTTCTCTTAATTCACTAAACTAACAAATAAGGGTATATCACTTCATTACTAATTCAATCATAAGCAAAAATTCAGCTATACATATTCAATAAATCGCCCTTACCACCATTCTTGCCACTACACTTCTAAACCCACAAGTTTAACTAACACAAGACTTTCAACTAAAGGTTACTACATCTGTCACTACACAGAAACCCACACTTTCAACTAACACCAGGATAACAAGATAAACAATAAGTTTCTAGTGAATCGAAATAGGCCTCACACGACTTCACTAGACTTTGGTTTTGTGTTTTGATTAAGAAAATTATATGAATAACAAAGTAAATATGCTAGTGAATCAAAATAGGCCTCACACGGCTTTACTAGACTTTGATTCTTCACAAATATAATGATAACAAGATTACATAATACAAGAGATAGAAACTTGACACACAATATTCAATGATCTAAGAATACACCTTACTCTGTCTTAATCAAATAACTCATAAGAACGAGGACATAACTTCAAATCTGAGGGACTTATAACATACTAGAAGGCTCCTCTCAAGCCTCTTTATGAAACTTCTGAAACTTCTGCTAGCAATTATAAAAGCATTATCTAGGGAGGAATTGGAACTTGTCGAACATGTTACTTTAAGAATATAGATAGAGAGGTATAGATTATTATTATGGATTATGAGGAGAAATTCAAAAGCACATCTAACTCAGACTTTGTGCACGATTTCTACAGACTTGGTAAAGCACTTCAATTTTCGAAACATAAAAGTACTGCCAGGATACTTTCTAGCTCTCTTACAGTCCTATAACTATTTATGGAGAATGAAGCTCAACTATTTTTGATACCTTAGAAATGAGGTAGAGTTGGCCAGAATAGAGTAAGATTAGAATTTATATTAGTTTCTTGGAGATCTTTTTCATGGTACAGTCCTAGACTTGAAAGAAGGGAAACATTTCCTAAATACCCTATAGCCTCTCAAAGAAAAGTATAGACGTCTCTGTACTATTTTGCAAGACTCTACTATACATGGCTTAATAGATAGCCTAGGACACTTGAACTCTGTGCTCTAATACCAAGTTTATAACGCCCCAAAATTGGGTCCCGAGACGTCACACGGTGCTTACGATCACAAGTGACCCCAAGCTAACCCTTCTACTGGCATAACTCATAAGCAACTGAACAAAAAGTATAAATCTATATAAATGTGTAGAAAATATCTCTTTTCTGAATATGATAGATACAAAACTAAATTTACCAGATTACAACTCTGCTTTTACAACAAAAACTAAAATGGAATATATCAATTCTACTGACTGTCTATGAAGCCTCTACTAGTACTGACTGTAAGTAGCCGGGTCATGACTCCCAACTATCTCGACTCATTACGACTGAATAAAGAAAATACAACACTATAAGTTCTGTATAACTGACCCAAGCCCTTGATCAAAAGAACTCATCACCTGCTGACTGGATACCATAAACTGACTAGATCTAAAGATGTACACTATACCTTGTACCTATATTCTGAGAAAATGTAGCCCACATATGAATATGTGGGTCAGTACCATGGAAACGTACTGAGCATATGAGGGTGCAGTGCATATATAAAATAATATCTTAATATCATCACAGTTTATAAAAATTATGCATGCTGATATAAATGACTCACTTAGCTCGAATTAAAATCATCATAATCATAAGAGAGTAAAATCTATCGGGTAAAACATGTGAGTCATCATAATAAATCTCAATTCACTTCCATCTCGATTCCAAATCATCAAAGCAATAAAATCTCATAAAAATTATATTTGGAATATATGTTCATTAAGTCTTTCGAAAACAATAAATTTCTCAAACATAGTATTTCAAATGAATATCTTTTCATGTCAGATAGAATAATAAGACTTTTCATATTAGATAAGAGAATACACACACACATTGGGAGTCTCTTACAACCGACATAAACTATGTGAGCTACATGGAGTCCAACGTCTAACCCATATTGGGGAGAGCTATCCTATCGTTGCCATTGAAGTAGGACCTTAAATCATCAATCCAAACACTAGTGATCACTATATAAATCAGCCTTAGGCTCATATCCTATGGGGGCACGTAGTTCTAGGGAAGTACCAAAATAGATATACCTCTAGCTCAATGCTAAAGACTACTTTCGGACTTAGCTTAGATCTTTTCAAAAGAAAATCTTCTAATAAATAGTTCAACAATTCACAACGGGAGCCATCTTGCTACCCTTTTCATAAAAATCAATAAAAGTGGATTTCTTTTCTCATCTCGGGTTTTGAAACACCCCTTTTTATGACCGAAAGGTCAAAGCTTCTTCATCATCTCAAATCATTCAAACTCAAGGTGTTTATAATACATGATTTCTCAAAAACAACAATATCAAATAGAGTATAAAACTCATGACTCAATATCACATTAAAACTTATCAAGATTCAGCCTTTACATCATAAACATATATAAATCCCTTTAAAATCTGGAAAATTCAGTTATAAGGAACAAAATATCATCACTATCATATAATTCCTCTTCTAAAATATCAAAAGTATCATAATCTCATGATAATCAATATAGGATATAAGTTCATGCTTCAAAATCATAGTAAAACATATGAAATCCATAACTTTGTAAAAGAAAGTATTTTGGGGCACAAGAATGAAAGAGTGATCTTGTTGAAAAACCCCACATACCTTAAAATTGAAGCTTTGAATGACTTTTCGAATGATGTAATGCCATTCATGAACTTTTGGGCGTCACTCCGTAGCCTTTGTAACGGGGATTCCGAATATGTAAAAATTATAGAATTCTCACGGTTGAATCTCTAGATATTGGGGTTTTTATGTTGAAACCCTAAAGGTTGTTCTTGGTGATTTTGAGAGAAAGTAAACTTATTTTGATGTTGTGGGAGTTTAATCCCGTGTTATAGACATATATAGGGATGTTTTTGGCACTTGGAAGTAAGGTATGCGGTGCACAACCCATGGCAGACCTTAAGGTGTGCGTCACACACCTTATGGAAAACATTTAAGTGTGCCTCGTACTCCCAATCACACACATTTGATTGGGCGGTGCATTGCCCATCGCACATTCTTACTGTCTTTCACAAAAATAGGCATAACTCTTCGCTCGGGTATCGAATTTTTGCAAAATTTGTTTCGTTGGAAATATAATTCAATTATATACAATTTGATATGTCTTGGGATGAAAAATTCCATGTATATTAAGAGATATTCATATTTGAAGTTGACCTTTGTAGAATCGAATGTCAAACTTTGGATGAATCAATTGGTCTTTGCTCAACCTTGTTCTATGTCATTGCTATAAACATTTTCCACCTATAAAATACTCCATAGACTAGGATAATGATCATGTAAATTTTATTCACATGATAATCACTTGGATAAGAGCTTAGACACGCAGGAACGATAGTTAGAATTCTAGCATTAAAATACGGGGTATTATAGGGATAGAGGAAACAAAAGAGCTAGGATAGGTAGTTTTAATTTCAATCATCCAAAGTCAAGATGGTAACCATCCTTAATTTCATTAGGAGTCTACATCCCCAAAACCCTCTTCAGCCAGTGCCCCAGTACCTGAATTCAGAAATGATAATAGGGATAGGGCACCAAGATCTAAGTCCCAAATGATAATAGGGATAGGGCACCAAGATCTAAGTCCCAGGTCAGTGTTAGCAGTGCTCGTACCAATTCTTTATGTTAGAAGTGTGTTAGACACCATCAGGGTGAGTGTAAAGTAGGTAGTGATGTGTGCTTTGCGTGTGGCAATCATGGCCATCAAATTTAGAAGTGTCGGGTAGTTGCTCAGAAGGGTAGACATATCCATCAATAGGGCCAGTGCCATCAGTCATCAGTTCTATCTGATCTCCTAACTCAGCAGGGTACCACTTCTAGTGCTACCAATGGTAAGCATCTGAACAGATTATATGCTCTCCAGTCCCGCCAAGATTAGAAAAATTCTCTTGATGTAGTTACTAGTACGTTGCATATCTTTCACTTATATGTTTATGCTTTACTAGACCCTGGAGCTTCTCTTTCTTTTGTAACTCCATATATTTCCATCAACTTCGTAGTTAGTTCCAAAACACTAGCAGAGCCCTTTTCAGTGTCTACCCTAGTATGTGTTCCATTGTATCCAAACAAGTATACAGGAACTGTCCAGTCGCAATATCTCATAAATTTGCCTCAGTTGATATCGTAAAGTTAGAGATGAAGGATTTTGACGTCATTCTTGGCATGGATTATCTCCACTCATGCTATGCCTCAGTTGATTGTAGAAACAGAATAGTTTATATTTAGTTCCCAAAACTCTTAGGGGTCAGTTGATTTCGTACCTTAGAGCGAGAAAAATGATATCGAAGGGTTGTATTTACATCTTGTGCGAGTCAAAGACTCTAACTCAGAAACTCCAACTCTTGAGTCAGTTTTAGTAGTAAATTAATTCTCAGATATTTTTTTGAAAGATCTACTCAGAGTTCATCCCAAATGGGCAATCGACTTCGGAATAGACCTTCTCCCAGATACTCATCCTATATCTATTCTGCCATACAGAATGGACAAGATGAACTCAAAAAATTGAAAAAACAGTTAAAAGATCTCCTAGATAAGGAATTCATCAAATGTAGCATCTCCCCGTGGGGCGCATCTATTCTATTCATGTGTAAGAAAGACGGTTCTCTTAGAATGTATATTGACTACCGTCAGTTGAACAAGGTCACAGTCAAGAATAAATATCCACTTCCTAGAATCGATGACTTGTTTAACCAACTTCAGGGTTCTGGCTACTTTTCCAAGATAGACCTCAAATTAAGCTATCATCATCTTAGGGTTAGGGAAAGTGATATTCTAAAAATAGCTTTCCAAACTTGGTATGGCCACTTCAAATTTCTAGTCATATCCTTTGGTCTTACAAATGCCCCATCAGCCTTCATAAACTTGATGAATAGAGTGTTCAAATATTACTTGGACATATTCATCATAGTCTTTATTGATGACATTTTTTTTTACTCCCGTAGAGAAAATGAGCATGCAGACCACCTCTGATTAGTGCTTCAGACTCTTAGAGCTCACCAGTTGTTCGCTAAATTCAGTAAGTGCAAATTCTTGCTAAGATCAGTAGCGTTACTTAGCCATATCATTTCTGGTGATGGCATTAGAGTCGGTCCTCAAAAGACCGAGGTGGTGAGAAACTGGCTTAGACCCATCTTTCCATCTGATATCAGGAGTTTCTTAGGTTTAGCTCGCTATTACCATTGGTTTGTTGAAGAGTTTTCTTCAATTGCATCCTCCATGTCCAGGTTGACTTAGAAAAAAGTTAAGTTTTAGTGTTATATTTATGTGAGAAGAGTTTTCAAGAGTTTAAGACTCGACTCACCTCAGTCCCAGTCTTGACTCTACCAGATGGTTCAGATGGTTTTATTGTGTACTATGATATATCCAGGGTAGGTATAGGTTATGTCCTCATGCAGAGAGGCAAGGTCATAGCCTACGCCTCCAGACAACTTAAACCCCATAAAAATAATTACCCTACTCACAATCTTGAGTTAGCAGCTATAGTGTTTGCCTTAAAGATTTAGAGGAATTACTTGTATGGGCTGCATATGGATATGTTCACAGATTACAAAAGCCTTCAGTATGTGTTCTCTTAGAAAGATTTAAATCTGCGTCAAAGAAGGTGGTTAGAGTTGCTGAAGGATTATGAAATGAGTGTTCTATATCATTCAAGCAAGGCCAATGCTCTCAGTAGATTGTCTATGGGTAGTGTTGCTCATGTTGAGGATGGTAAGAAAAAGTTAGCTCAGGAAGTTCATCAGCTTGCCTGACTAGGTGTCTGCTTAGTCGACTTAGCAGAGAGTAGTGTGTTGGTGCAGAGTAGCACTGAATCATCTCTAGTTTTTATGGTAAAGGAAAAGTAGGATAGAGATCCTAGTCTAGTTAATTTAAAAGAATTAGTTAGATAACAGAAAGTGGAGGTTTTCTCCTAAGGGGGAGATGGTGTTTTACGATGTCAGGGTAGATTGTGTGTGCCTGGTGTAGATGATTTGAAGCAACAAATTCTCGCAGAAGTGCATGGTGCACATTACTCTATTCATCTAGGGGACACTAAAGTGTACCACGATTTGCGGGAGATCTATTGGTGGAGTGGGATGAAGAAAGATATTGCAGAGTTTGTAGCTAAGTTCCCTACATGCCAATAAGTTATGATTGAGCACCAAAAGCCTAGTGGGTCCATGTAGGAGTTTAATATTGCTATATGGAAATAAGAGGAAGTGAACATGGACTTTATGACAGGTTTGCCTCGTACCCATCATCAGCATGATTATATATGGGTCACATAGATAGGATGACCAAATCCAGTTATTTTTTGCTAGTCCATACCTCTTATTTAGCCGAGGACTATGCCAAAATCTATCTCAGAGAGTTGGTTAGGTTGCATAGTGTTCCCTTATGTATCATCTTAGACAGAGGTACCCAGTTTACCTTTTATTTCTAGAAAGCTTTCCAAAAGGGTCTTAGTACCCAATTCCATCTTAATACAACCTTCCACCCTCAGACAGACGTTCAAGAAGAAAGGACCATTGAGACTCTTTAAAATATGCTGGGAGTATGTATTTTTGATTTCAAGGGTAGCTGGGATTACCATTTTCCTTTGATTGAATTTTCATACAATAAAATCTATCATTCCAGTATCCATGTCACTCTATTTGAGGCTCTCTATGGTAGGAGATGTAGATCTCCGATTGTTTGTTTTAAAGTAGGTGAGGCCATAGTAGTAGGGCCTGACTTCGAGTTTGATGCGTTAGAGAAAGTTCAGTTGATCAGAGCAAGTCTTAGGTCTGCCCAAAGTCGATAGAAATTGTATGAAGATACGAGGAGAAAGGATCTTGAGTTTGAGGTCGATGACTTCATGTACTTAAAAATCTCTCCCATGAAAAGAGTGAAGAGATTCGGCAAGAAAGGGAAACTCAGTCCCCAATATATCGATCCCTTCATAATTCTCGGCCATTTTGGAAAGGAAGCTTACGAGCATGAGTTACCTTCAGATTAAGCCTCAGTACACCCAGTGTTCCATGTCTCATTGTTGAAAAAGTGTATCGGTGATTCAGCTGTAGTTGTTCCCTTATAAAGTGTAGATATTCAAAATAGTCTTCCCTTTGAGGAAGTTCCAATAAAACTTCTTGATCATCAAGTTCGTAGACTAAGGAACAAAGAAGTTCTACTAGTCAAAGTTCTTTGGCGGAATCAGTCCGTTGAGGGAGCCACTTGGGAAGCAGAGGAATATATGCAGACCAAGTACCCTCATCTTTTCTCCACGAACCCAAATTCAGTATAAGGTACCAATATTCTTAAGATTTCTCTCTATCATGCTCAGTTTCAGTTGCACATCATGTTCATATCAGTCATGCATTCCATGCATCAGATATGCATGTTTAGAGTGTAAGTTTATCTCATCAGTTTTCCCTCAGCTTAACCAGTCTCATTGGAGGACGAATAATCTGAAGGGGGAGATATTGTAACACCCCACATTTCCTAAGCATAATCTAAGTACCTATACATGAGTATTCATATATAAAATTTTCGAAACACTCATTATTTTTTAGTTTAGAGCTTTTCATTGCGTAGGTTATTTAATTAGCTTTCCAATAATATAAAATTTGCCCAAATCTGATAACCGGGTAAGAAGTGCATCTTATTCAGTCACCCTATTCGGGTGGGAATTGCTATCGTCGAAAATACCTTAAATAGGTATTTTGCCCAGATGACAATTTTAAGTTTCCATCGTTAAACACCATCATTTTCACCCTTAGCACATCGTCAAGGTAGCCCAAGTGACAATGGTTAATTTACAGTGTGACTCCGCGATCATGGCGCGTTGTAGAGCAGGCCAATTTCCCGTTTGGCAATTTCCAGTAGAGGCCAATTTCCCATTTGGCGATTCCACCATGTCGCGATGAACTTTCAGGTCCGAATTAGTGAAGGACCAAAATTTTCCCTGCATCATGCCACAGACCATTTTCCCAGTCATCCAATTTCAGTGGCTTGGCACGATAGTGGCGCGTCGCGCCAAGTCCAAAAATTGAGATCTTCAATTTTTAGCTTCCATTTTTAAATTTGTTTAGCGGTATTTGGGTCTTTTACCGCATCCCTAATTAACCTAAAACACGAAATTTAACCCCTAAACACCCTAAGTAGTCGCCATTATTCATTTTTCTCTAAAATTAAAGATCCCTTTTTTCAAGAACAAGAAACCCTAGCTCTTAAATTCAAGACCAATCCTCACGAATTCATCAAGAACTTCAAGAAATTCATTATCCCAGGTATGTTCGATTTTCATCCATGGATCCATTTCATCCATAGAGTCCAAGCAACCCTTTTAAATTATAAAATTGTAATCTTTTCAAGTTTTTATGTTTTCAATTGTGATTTCACACAAGAATCTCCATGAACTATGATTCTATACCATGTTACCATGAAATTATTGTTATTATTTAATCCACCATATTTTAATATTATTATTTATTGAATTAAACCATGATTTATTGCTATTATGATGAATTTATGCTATTCCTACAAATTCCATGACATTCCTATGATTGTTTTTGTAACACCCCAAAATCTCCTCCCGAAATGTCACACGGTGCTTAAGGCAACAAGTAGCCCCAAGCTAACCATTTGAGCCTATTACTACATATAATAACTCAATACGAGATAAAATAAATAAAAACACTGGTACTGTCATATCAAATGATAGAAAATACGAAGAAAATACTTGGTCAAAACGACCACAATACTAGAAATCTCAACATACTAACAATTTGATATATAGTCTGACAAAGCCTCTACTACTCAAGTCTACTAGAGAGCCATTGGGACAGGTCCCCAAATGACTCAAATTGAACTGAAGCAATAATATGTCTACTAAAACACTGAAATGTCTGAAGAGGTTAGAGGACTCACCACTGTAGAGATGCAGACAAAGATACTCCGAAAATCAATGGCCAGGAGGGGACTGAGCACCTAAACCTACATTATAAGACAATGTAGCACATAGACGTATATATGGATCTGCACTTGGAAATGTACTAAGTATATAGGGGTGTATGCATTTACAGAAATCAATATCCATATTCTTTAATCAAATTATGCATGAAAATATGAATGACTCACATAGCTTGAATACTTCTACAATATAAAGCTCATAAATCATGTAGAATGAAACATTTAACGTAAATCTCGTGAGTCATTATACTTTAGCTTTAAAATCTGAACTCTTTTCTTATTCTCATTGCTTGTAGACTAAAGAAAGTTTTTAACAATACTTTTAAACAAATGCATATATCTCATGGAGAGTAAAACTTCTTTAATGCTCAAGAACTTAGAACTCACTTAAACTCAAGACACTTGGAACTCGAACTTTTATAACTCTTACTAGTAGGGAAAACTACTTTATTCTTGGGATAATTTTACTTCAAGAAACTATTTTGAAAATCATACTATTAGGAAAAATCACTTATCTAAAAGCTTTAGGGAAAATATTCTATCTCAAGGAAAAATACTTTAGGGAGGTTCTCTTAACCGACATAAACCATGCGAGCTACATGAAGTCCAACGTCTTGTCCTCTTAAGTAAGAAACATCACGTTGGAGAGAGGCATTATACTCTTTCCAGGGAGTATAACCTCAACTCAGTGATCACTTACCTCAGCCTCGGGCCTATAAATCTTAATCCTATGGCGGCACATAGTTCTAGGGATGAAACCATAGTAACTTGCCTAACTCGGTGCTAAATACTACTCCATTTAGTTAGCTATGCGCATCTCAGGGAAATCCACTTTAAAATAATCTCATGGTTCATAAGAACCCAACTATAAAATCTGTAGTCTTATATGGTAAAGTGGATTTCAAAGCTACTATGACCATTAAGGTCAAAACTTTATCAATGATCTCAAAATACTCAAATCATGGGTTCTTATACCATAAAAGTTCATAAAAACTGAAATCTCAAGTAGGGTTGAATGATCCCTAATCAAATCTCAAGTTAAGACTCATCAAAATGCATACTATAATGATACACAAATCATATAGAAAATTGGAATGTTCAACAATTTTTCTTAAAATCTTAACATACTCATGTACTTCAATTTCTAGAACATTGGCAAATCTCAAAATCTCATGCATAGTAATATTGGGTATGAACCCACACTTCAAATTTATAAAGTCATGTATCTTTGTAATTCAAAACAAATTTTGGGCATAAGGACGAAAGAATTGTCCTTGTTTAAACCCCACATACCTTAGATTGTGAAACTAGATGAACAAGCTTGCTTGAAACTCTTATTCTTACTCTTTGAGAGAGGGTTCTTAAAGCCTTTGACTTGGGGAACTCAAATCTCAACTCAATTTGTAGAATCTATGGTGAGTTCTTGAATTTCTTGGAGAAGGGTTTTGGATTTGCTCTTGAGGGAGAAACCCTAGCTCTTGGATTTTTTGAGAGATAATGAGGCTATCTGCTTCGTTTTGAATATATCAGGGTATTAAAAGGGAATAGACACAAAAGATCCTATTAAAAATGACTTAAAAATAATGAACGGGATTTATGATGGTCAAAATAATGGTTTGCCGCTAGTCTGACTGTCCATCGGATTGTCCATTGCATGTTGGTAAGAAAAAAGCCACACTGCCTTAGTTGTGACGGTCCATGCGATGGTTCATCATCTTGGCCGTTGCACTTGGGACAAAAGAGGAAGTCACTACCTTGGTTGAGATGGTCTGGGCGACGGTCCGTCGCAAACTCAATGGTCCGTCAACCTGTCCGTCGCACCTGGGCGATTCTAACAACTCTTAATAAAATGGCAATAACTTCTCACCTCGATACTAGATTTCAAAAATATTGGTATCATTGGAAAGCTAATTCACTTATCTACATGGAAAAAAGTCGATATTAGGGAAATTATACATGAGTTAAAATATTTCTCACTTAGGAAGTCAGCCCTTACTCTTCTTGAAGATGAAACTCGACTTAAAGAAACTCTGGGGTATTACAATATCTCCCTCTTGGGAACATTCGTCCTTGAATGTCTCTTGTTAGATCAAGAACACAGGAAAAAAACTGAGTACACATAGCTGAAGCAATTTGCTAAACAACTCAAAATCTTTCTAAACTCTTGAATACTTCAGAAATTGCAAGAACTCATGCAAGAATTGATATATTGCTGAACTTTACATTTAGAAGGACCAAATTAAGAAAGAATAATACCTTCGGCATGATCTGAACTCACGGAAGAGAGGTGCGGGTACTTGGCTCGCATGTATGCTTCTTCCTCCCAAGTAGCACCCTCAACTGACTGGTTCCGCCACAAAACTTTGACTAAGGGAACCTCTTTATTCCTCAGTCTACGGATCGAAAAATCTAGGATCTCAATAAGAATCTCATCGAATGAAAGACTGTTCTGAATGTCAGCACTCTCGGAAGGATCCACTACAATGCAATCACCATTATGCTTCTTAGCATGGAGACATGAAAAATAAGATGAACGGCTGATAGCTCTGCAGGCAACTCAACTTCCTAGGCTACTTTCCCAACACAGCTTAAGACTCTATAGGGGCCCACATAACAGGGACTAAGCTTCCCCTTTTTACCAAACATCTTCACCCCTTTCATGGGTGAAATCTTTAAGTACACTAAATCACCTACCTCAAACTCAAGACTACTTCTTCTCACATCGGCATATGACTTTTGATGACTCTGAGCTATCTTCACCCTTTCTCTAATCAACTTTACCTTTTTCGTAGCCTCGCATACTGTATCAGGCCCAATCACAACAGCTTTACCCACTTCAAACCAACCTATGGGTTATCTATATCTTCTACCATACAAGCCTCAAATGGGGCCATCTCGATGCTAGTATGGTAACTATTATTATAAGCAAACTCTATCAGTGAAAAATGCCCATCCCAACTACCTTTGAAATCAAGAGCACATGCCCTTAACATAGCTTCTAGAGTCTGAATGGTTCTCACAGCCTGACCATCTGTCTGTGGATGAAAAGCAAAAGTCAAATGAACTTGGGTACCAAGACCCTACTGAAACGCTCTCCAAAACTGAGAAGTGAACTGAGTACCCCTATCTAAAATGATAGATAAGGGAACTCTAGCAGCCTAACTAGCTCCCAAATATACAATCTAGCATAATCCTCAACTGTAAAAGATGTATGTATGGGCAAGAAATGTGCAGACTTAGTCAGCCTGTCTACAACAACCCAAATAGAGTCATAATGACGACATGAAAGAGGTAAACCAGTCACAAAGTCCATATTCACTTATTCCCACTTCTAAGTGGGTATACTAAACTCTTGCATCACACCACCAGGTCTTTGGTGTTCTACCTTAACCTATTGGAACGTTGCATACTTTTCTACAAACTCAGCTATATTCTTCTTCATACCACTCCACCAATAGATTTCTCGCAAGTTGTGGTATATTTTGGTAGCACCGGGATGGATAGAATACCGTGCGCCATACACTTTAGCCATAATTCTCTACCTTAGATCATCAACACATGGAACATACAACCTACCCTGAAATCTCAACACGCCATATCCCCCTTGGGAGAAAACCTCTACCCTTTGGTCCTTAACTGACTCCTTCAGTCTGACCAAACTAGGATCTCGATCTTGCTTCCACTTTACTTCCAAAACTAAAGCAGATTCGGAACTACTCTACACTAAAGTACTTTCCTCAGTTGAATCAAGAAACCTAACCCCCAATCTAGCTAGATAATGCACATCATGAGCTAACTCTTTGTTACCTTCCTCTACTTGAGCAACACTACCCATAGACAACCTGCTAAGGGCATCTGCCACTACATTTTCCTTATCTGGGTGATACAACACACTCATATCATAGTCTTTCAACTACTCTAACCACCTCCTCTACCTAAGATTTAATTCCCTCTGGGTAAACACATACTGCAGTCTCTTATGATCAGTAAACACATCAACATGGACACGATAAAGATAGTGTCTCTATATTTTCAAAGCAAAGTCCATAGCAGCTAATTCAAGATCATGTGTTAGGTAGTTTTTTTCATGCAGTTTCAACTTTCTAAAGGTATAGGCTATAACCTTACCTCTTTACATCAACACATAATCCAAACCAACTCTAGAGGTATCACAATACACCACAAAACCATCTATACCATCAGGCAAAGTCAACACAGGGGCTGAAGTAAGTCGAGTTTTCAACTCCTGATAACTCTTCTCACAAGAATCTGACCACTGGAATTTAACTTTCTTTTGGGTCAACCGGGTCATGGGAGACGCAATAAAAGAAAAACCTTCAACAAAATAGCGGAAGTATCTAGCTAGACCTAAGAAGCTTTTAATATCAGATGGGAAAATAGGTTTAGGCTAATTTCTTACAGCTTCTATCTTTTGGGGATCAACTCTAATGCCTTTGGATGAAATAATATGACCCAAAAAATCTACTGATCTTAGCCAAAATTCATACTTACTGAATTTGGCGAACAACGGATGATATCTAAGAGTTTGCAAGATAATTGTATGGTGATCTGTATGGTCGTTCTCTGTACGGGAGTACACAAGGATGTCATCTATGAAAACAATGATAAACATATTAAGATATTGCTTGAACACTTGATTTATGAGGTCCATAAAGACTGTTGGGGCATTGGTTAGACCGAAAGACATGACTAGAAACTCAAAGTCACCATAGCGGATTTGGAAAGCTGTCTTTGGGATATCACATTCCCTCACTTTAAGTTTGTGATAGCCAAATCTAAGTTCTATCTTAGAGAAATAACTCGCACCTTGCTACTTATCAAATAGGTCATCAATTCTCGAAATACGATACTTATTTTTGACTGTGACCTTATTAAGCTGAGGATAGTCAATGCACATATGCAAAGAACAATATTTCTTTTGCAAGAATAAAATAGGTGTGCCCTAAGAAGAAACACTGGGCCTTATGAAACCTTTGTCTAAAAGAACTTTGAGTTGCTCTTTCAACTCCTTAAGCTCTGCAGGGGACATATGATAAGGCGGGATAGAAATAGGCTGTGTCGGGAAGAAGGTTAGTCTCAAATTCTATCTCTCTATTGGGAGGTATCTTGGGAGATCTTCCAAAAAAATATCAGGAAACTCATTAGCAATGTCAACTACCTAAATAGTTGGAGCCTCAGACTTAGTGTCTTTGAATCTAACTAGGCGATAGATGCAACCTTTGGAAATTAGCTTTTCAGCTTTGTGATAGGAAATAAAATGGATCTTGGGAGATATTAAACTCCCGAACAACTAATGAACTAGTTCATCAGGGAATTGAAAGTTGACCACATAGGTACGACAGTTTATAGATTCATAGCAAGAATAAAGCCAATCCATACCCAGAATAAGATCAAAATCCACCATGTCTAACTCTATCAAATCAAAAAATATGACTCTATGAAGAACAGTAATAGGACAATTTTTGTACACTTGCTTAGCAACCACTGAATATCGTGCTGGTATGGAAACTAGGAAAGGATCAGGAATTCTTTTTGGACTCATTTCAAAATTCATAGCGACTAATGGGGTCACATAAGAAAAACTTGACTCGGGGTCCAACAACACAAAAACATCGAAGCAAAAGACACGGAGCATACTAGTAACAACGTTGGGAGAGTCCTCCTGCTCCTGATGGGATGGTAAGGCATAGAATCTATTCTAGTGCTGACCATCAGTAGTACTAGATAAAGCATCCTGAATAGGGGTGGGATGAGGTACAGAAGCTAGTGTACTAGTAGTCTGTGCCTGAGGTCGAGAATCTCTATTCCCCTACCTAGCATGCAGACAATCTCTAAGTTTGTGGCCCAGTTTACCACAACCAAAAAAACCACTCTAGTCTGATAAGCACTCACCGGGATGGTCTCTACTACACTTAGCACAAGGAGAATAGCGGGGTCTGTTACTTACACTATTCTATGACCTAGAAATAAAAGACCTATTCCCTTGCTCCTACCTACCTTTAGGCATGGGAGCCATAGCTGATGAAGGCGCTGGCAAAGATGAATGACTCTAGAACTGTGAGCGGTTCCCTCTATGGGACCTAGCTTGACCATACTCATGCTGCTCAAATCTAGCCCTCTTGTTACCCCACACCCTATCTCTCTCTGTTATCTTATCTACCTCTATCTGTTATACATAAATCATCAACCTAGCTAGATCCATATTTTTATTCAGCATCCCAGTCCTACACTCTTTCAGTACCAAACTAGAAACACCAGTCACGAACTTGCTCATACTAGCTCGGGTGTCAAAAATCAAATTAGGAGAATACTTGGCCAACTGGTTGAACTTCAAGCAGTACTTCTTAACAGTCATGGAGCCCTGCCTTAAGTTCATAAGATCCTCAATCTTTACTTCCTCATAGGAGCAACACCCTTACCTCTACCCTTCTTCCAGGCTACCACCCAATCATAAGCAATGTCTTTCAACCTATATGATGCCATCTCAATACTTTCTTACTCAAAAACATACATCACCTGTGTGATCTTTTTCACCTCCTCAAGGTATAACTATGGGTCCTCACCTACCTAAGACCCATAAAACTCTGACGGATTCATCCATATAAAATCACGAATCCTAACAGCAGCTAAATCACCTCCCTACTGATTTGCGACTACGGCCTGGTTAATGGCCAGAGCATTAGCGGTGACAGCTTGGGCTAACGCCTAAAAGGCCGCCCAAAACTCAGCATGAGACACTGTCTCATTTAAGGGATCAACAGGCTGGGGTTGCTCAATATTATTTCTGTGGGCACTCGTTCTTTGGGGAGGAATTTTTTGAAATAGAAGAGCATGAATTATAAGATAAGAGGGATAACTATAGGTATGATAGAATATAAAAAAAAGAACAACTTTTTCCTAAAATATTTTGTAGCCTCTTGCTCATAGATGTGGCACGCTATACACCGATGATCAAGAATCTACTCAACGCGTCTTGTCAGAGTCCCTAGGACTCCTTAAACCTTAGGCTCTGATACCAAGTTTGTAACACGCTGAAATCTCATCCCGAAATGTCGCACGGTGGATAAGGCTACAAGTAGCCACAAGCTAACCCTTTGAGCCTATTACTACATATAAAAACTTAAGTCGAGATGAAATAAACAAAACACTGGTACTATCATATCAAATGATAGAAACTATGAAGAAAATACTTGGTCCAAATGACCACAATACTGGAAATCTCAACATACTAACAATATGATACCTAGTCTGACAAAGCCTCTACTACTCAAGTCTACTAGAGAGCCATTAGGATAGGTCCCCAACTAACTCAAACTGAACTGAAGTAATAATATGTCTACTAAAACACTGAAATGTCTGAAGATAGGTCCTCAAACCATGAGGACTCACCACTGTAGAGATGTAGACAAAGGTACTCAAAAAATCAATGATGAGGATGGGACTGAGCACCTGAACCTATGTTATAAGACAATGTAGCACATAGGCATATATGTGGATCGGTACTTGGGAATGTACTTGTATATGGGGGTGTATGTATTTACAGAAATCAATATCCATATTCTTTAGTCAAATCATCCATGCAAATATGAATGACTTACATAGCTTAAATACATCTATAATATAAATCTCATAAATCATGTAGAATGAAGCATGTAACACAAATCTCATGACTCATTATACTTTAGCTTTAAAATTTGAACTCTTCTCTTATTCTCATTACTCGTAGATTAAAAAGAGCTTTAAACAATACTTTCAAACTCATGCATATATCGCATGGAGGGTAAAACTTCTTTAATGCTCAAGAACTTAGAACTCTTTTAAACTCAATAAACTTGGAACTCAAAATTCTATAACTCTTACTAGTAGTAAAAACTACTTTCTTCTTGGGAAAAATTAATTTCAAGAAACTATTTCGAAAATCTTACTATTAGGAAAAATCACTTATCTCAAAGATTTAGGAAAAATATTCTATCTCAAGGGAAAATACTTTAGGGATGTTCTCTTAACTGACATAAACCATGCGAGCTACATGGAGTCCAATATCTTGTCCTTTTAAGGAAGAAACATCACATTGGGGACAGGCGTTATACTATTGCCAGGAAGTATAACCTCAACTCAGTGATCACTTATCTCAGACTCGGGCCTATAAATCTCAATCCTATGAAGGCACATAGTTTTGGAGTATGAAACTGTAGTAACTTAACCAACTAGATGCTAAATACTACTCCCTTTAGTTATCTACGCTCATCTCAGGGAAATCCACTTTAAAATAATCTCATGGTTTATAAGAACCCAACTATAAAATCTGTAGTCTTATTTGGTAAAGTGGATTTCAAAGCTACTATGACCATTAAGGTCAAAACTTTCTCAATGATCTCAAAAACTCAAATTATGGGTGCTATAGCACAAAAGTTCATAAAAATTGAAATCTAAAGAAGGGTTTAGTGAACCATAAT